>NW_025999968.1:45477082-45538566 GCF_001458135.2 Marmota marmota marmota | reverse complement strand
GGGGGGGGGGGGGTGAGGCTATTATGTATGATGTAATTTTCCTGATTTCTCTTTCACAGGATTCATCACTGATGTATACAAATGCATTTGATGTCTGGGTTTTCATTTTATATCCTGCTACTTTGTGGAACTCATTTATTAATTGTAGAAGTTTCCTGGTGGGGTTTTTGAATCCTCTAAATATTGAATCACATTGTCAGCAAATAATTATAGTTTGAGTTCTTCATTTACTATTTGTATCCCTTCAATTTCTTTCATCTAATTGCTCTGGCTAGATTTTCAAGGACTATGTTGAATAGAAGTGGTGAAATAGAGCATCTTTATCTTTTCCATTTTATGACGGAATGCTTCCAATTTTTCTCTATTTAGAAGGATGATGGCCTTATGCTTAGCTTTTACAATGTTAAAATATGTTTCTATTATCCCTAGTTTTTTTAGTGTTTTGAACATGAAAGAGTGCTGTAGTTTGTCAAATGCTTTTTCTGCATTTATTGAGATGATCATATGATTCTTACCTTTAAGTCTATTGATGTGATGAATTATATTTATTGATTTCCATAGGTTAAGCCAACCTCACATCCCTGGAATAAACCACAATTGATCATGATGTGATATTTTAAAAATATGTTTCTGTATGAGATTTGCCAGAATTTTATTGAGAATTTTTGCATGAATATTTATCAGGTATTTTGGTCTGAAATTTTCTTTCCTTGATGTATCTCTTTTTGGTTTTGGTATCAGAATGATACCATCTTTGTAGAATGAGTTAGGATGATTTCCTTCCTTTTCTATTTCATGGAATAAATTGAGGAATATTGGTATTAATTCTTCTTTCTAGGTCTTGTAGAACTCAGCTATGAATTTGACTGGACCTGGACTTTTCTTGGTTGGTAGGATTTTGAGAATGTCTCTATTTTCTTGCTTGAAACTGATATTTTTAAATTGTGTATGTCCTCTTGACTCAGTTTGGGTTGATCATATGATTCTACAAATTGGTTTGTGTCTTTGAGATTTTCTATTTTACTAGATTATAAACTTTCAAAATAATTTCTAATTATCTTCTATATTTCAATAGTGTCTTTCTTGATATTTCCTTTCTCTCATGAATTTTAGTAATTTGAGTTTTCTCTCTTTCTTTTTGTTAGGGAACTAATGGTTTGTCAATTTTATTTATTTCTTCAAAGAACCAGATTTTTGTTTTGTCAATTTTTTGAACTGTTTATTTTTTTCAATTTTATCGATTTCTTCACTGATTTTCATTATTTCCTGTCTTCTGCTGCTTTTGGTGTTGGTCTGTTCTTCTTTTCCTGGGGCTTTGATATATAATGTCAGGTCATTTATTTGTTGACTTTTTATTCTTTTAATGAATGAGCTTAATGCAAGGAATGTTCTTCTTAGCACTGCCTTCATAGGGTCCTATAGATTTTGATAAGTGTTATTGGAGTTCTCATTTATCTCTAAAAATATCTTTATATCCTCCCTCATGTCTTCAGTTATCCATAAATAATTTAATACCATATTGTTTACTCTCCAGTTGTTGGAGTAGCTTCTATTTTCTATTTTATCATTGATTTTTAATTTCATTCCATTATGGTCAGATAAAATGCAGGATAGTGTGTGTGTGTGTGTGTATATATATATATATATATATATATATTTGTATTTGCTAAGACTTGCTTTGTGGTATGACATGTAGTCTA
This sequence comes from Marmota marmota marmota, assembly GCF_001458135.2. NCBI lineage: Eukaryota > Metazoa > Chordata > Mammalia > Rodentia > Sciuridae > Marmota > Marmota marmota. The sequence continues at coordinate 45,536,866 of NW_025999968.1, read as the reverse complement.
TTTTTTTGGAGAAGGATCCACATGCTGCTGAGAAGAAAATCTGTTAAGTCTAAATTATTGATTGTGTTATTGAGCTCTATAGTTTCTTTGTATAGTTTTTTTGTTTGTTTGTTTGAAAGATATATCCAGTGGTGACAGAGGTATATTAAAGTCACTCAGTATTATTTTGTTCTGGTCTATTTGGTTCTTGTATTGAAGAAGGGTTTGTTTGACATATGGAGATTCCCCAGTGTTTGGGAGCATAGATATTTATGATTGTTATATCTTGCTTATATATGAATCCCTTAAGCAGTACGAAATGTCCTTCTTTAGCCCTTTTTACTATCATTGGTTTGAAGTCCACTTTATCTGATATGAGGATGGCAACCCCTGCTTGTTTAAGTGATCCATATGAGTGGTACATTTTTTCCCACCTTTTCACCTTCAGTCTGTGGATGTCTTTTCCTATGGCATGAGTCTCTTGAAGGCAGCATATTGTTGGGTCCTTTTTCTTATCAAATCTGTTAGTCTGTGTCTTTTTATTGATGAGTATAGGTCATTCACATTTAGAGTTACTATTGTAATATGATTTGTATTCCCAGATATTTTGATTTATTTTTGTTTTTTAACTTGATTTGGTTTCTCCTTTGATTGGCCTTTCCTTTAGTGTAGTTCTTCCCTTTCCTCATTTTCATTGTTGTTTTCATTTCCTCTTCATGGGATATTTTGCTGAGAATGCTCTGTAGTGCAGGCTTTCTCAGTGTAAATTCTTTTAACTTTTGTTTATCATGAAAGGTATTTATTTTGTCATCAAATCTGAAGCTTAATTTTGCTGGATATAAGATTCTTGGTTGGCATCCATTTTCTTTCAGAGCTTGGTATATATTGTTCCAGGATCTCCAGGCTTTGAGGGTCTGGGCTGAAAAATCTGCTGAAATATAAACTGGTCTCCCCCTATATGTGATCTGATTCCTCTGTCTTTCAGCCTCTAAGATTCTAAACTTATTCTGTATGCTAGGAATTTTAATTATAATGTGCCTTGGTGTAGATATGTTGTAATTGTGTACATTTGGTGTCCTATAAGATTCTCGTATTTCATTTTCCAATTCATTCTTCATGTTTGGGAAATATTCTGGTATTATTTCATTGAAGAGATTGTGCATTCTTTTGGTTTGAATCTCTGTGCCTTCCTCTTTGATTTGATTTTTTGATGCTGCCCCATAATTCTTGGATATTCTGTTCATGATTTCTTAATCATCACTATGTGTTTAACTTTATTTTTAAGGTTGAATATTTTGTCCTCATTTTCTGACATTAGGTTTTCTAAGTGATCTAGTCTATTGGTGATGCTTTCTATTAATTTGGTTTATTCTTTCCTTCATTTCAAGGATTTCTGATTTTTTTTTTTCTGGAATCTCTATCTCTTTCTTGAAGTAATCTTTTGCTACCTGTATTTGCTCCCTTATCTCTTTGTTGGTGTGATTGATGGTTGCCTACATTTCCTCTCTTATCTCTATGTTGGAGTGATCAATTTTTGCCTGTTTTTGCTCAGTTAGGTCATTCTTTAATTTGTAGATAATTTTATTTAATTATGTACATTCGGAACTCCTTCTCTGACATTTCATCAACTGCATTGTCCATGGGTTCTATTATTGTAGTATCTTCATTTGTTTGGGGCACATTCTTCCCTTGTTTTTTAATGTTGTCTATTTTTCTTCCTGTACCTCATCTTGTTGTTCAGCTTCTAGACCCAGCCAGTGTCCCAGGATGGATGCTACTGCAACTAAAGTAGGTGGCGGCAATAGCGGAGGTAAATCAAGATAGTAGTGGGGGTGTTCCAAGATGAATGCAATCAATTTCATAGATGGGGCTGAAAGGGTGGGCCTTACAATGGCTTTGAGATGCCTGATCAAAGATGCAGCTGCCTCCAGGCCCTGTCTGTTGTCCCACGGTGGAGGCTACTCTGTGAGGAAGGCTGTGGCTGCAGTATCTTAAGATAGAGCTAGGTCTGGGCTTCAGGATTGGCTGTGCAGTACTGGACATGACCTGGTCCTGGGCTCCAGATGCAGATCTGCTGGTTAATGGGGGTATATAATGGTTTTATATAAAATAAATGGCTTTAAACAATACACAGAACATCTGCAATTGTATCTCTCTCAATCAAACCTGAAGCAATATTTTTGTGTGTGTGTGTATAGTAGGCAAAGGATAAATAAAATACCTCCAGCAATATTTACTTATGCCTCACCTGAAGTATCAAAATTTGCAAAATCCTGTAGTATTCAACAGACCCTTAGCCAAATTTGGATAGATAACAGATTACCATGTAATATTGTCCTGGAGATAAAACTTAGCCCTCCTGAACCCAGACTGTTGCTACATGAAGCCATCCTAAGACCCTACATATTAATGTGTCCTATGAAGAGGGTCAACAGGTGCCTCATGCATCTCTTCCAAATTAACCTGGTTGTCCTTCCCATATTCCCACAGTCCACAAAAGCACGTCAGCAGCACACTCTTAGTAACCCTGCATGCAGAGACACCCAGAAAATATTAATAAAGAACCTCTCACCTTCCTGATGCCCCAGAAGTAGTAAGGTGATTTCAAACATTAATTTTGGGCATGACACACAGAAATCAGTCCATCTGAATGTCTTGGACCAAATAGAAATAAGAGAAGCAGATGAACAGCTCCATTCACCCACCCACAACTCTGGGAAGCAGCCAAGATGTTTTTCCCAAGTGGCTTGGCCTACCAGTACCCTGGAGAAAATGAGCAAGATCATTCATCCTCCTGTGGTTCCAAAGTCAGTTGTGCTCTCTGATCAGCACTTGACTCTTGAGAAGCAATTACTCAGTGCTTGGTGCTGCCAACATACCCGTACCCTTGGCACCAAAAAAGAAATGGGGAGACTTCAGTGAAAAGGTTTGCCTAAAAAGTCTCACTAATTCACTAGTGCAGCCCTAGGACATTGATAGGTGACTTGTCTAAGTCCATGTGGCCCCCACATTGTCCTCAGACACTAAAAGGCACCACACCTTGCTACTGGTCACTGTCTGCTGTACCACCTCTTAGAGGTAAGAGAGACCCTGACCCACACAACCCATAGACACAGATGAATGCCATACACTTATAATAAATCCTGCCATGCCAAATTTATCAGTGAAGTCACTCCACCCAAGGAAGCCACCTCCCTGCTGATGGTACAATTCCACATACCCTGAGGCCAAGGTCACCCAGACATCCAAAGATATCGTTAATGTTCATTTTAGCTGAAGAAACTAGGTATATACTAACTAAAGAATCCACATGGAATAATAGTCAATATAGCATATCCAACCAACCCTCTAGGACTTATCAACAGCACAAACCTTTTGTTACAAAAGTCACACTACAACATTTTTAAAGACAACAGGAGATGTACACATACTAGAATAAGAACACAAGAAGTGGGAAATAACAAGGTAACATGACACCTCAGAAGGAACACAATAACTGTGGGAACAGACTCCAAAGGGGGAAAAAGCTCAAACTGCCAGACAAAACAATTAACAGGATGTTTTTAAGCAACCCAAATGAGTTACAAGAGAATATTGACATCCAGATTGAGGAAATTTAAAGAATCTCCAATAGATTTTTACCAAAAAAGACCCTCTCAGAGGATGTTATAGTCAGACTAAGAGACGAGAATTCTAAAAAAAAAAAAAAAAAAATTAAGAAAAATGTATCAAGACTTTATAAAGGAATCTCAGATCTCAGTTAAACTAACAGCAGACATCTCAGGAAAAATCTTATAGGAGAGGAGAGAATGACATGATATATTCAAAGTCTTGAAAGAAAAAAGAAGTGCTAGTCAAGAATATTATAGCCATCAGATCTGTCCTTCAAAAATGAGAAAAAATACATCTTTCAAGATAAGCAAAAACTGAGAAAATTTATCACTACTAGACTGATCACACAAGAAAAGTTTAAAGAAATCTTGTGCTAGTAGCAAATTTAACAACTACCATCATGAAAATACATAAGCACAAAATTCATTAGGAAAACAGAGTAATACTTTTCTACTTTTATCTACCATCAGAATATATATAGACATTTGAATGCTAATTACATTTCAATATAATTCCTAATGATATTTAAAGTTGCATTTTTCTATGCATTATAGTATCACTATACACTAAATACTTTGTTAGATATACTTCAACTGATTATGGCACATTAATAATTCAGTGTATTACTTATATTAATTCTAGATACTTATCACACAATACCATAATGTTATGCCTTATAAACAAAAGGAAATTATCACTATTCTAGAGGCTAGAAGCCCAAGGTCAAGGCACAGGAAGGTCAGGTATTGGTGAAGGCCTCTTCCTGGTTGAAGACTGATGACTTCTTATTGTGTCTTTGCATGGTAAAGGAAAGAGTAAAATAGTGCTTTATGATTCTTTTAATAAAGATACTAGTCCCATTCATAAGGACTAAACCCTTCACAAAGATCCGTCCTCCTAATATCAATGTATTGGTGGGTAGGGTTTCAACATGCAAATTTTGGGAGAAAACAAATGTTCAAATCATAGCAACCACATAATATTCTTGGAAATTTTACATCTACTAATAACAGAGAACTTATTTTATTACTACTTTTTAAAACATTTGTCAATATATAAAATCTAATAAATACTAGAACCATATATGAATTTGATGGTTACCCAACTATTTAAAAATTATTTGAAAACAGTTTGTGTATGTATGTGTATAAATCACCTGTTTTGAAAAAAAGCTATCCTATGAAAATTTTTTAAACTTAATTTAGAGCAGATCTCATAATATTATTATTAAAATAACAACTCTGCTGCAAAGGAAATAAGAAAATTATGTATTTTGTGAACCAAATATGAGTGAGCATGGCCTAGAAATACAGATTCCAGTTACCTTGAATGATTTTCACCATGGAAGACACTACATGAACTTTTACAGTCACAGAACAAAAGAAAGTCATCATAAATTAGAGCAATTACTAATTACAGAGGTGTAAATATCAATTAGATAAGTGAGCTTTAGCCTGGTGAAATAATCTATTTTTATGGGTTTTACATCTATCATATTCTTAGCTTGGGGTTGGTGGAGGCTAGAGATCTTCTAAGGTTAATGATACATTCTGAGGAATTTAGCTATCAGGAGAACTTTAGGTATGTTACAAAATTTAAGATAATTGTTTATCAAAGGTCCTAAAGAGCCAAATCTATGGATTTGGGACTTGATCACAGTATTTTGGATATGGCTCAGTGGTAGGTTATTTGCCTACCATGCATAAGGTCCTGGGTTGAATCCCTAGTACTTCAAAAAATATACAGCAGAAACAGAGCCCAAGCTAATTTTTACTTCTGTCCCTCAACATTCCATTTCTCCATAGTCACAATGTTCTATTCAGTCAAGGTCTTTAACACAGATGCAGCTATATAGATGTAGATTATTCAGATAACTTCAGTTCAAAATATTTACTACATTTTAATTAACTATGCTATTTTATGTATAGTCTTTTGTGCTGTTTGTTCCTTTCTTAATAAATCAATGTATTTTAACTTACTTTTGTACTATGTAATTTATAATTCTGTTGTTATTGCAGTTGTATCTAGAAAACAGCTTTTCCATGTTTTATTTAAGGGTATATTATGGTCTGTGCCTTAAAGTATATTAGATTATTTGCTATTAACAGTCTTTCATGATAATTAGAAACTTTTCTGATTTATATATTTGGTTTTATACATATTTGTGTTATAAATACATGGGTTTGTCACTTACATAATAGCTATGACTTGCAGGTAAACCAGAATAGTCTTTTGCCTATTTAATGTTTTTGTTATGAATAAAATTAGTTTATATTTTTTGACTATTTTGTTAATCATTTGTCTCACTTTAAAATTATATATAGCTAGTCATCATTTTTAGCAATTTTTAAATTTTGTGTTAGTTAAATGTTTACTGTGGAATGAATATTTGTAACTTTATAACCAATCTAAGTGACTTTGCTTTTCTTTATAGTTTAGATATTTTATTTTGATATAACTGTACCAAATATGTCATTTGCCATCTTATTGCCTTCTACTGCTCATCTAGATAATATATTATTTTATTTTATATTTTCTAATTCTATAATATGAAAGACTCTTTTTCTGTTATGCAATAAAGTGTTTGCCAACATAAATAGAATAAATTTAAATTAAGAAATAATAAATAAACCATATTCTTATTTTTTGTATTCTCTAAGTTAATTATACTGAGTTATAATTCTTAGAATTCTAATTTAAAGTGTTTACATCATATCTTTCAAAATGTGATCATTTCTATACATATTTAATTCAAGTGTTAGGTTTATATTGTACACTTATCAACTTAGTGTTCTACACAATTATACTGTATGATTTCTCATTCATGTTGCTGACTTTTATTGCATTTTCTATTAGTATCATGTCAGATTATCTGATATCACTGCATCTGTGCCGACTTTATATATCCAAATGTTATATATGTCTACTATACCTATGAATATTTTAGTGTGATCTTTGGACAGCAAGGAAAATAGCACAGTTTCTCCTAATATATATTAGGTAAAGGGTGATTTTAGATCAATATCATATTTTCCCATCTTTGTTATTTTGAAGAGGAAACTAAGTAATTTTAAAAGTTTTTTATTTATAAACTTAAATATAAAATAGGGTATTAAAATTATGCTTCTTCTTTGCATATATCCCTTTCTACTTTTATTACCCTGAAGAGTGAATTGTAAAATTATTAAAATAGAGCATAGTATATCATAAAAATAAAATCTAGCATATCAACTCTAGAACTAAAATTCTTCCCGTGTTTAGGTTTTTGATTTCATTGTCTGTGTATCTTTCTTAAATTGTCATTGTTTTAAAACTCCCCCCTTACGCTGTATGAGTTAATTACAACAGCCTCCAATTTGCTTAGCTGAAATGCTGTTAATCATACTACTGTGTAACCATGTCTCCAAGGAGTGGCAGAGACAGGTTGTACTTGCATGTTAGTACTATCAACCACAGTAACTGAAGAGTTAGCCTGTCAAATGCAAAACAAATGCAGACTTCAGTAAGGAGTGATTTTGTCCAAAAGCATGATTGTTATAGGGTTAAAGGAATTACCTCACTCAGGCAAGGGAGTTGTTAGATTAAAGAGACCATTCTGATCATTAAGATCTGTCAGCATATCAAAGGTCAGGCAGAAAGTTATTTCTGTCCTAAACTGGAATAAACGGATCTGAAATAACCAATCTGGGGAAATGGAATGAATGGATGGTGGGATTCGATATTCTCTGGAAACAGCACATTCTTGAAAAAATATAGTTTTTTTTTTTTTTCCCTTGGCTGGCAGGTAGGTTACAGGGTTTGTTCTACTTTTTCAGTCTTAGGAGCCAAAGTTTATCAGCTTATGGGGAAACATACAAACTTAAGTAAACATAGACAGTGTTTCATTCCCTCCTTTTTTACTTCACAAAACTCTATCATACATCTCTCCTACATGGCTTCACAGTTTTCTATTTCTGTTCTCTTTCTTTCTGAATAGCTTATGTGTTTTCTACTTATGAATCATTTCCCCCCTTATAGTTCTCAAAATCAAAAAATGTGTCTTACTATATGTCTGTTCCCATTACCTAAATAAGTTTCTGACATGTGCGTCCAGACAGAATTTTTTAGATAAATCAAAGAATAAGTGCAGAAAGAAGCTTATCTTTTAAATAAACAAACCACTATGGCAAGGTAAAATATTCTTTAAAATAACTAGAAACAACTCAAGACTTCACAACACTTACTAAATTTCTTTAAACTTGAATTTGGCCTTAGGTATATTAAACAAAAATTGGGAAAGGATATAAAACTAAGTGCATAAATCATTTTATGACATCATTTCTAATTTAGAATAGGTAAGACTGTCAAAACTAAATTGGATATTTAAGCAAATTGCAACAAAGGTTTGCAAACTTTTGGATCACAGTGGAATCTTAAATGTTTGAAATAATGTGACATGGCAGATAGTTAATGTGAAGCACATAAATGAGCATTAACTAGTAAAGATAGCAAATGCTTTGCCACATTTGCATTTAATTAATGTGAGAAATTTGCATAGTAAATCATTGAAACATATGACCTGACCCTTTTTAGCTAATAAAACAATTTGTTTACCATGTCATTAATAAAAGGCAAGCATTTGTATTGAAGTCCGGGGAAGTGTCTACAAGTGAAATCAGTTGAAAGGTTGAAAGGTTTTGTTTTTTGTTTTTTTTTTATAATGTTTAACACAGTAAGAACAAATTAAAATATATACATAATGGTTTGTGATGATTGGCAGGGAAAATTTATATTGACATCAAACTTATGAAATATGTCTCCAGTTTGAACCAATAAAATGCTTTCAGGCTTTTAAAATATTTACTTCAATATTTCTCAAGTTATATATTTTGATTGCTAGAACTAGTAAACTTGAACTACTATGATTAGTGTAAAAACAGTTTGGGCTGGGAGTTGAACTCCGTCACAGACTGGTTGCCTAGTGTGCACAAGGGTTCACATCCCCAGCACCAAAACAAACAGAAATACTTTTATTTTGTAGTTGAGATGAAACAACTGCTTTGGAGATTATCTAAACATATTTGGAGACATTACCATCCTTGGCACTGTGCTGATGGGTACATGTAATAATGTAATCATGTTGGTTAGTATCGGGATTCTGCTGTTATAATGAGATTGATGAGAATTTTATTCTTAGGTAAAAGTTAGATCCTATTTATAAGATATCCAACCAACTGTTGTTACAATTATGGTTCCTCTTTAGTATAGTCACATTAATTTATGAGCATCACAGTTAGAAAAATGAATATTAACTATATTAAGTATAATTAAAGTACTATGTAGATCTTATGTTTCTTTAAGAAAAGGGAAGTAAATACAATACATTTATTAAGAAGTTAAGGTATTTATGCTAATAATTTATTTAAAAATTGTCTATGTGTAAAAGATGAATTTTTAAGTTAAATTACCTTTTATTACCACAAACTCACTGGAAAAAGTCATCTCATGTATCTTTTAATAGACTTTGGCCACCAAATCTTTTCACTCAAAATAACATAACATTATTTCTCTCTATTGCTTCATAAGATCTCTCATTCTTTCTTTTGAAAACGATAGTATGTTTATCATTTTCCTGTTAAAACAGGAAGTCCACAATAAAGGAATAAATAAAATGAAATTTCTTTTTCATAATAAGACATTTCAGAATATTGAAACATTTCCATATGGCATGATGAATTAGAAAACAACAATGAGTTTCACTGAAAGAAAATAGGTTCATTAAAAATATTTTTTTCTTTCTCATGTTATCATATTTTTTCAGCATCTTTAACCTCTCTTTTGAATTTGTAAGACCCCATTGTGCTGAGGTGGAACTAAACAATTATGCCAGAAGCATAAGACACTCTTCCCAGGCTTAGGAGAAAGAAAGACACCCACAGTGCAAGATGGTGATCCCTAGATTTACTATCTGTCAGTAGGTGTTCACTGAAATGAAAATGTTCCCTGAGCTCATCTCATGCCTACATTCTTTACTCTCCAGTATATTTCTTCAGGGATTTACAGAGATTAGTATCTCTTCCTTTTATAATGAACACTTGGAGCTCACCAAGGAGCATATCTTTTGTCCCTGCCCTTGGGAGTCATTTATCTCCCCTGAAACACATTTTCATTATTTTGTTTTAAAGAGAAAGGTTTGGGTGCATTTAACCCATTCCGTTATCAGGGTCAGATGCAATTGTTCCCATGTCCCAGAGAGCACAACTCCCCATGAGTGGCTTAGAAATGCTGCACCCTTGTGTTATGTCTTTGCTACCTTCTATTTAGATAAAACCATTATTCATTAAATGTCTGCTGCAAACATTATCAGAACCTAGTAAAATTATTTTTCTGATGCTTGAATTATCTGAACTGAACAGAAGGGAAACTGGTAACTCATCGCTGCTTCAAGCTCTACATTTCGAAATTCAGAAAGCAGGATACCCTGGTTACCAAAAGTAGGATGGAAAAGGCCCCTACCTGGTGACATGCACAGGCCCCAGGAACACTGTCCAGCCAGGACTCTAAATCAATCTTTTTGATGGCAAAGATGCTTCATGCTCCTTCCATTTATGTTGTGCTGCTGCAGGAAATAGCCCAAGCTCTCCAGTCTTTTCTCAGGTCTTTTCAGTCCTCACATCTCCCTTTCTCCTCCTGCCCTCTCTCCATCTCTGGCTATCTCTTATCCAGCTTAGTTCCATTTTGGAACCATCACTGGACACTATCCTTGAAATCATTCCCTTTTAAATGTTCTCTGCTCTTCAAATTTGTAATTTCTATGATCTATAACTTCTTACAGTTAAATTAAGAAGGGAATGAAAACTTAAGGATGACACTGTCAGGTGTTATGTTATGTTAAGCCTTTACACAGAAACACTTGCTCTATTTCTAACAAGCATTGTTACATAGTTATCCTAATTGTTAAAATTAAACATTTAATGCAAACAATTCTATTATGATTGGCAGTTTGCTCAACAATAATAATGTTTTCAGGATGTACTAGCTCCCTATCATATGTTTTCCACCCTTGAGAAAATGAGGGTGTCTGTGTTACTGGCTTAACCCCACTGTATTGTCTGAAAAATAAAAGGAAAAAAAATGACCATAGGTAATGAAGTTGCAGAAATATATTTGACTACTTTCTAAATTCATAGCATCTGTAAAGGGGGTCGGTTTTGCTACTTTGCAGAATTTCAATTTTTAGTTGTATAGTCATTTCCCCTTCTCTACTAAAAAACTGCATTTGTGATGAACTGAAGTAGAGAGGCCCACACTGTTTTGTTTTATTTTGGTTATTTGTGAGGTTTCACAAATCTACTTGTCTCTGCCAGTAAAGAGGCACATACTCAGGCATGCCATCTCCTTCGATCCCAAGCTCTATAGGGTGAACCTGTATCCATAATGATTGTTTCCTTTGTATAATGTCAGCTGAAAATAGACATTTGGATATTTAATTTCTTCTTTAGACTTGACAGCCTTTTGGTTTACTCTATAAGCAGATTTCAAATTTTATTTTATCAAATAGATATTTTAAAATTTTTTGGTTAGAACTTTTCTGGTTTTTCCTGTAGATGAAACAATGTGATCTCTTTCCTTGGTAATTGTATTAGTTTAAGTACCTTACAAGGGAAGAGTTTTGTACGTATGGTTTAACTCTTTATTCTTCCAGGTAATATCTCTGTGCATTCCGTAGTTATTGGAGACTAACGATAGTGAAATGTTTTAGAACATAAGCTTTCTACCAATGTCAAGTTTTCAGGTACAACAAAGAGATATTTAATCTATTTTTATTTTCACTGAAATTGAAAAAAAATGCTAGAGGTTATTTCTCTTTGAGAGCAGAGAAGTGTCCAAGTGATTCTGAAAAGTAATGTTTTCCCCAAGGACCAGATAAAATGAGAATTCAGTCTCAGAGAAATGTAATCCTATACTTTTTCGATCTAGCTAAGTATTCTTCTAGTCACATATTAGTTTTCTCTACTGTCACAAGGAATGAAGAAGAACTGCTAAAAATGACCTGGATAAGTCAACTGGGTACTTATGTGTAAAATATGCATATAAAACAACTATTCATAGAAAAGCATCTATCCTGACAAGTTAGTCCCAAGGAAAATGCTACCTGATCTGCTGCCCTGGGGAGATGAACTGTGAACCAGGATATTTTATAGAATTTTCCGATAATGATTTTTTTGTTTTTAACTGTGAATGCCAGCACACATTTTTGTATTAGAGCTTTATGATTAGATGTAGTAGTTGGATTCATCCCGACAAACACATGGAATTTGATATCAGTTCTTGATGCCACCTTATGCCTCTCTTTTTTGCTTCCTGTTCTCCCTTTCTTCCTCCATATTCCTTTCTCTACTAAACTTCCATTCACTCATCTATTTATTAATATTTGATTGGCTTTTTCTAGTTACATATGAAGGTGAAGTTCCCTGTGGTATATTTATATATGCACATAACATGAATTTTCAAGAATGGTTCCTGCATTGCCTCCCTTTGTGCTTCTCTCCACTACTTCTTGATCTCCTTCTTTATCACTAATCTTTCCTTTATCTTTATACTATCAACATGAAGATTTCCCTGTTTAAGGCTTTTCTAACCATCCAGTCTAGTTTTTCTCCCTCCTAAGTTCTTAAGCAACTCTCTGTTTTTCGTACTTTCTATTTTTCTACGTCTCTTTTGTGATACTGAGCATTGAACCTAGGGTCTCACAAGTACTAGGCAAGTACTCCACCACTGAGCTTCCTATCTAACTCCATACTGAGATTTTCTTTTCCTTTTCTGTAGCTCTTCATTAAAGGAACAGCATAAACTGCAATTCAACCTTTATAGGGTCTGTCACTGAACATGAAACAGTGTCTTCCACTCCTATGTGTGTTATAAGTGAATGCATAGTAAGCATAAAATTATTTTCAGGAAAATCTAATCTTTCTATAAGTGATAATTTCACCAAAATATCAGTATATTTTTTTCCAAAAATAAATGTTTCTTTTGCATGTACCTAGGCAGCCTACTGAATACTTTTTCAGAAATCATAAAAATGGTTTTGTTTTTCAGCTTTGAGGCTATTGCATATGCTCTAGCCACTGCCTTTAATGATGGAAATATCAGGCTTTCTATGAGAATATGAACAGCTGTCCAATAAAGGAATACCACCAATCTTGTTAAGGTATACTGTGGTCTGAACAACCCCTCCCCCATACAGAATTCACATGTTGGAATCCTGTCCCTCAACTTGATAGTACAAGCAGGTAGGGCGCTGTGGAGGTAATGAGTTCATGAGGGCAGTGATCATCAGGGCAGAGGACATGAGGGCTGAGGCCTCATAAACAAAATTAGTGTTTTCATGAACCCCGAGATTGGCTTGCTCCTATCACCACATAAGGACAACCAAAATGTACTTTTATGAAGCAGGAAATAGGTCCCTCCCTAGAAAAGAAATCTTCCAGGTTCCCAAAATTCAATCTCCTAGACTCAACTCTGATGAAGAAATTTCTGTCGTTAAAAGTTACTCTGTTTATAGTATTTTATAGCAGCCCAGATGAACAAGTAAATGGACACTTTAGCTTTTTTCCATGTCTTTTGTGTTTGTATTTGTGTGTGGGTGAGAGAGGGAGAAGGGATTGATATTACCAATAACACTGTTCAAATATTTTAAGGTGTTTAACTTATTTACCTAAATTTATTTCAAGGTTTGTGAGAAGATTTTGAAAATGAAGGAACTTTTTAAAGGAAAATAATAATAATAATGATTGAACTACATAGACATGCCCCTTTTAATATTTTTCTCATGTATCTATTCTCCTTTCTTGTTCTTTCCATATATATAAAATATACAAATTCTGAGTATTAACTTTTCTTCTTAAGCTTTTAATTTAGTAGCTAAATATTCTATATGGAATAACAAAATACTAAATATTTTCAAGCTTTTGTTTTGGGATATTTATACTTTTAAGACTTATTGCCCAGGGCTGGGGTTGTAGCTCAGTGGTAGAGTGCTTACCTCACACGTGTTAGGCACTGGCTTCAGTTATCCGCACCACATAAAAATAAAGACATTGTGACAATCTACAACTAAAAAAAAAATATATATATATATATTAAAAAAAGAAAAGAAAAAGGTGCACACGGAATGCCCTTCATTTTAGGGCTGGGGCTGAAGCTCAGTGACAGAGCGTTTGTCTAGCATGCATGAGGCACTGGGTTCAATCCTCAGCACCACATAAAAATAAACAAATAGAATAAAGGTGTTCTGTCCATTTACAACTACCAAAAAAAAAATAAAAAGAGTTATTGCCCATGTAAAAGTTATTTTTACAGAAAAGTTAACAAGTATAAAAATACAAACATAATCATTCTGTGTGCACATGAACTCAGTATGCAGCTGTCCAACTCCTCTTTAACTGAACCAGAAGATTAATCAAAATAATTTCAATTACATATTCAAATAAAAACTTGATTTAATAGATGTGATTAAATAGGTAAATTTGAATATGTGACATGCCAATATTAAATCTTATGCTAATACTCACTAGACTGAAGATAGGTTAAGAAAATTAAAGTACCAGAAGAAGGAATTATTTGCAATACTTCATCAAACATAAGTCAATTTGAGAGTACTATGCTTTATAACGAAAGCTAAAGTAATCTGCAAATCTTGCATTTCGATGAATGCCAAGGTAACCTGCTTAGTGAGATGATTACAAATTTAATGATCAGGAGCTTCAGCACTATACTTTCCATTGGATGATTGACCAAACTTTTAAGATTTTTCTAAGGATCAGATCCTTCATCTGAATGTTGAAACTATTGATTTCTATGAAAATAAAATTTTAAAAAAGGAATTCTAAACACTTAAAAGAATTTTTTGAAATATGTATTTTGTGTATTTATTCAAATAGAAAATATTTATGAATTAAGAAAACAAACAAATTTAGCTTTTGTATCCCCTTTGTATATATTATTAATTTTTTAATATTTCAAGTAAAATAAATAACTCATTTGGACTGAAATATATAGATCCATCTTGTTAGGTTTCCATTGGCTTTACATGTGTTGGCATGACCTCTCTACATATATACCTATGAAGACATTTTATCATATTTGTTGACTCGTAAACAAAATGATATCTTAAATAGCCTATGCACTTGCCTCTTTCTCCACTTGGATAAGTACATTTATTTTTCATCTTGTTTCAGGTAGTGTTCTGCTTGTATGTCCCTGGAGAAACAACCATGCCAGATGATCATGTCTATAACAGGACACATTTTTGAAAAATGTGTACCACAGTTTAGGAACTGATTTCTTTTGGTGACATTTTTAGACATGTACCTAAAAATCTAAGCAATAATGGATGAACTTTGAAATGTAATGCCAAATATATATATATATATATATATATATATATATANTATATATATATATATATATATATATATATATATATATATATATATATTTAAAATATGTTAATCATAATTATTGTCTGTCTTGGCAGGAATTTTCAAACTTAAGAGAAAAGACACCCCCATTTCCAAGAATACTATTAATGTAACATGATAAGATCAATCTCACCAGTCATTGGGTTGCTGCCCATTATGCCATAAATAGAAAATATGTACACTCTTAGTCCTTAGTCCTTAGAGAGAGAGAGAGAGAAGGATAGATAGATAGATAGATTTTCTTATAATTTCTTGCACTTATATTCTAGAAAGTTGCCATTAATACCAAATTAATAAGCACTGAACCATGGCTTTTAGAAATACAACAGTTAGGTGTGAGTCCCTGGTTACCTTTTTACCAACTGACCAACATATATCTTTGTTTCACGTGTTACTATTTAAAGATATCTTATTGAATATCTATTTTTGATCATTAACATTAAGCCCAAGACCAACACACGTGATTCAAGCTTATCCAGAGTACATATTTTCTCAAAAGGTATCTCACAGCTTTCTTGCCCTTATGAACATTATAAATGAATCAGCTTTGTGTTTAGAACTCTTTTAGATGGAAAAAAAAAACACCTGTAAAACACACGTAACTGTAAACAACTTGGCTCTAACTAGACATGAAGACAATAATGTTTTACTGTATGAGCTTTATAAATTTATTTTAAATTTTATTGGCATATTATAATCATACATAACAGTGGCATTTGTTATTACACATTCATATATGCATACACTATAACAATATAATTCGGTCAACTTTATTCCCTAGTACCTATCCTTGCCCTCCTTTCCTTCTTCTTTTGGATCCCCTTCCTCTACTCTCCTGTTCTTTGAGAGTGTACATATTGGATAAATCAAAACTTTTCACTGTTCTTCAGATATCTGCAAATAACCTTGAAGAATTGTGAGCATTAATTTTGAGGATACAACTAATATTTAGTAGGCAAATTCTCAGATACTTAAATCACAAAAAAATGGAAATTGACTACATATACATGCACATAGTAAAACAAATATAATGCCATATATATACAAATTATATATTAAAATTAAAATCGTGTAAAAAACACAAAATTCAACTTATATGTAAAAAAGTCAGTAAAGAACTAGAATCTGGAATGAAATAAAATATTTTAAAAGTTGCTGGTCATGTAGGAGAGTGGTACAGCTTTTGGCTAGTGTGTGTGAGATCCTGGTTTCAGTCCCGAGTTCCCCCCACACACACTCATAAACACAAAGGGAGGGGGAAATCCTAAAAGTTAAAAAAAAATTTAGTGTGCAGAAAGTTTTATAAGAATTTTTATAACATATATAATCAAATACAGAAGTTAAACGTTAGTAATCAGGGAATTTCAAATTAAGTCAGTGAAATTTCATTACAACATGTACTAGAGTGACATCTTTATAAGTCTAATAGTATTATTAGATGAGGAGGTTATGGAGTAATGGGGGACCCTCAATAATTCTGTAAAATATTTTTTAAAAAGCACTATGAAAAAATTGTATGTAATGACAGACTTAAGCATCAATATGCTACAATCCAGAATTTTTTTCTATCGAATTATAGTTACCCAAGACTCCTAGTACATGTTCACTGAAACCCAATGTGTCATGTTCAACCTTCTTTCTTAGAATGATTAAATCAGCTCTGTTAAGTTCCCAAAATATAATATTATGTATTTGAGGAAACTGAGGAAAAGCTAAACATGTATTTACCTATAAAACAATATTTCACAAATATATAAAGTCAAAAAAATGAATGCTATATACTTTTATTTACATAAAGTTCTTAAACAACAATACAGACAGAGAAGAATATGGTTACTAGATAATTCAGGAAAATATTTACCTGTGGTTCACTGGAGTGGGGATATAAAAAAAAAATAGGCTCTGATGTTAAATTTGTTGAAAATGGGAATTGAAATGTTCTGTTTCTTAAGATACTTAGTAAGTAGTAGTTATATTGGTATTGTTATTTTTAAAACACGGTAGTTCATAATAAAAATTTAAAGTTCTTCTTGTATTAGGAAGATTTTCATGGAGTCAAATTACTTTCTTACGCTGCTACCCGTGTCATCAATTTGACTAAGCCCCTGCCATGACTAAGGACTATTCAATATCTATGCTGCAACGTGATGGGAGAATGTGTAGTAAAACTAGATCTGTTCCTCTAAAATTAAATCCTAAAGAATTACACAATATTGGATATTGCTTTGTTACCCAGCTGGGTAGAATCACCCAATTGGGAATGCAACTAGACTATAATTTCCCCCTTAAACTCTTCAAGCAGAAGAAAGAACAATAGAATCTAATTTTATCCTGGTATTAATTCTTTCTAGAAGCTCTTCCTTAGTCCATCAGTGGGGGAAAATTATATGATTTTTAACCTGTGAACTATATTCACAGGCCCACAAACTCACTCTGCCATGTTTAAAATTCTAACAATAAATGTGAATACCATTTATGGGGCTGAGGGTATAGATCAGTGGTAGAGTGCTTATCTAACATGCACAGAGCCCTGGGTTCAATGACAATACTGCTGAAAAAAAAAAAAAAAACATTCATAGCATGTTGAAAAATTTTACCTATAACAATTTTTAAATGTAATGAGATTTTTTACTCAGATATTGCATATTTTATTCTACTTACATATTGTTAATCTTTATTCGTATGTGAAAGCACATTTCTTTATTTACAGGAATTGTTAATTAACTTGATGGATTATAGGTAGTTTTGTTTCCTCCTTGTTGATAAAAATAGAGAAATATAAGATAATAAAGAAACAAAGTGGTAACAGAATGCTAAAATTAAAAAAAAAAAAAGATGTACTTTTGGATAATCTATTCCTCCCATGCTTCCCCACCCTACCTCACTATGAATCAATCACCTTATATTCAGCATTTCTTTTTTGGGGATTGGCTAATTTCACTTAGCATTATCTTCTCCAACTCCATCCATTTACCTGCAAAATGTCATGATTTTATTCTAAGGTTATTTGCATATCTTGTACAAAAGTAATTGTGTTAGTAAACTTTTCATTGCTGTAAATAAAATACTTGACCAGAAGACGTTAGATGACCAAATTTATTTTTCCTCAGTGTTTCAAAGTTTCAGTCTGTGGATGGCTGGTTTCATTGCTCTAGACCTAACATGAGACAGAAGGATAACTGTCAAGTTATCATAGTGGGAAACAGATAGAGAGAGAGAGAGAGGGAGGCAGGGCTGCAGAGAAGATCCACACTTCCAGGGAAGGTTTCCAGGGACTCCCTTTCTCCAGACATATACTCCCTGCCTACAGTTAGCACCATGTTAGTTCATTCAAACTAGGGTGGACTGACCAGATTATAACTCTAATTATATGATGATTTCACCTTTTCTTATTCTTACATAAAGACAAGAGCTTTTGGGGGACACCTTATATTCAAATCACAACAGTGACATTCCAAAATGACAACCTGATTATGCTCTAACTTCTTTTAAATTTATTAAATGCATAATTTATCCTGCTTCAGAAGTTAATAGACTGTATTTATCAGAAGAAATTCTTTAACTATTGGAGATTTTTAATTGTTTTCTTTAATTGAAAGACAGTTAAATGCAGCAATTCCTAAACTGAATTGTGGACAAAGAACATGCTAAATTAAATGTTTTTTACTATTGCCATTCTTCCAGAACATTCATCAACTATAAGAATCCTTATTTCATTATTTATTTTTTGTACCAAAACTTATATTTCATCTTATATTATTGAAAATACACAAACATTTGCCATGATTAATTTCTCTCTGAAAAAACAAATTGTCATAATTCATTTCCATCTGTTAAGAAAGACATTAGAAGGCGTATATTTTTTAATTTTCTCTTACACCAATTTTTCATTCTTTTTATGACTGCTTTTTTAAAATATTTCTACTTTTTTTCTTTTCCAGCTGTAATCCTTACAATTGTTATTATTTTATTTATGTTGACCACCTTTTATCCTATTTCCAATATGCTATGTTGATTCTCCATTCCAATTGCTCAGAGAGTTCATTAGGGCTAATCAATATATGTGTTACAGTTTGGATCCGTTTGTATATGATGTGTCCTTGAAAAACACCTGTATTAATGCATGAACAGTCAGAGGTTAAATGATTAGATTATGAGAGCTGAAACTAATTGGTGGATTAATCCATTTAATGTATTAATAATTGGAAAGGACTGTTGTACTTGGTGATAACTTTGGCAGGTAGTGCAGATTGGAGGAAGTTGTCTCTAAGGATGTGACCTTGGGAATTTTATCTTGTTTCCTTGGCCCTTCACCCTCCCTTCGCCCCCACCCTCTCTCTCATTCTGCTTCTTGGCTACCATAAAGTGAGCTGTTTTCCTCAGCCAGGCCTTTGTTCATGACTATTTGCCTCAGCTCTGGCCCAGAATGATGGAGCCCGCCAACTATTATCTAAACTTCTCAAACTGTGAGACCAAAATAAACTGTTTCTCCTCTACGTTGTTCTTGTCAGGTATTTTGGTCACAGGGATGAAAAGCTAACACAATATGGACTGCAAGATTTTGTATGAATTATTTGATTCCCATGAAAAACAGCAATTACCTAGTTTAAGCTTTAGCTAAACAAGATCTAAATATCATAGTAGGGGTAAAACAAAAACAAAAATAGAAAGACAAGTCCTTATAATCCTTTCACCATAATCTCAGTTTATAATATGCTAATGCAGGAATCACACAGTATTTACATAAAATAGAACATTATATTTTAATAAATCTCCATATAATTGATTATATACTTAATCATAAATCATATTATTGCATGCTATTATGTATATTTATTTATATTAAATATTATGTATATGTGGTGTATATCAGGATTTCATGGCATTATTGATACTGTGGAAAAAATAATATTTTGTTGTAAATGGCTATACTGTGCTTCTTAGGATATTTTACTTTATCCCTATTATCAACCCACCAGAAGCCAGTAGCATCCCGCCCCCTTTCTGTTGTAACAATGAAAGATGTTTTCATATGATGACGAATGTCCATTGATCAGAATAATTGCCCAGAGTTGATCAAGTTCTGAACCACTGATGTCTATTGTATCAATAAATAAAAAAAATATAATTATCACAACCTATGCAAATATAAATTATAAATACATGCACCTAAAACAAGGCAGCTTAATGTTCAGAAGGATGATTTTGGTTTGGATTTCAGTTTGGGCTCAATAAATTCTGGTTGTCAGGATTGCTATTAATGACTTATTGGTAATTGTGAATTCAAAACACATCCTTAGGATGTTTTTGATTTGTTTGCAATCTTATTGAATGATGGGCCTGGAAATAATGAGACATAGACACCGAAAAATTGAAAAATACTAACATATGCTTTGTTCATAACTTCAGAGTAAGAGTTAGACTTTTGTTTGTGAATTCAGCTCTTTTCTTTCCCCTAAAATACTTAGAGGAAGAAATGTACTGCAGTTTTCCTTGGCTCTGCTTTAAGTGCTGAGGGAAGCTTGTTGGATCTGAGCTTGGAGAAAGGAAACACAGTTATGGAAAAAACACTTTGGCATCTTTTTTGGCTGTAGATTTTTGTAACACTTAGATCAATCTTTCATTTGTTTCTACAACCTGGTGAAATTCCCTGATGTCTCATTCCCACTCACAGTGTTTTAAGAGCCTTATATTTTATTTATAGAAGCTGTGTTAAAATAAGAAAATAATTTGCCTCCCCTTATGCTCATAAACAAAACATTTCAAATTTTACAATATTCTTCTGAACTGATTTATTGCTATCAGAATGACACAGCCATAAAAAATTTTAAAATTATCTAAAAAACCATTAATTTTTATATAATATTTTCCATCTGCTCCAATAGAGACAAAAAATCTGTAGCTCAAGGGGAAGCCATTCAAATTCAAGATAGTATATTAATATAAGATGTTTTCATACTTAGTTTTTATTTGCTTTGTTTAATTTTACTAGGGACTTTGCAAAGAGTTCTATGGTATTATAGATAAAAACAATATTGTATCTTTTCTGAGGAAAGCTTTATATTTGGAGAAATAAAGCAGGCATTGAGCAATACACACTCTTCTTAAATTCATCTTTTGTCTGTTGTGTTTTGAAGAATTTATCTTCTGGATGGTGTCCATCAACTCTTATCAATAAATAATAAGTGTCTCTAAATCCTTATCCATAGCCATACAATATGCTATGTGGTGTTTCATTTCTTAAAAATTAGTATTTCAACATCAAATTTCTTATGGACTTAACCCCTTGGGAGTCATAAAATATTAGGTAAATCAAATTTGCATCTGACATCTAAATCCCTTTTTGTAGGAAAATTTCATAAACAATTCAGTATTTTCTTTCATCCCTTAAATCAAATTCACCAAGTATACAAGTAATGATATGTTATTATTATTATCATATTAACACTTATAAGATTTTGAAGTGATTATTTCTTTAAAATCCCTTTGATCTTCCAGATGAACAGCTTTCACCTGCTTCTTATTATTTTTCATCTTATGATAATGTTTCAGAACATCAAGCAAATTAGCTTCTTATAAAAAAAAAAAACCCTGATGTTTTGACAAAAGGTCTTGCTGTGCTTGTAGCAACTCCCTTCTCCCAAAGTCTCTGACTGCTCAAAACCATACATTGCTTATATACTATTCATTGTTTCTGCATTTTAATTAGATACTGAAAATATATCAGCCATTGCATTCATCATTATCTTGCTTGTTCAAAAAATATCATAAATAAATAAGATCAGCAAGGTATATTTCATTCAAGACTCCTATTGCTATATGGAGGGAGTCAACGCAACTTTGCTAGAACAAAAAGAAAACTGATATTTAGACGCAAATGGAAAGGTATTAGAAGAGAAGTAGTTTTTCTCTAGTAATTGAGCTAATGAAAAAGTACTGGAAGAATTTAGAGGGAACTTTGGTCAATGTGAGTAAGACCACCTATGTTTGTTCATTTTCCATAGTGGATGACAGGTTCCCCATACCTCAAAGAAAATGGATATAGAAACTCTATTTTCTTAAATGATGACAGGGTTAAAGGGAAGGTGTCCAGGTCCTTGAGAAAGACCTTTTTGTGTTAGAAAACTGTCAGGAGCCTGTGAGAAAGAGACAGCACCTATAGCCCTCAATCTTATTGGGGCAAGAAACATACCAGAAAATTGGGAGTTAAAAAGCAGATGAGTCATCAGGGGTAGGAAATTAAGATCCCACATGGGAAAATGGGAATTGGGAACTCACCTCATTCTTCAAAGACTATATGATTGGTGCAGATTACTAGGGGGAAAAAATCACCTCCACCACACACACCAAATAAACAAAATTGTTAAAACCAAGCTCACTGCTTCAAAAGCACATCAGGAAATTTCTCAGAGGATAATGATTGTGTTGAGTCAGCTTTCTATCACTGTGACAAATACCTGAGAAAAAAAACAAACTAAAGGAGGAAAGACTTATTTTGGCTCACAGTTTCAGAGGTTCAGTCCATACTTGGCTGGCTCCATTGCTCTGAGCTTTTGGCAGAACATCATAAAAACAGAAGAAGATTAAGAAGGAAAGTTACTTACCCCAGGGCAGTCAGGAAGCACAGAGAGAGGATAGGGAGGAAACCGAGAACAAGTAACTAGGTAAACAATGTAGTCTCCAAGGGCACAGCCCCTAACCTACTCCCTTCAAACAGATCCCACTTCCCAAATTTCCATCATCTCCCATTCATAGCATCAGATTTTTAAACCATCAATGGATTCATCTACTAATGAGGTCAGGGCCTCATGATCCAATCACTTCCCAGTAGCCCATCTGAACATTGCTGTACTGTGTCAAGCGAGGTGGGGGTTGGGGACAATGGGAGATGACAAGCCTTTGGGCATTCAAATCCAAACTTTAACAAGGAGCAAATTCCAGATGGTAAGGGGCAGGCAAATGCATATACATAGTCACTAAAATATTCTACAGTGTCCTTTTACTTAGTAAAGTGGCAAAAAATCATGCTCTAGAGCAGAATCCTAACATGAAATAAAGAGACTTATGTTGTGTGAAAAGACATATACAGACATCTGGAAGACTGGGTCCCTGCCTACCCCAGATGCCATAAATGCTGGGCACTTTTCCTTTGTTTGAGTCAGCAGGACTCCCGACTCCCACATGGTGTCTCCTTTGTGCTTGAGGATAAGAATAAAAAGTCTTGTGCTTGTGCCACTGAGACTCTCTGTCTGATTCTTTTCATAGCACAAGAACCCATGATGTTGATAACAAGAAGACATGGATCTCAAAGAGGCAGGGGAAAAAAATTGGAGTCCAAACTTTTCAAAAATGTTTTATGAAAGTAAGATCAAATTCTGGAGTCAGGAAAGAAACCATCTATTTAGTCAAACTGAAGGGAACTTTTAAAAAATATATTATTTTTTAGCTTTAGGTGGACACAATATCTTTATTTTATTTATATGTGGTGCTGAGGATGGAACCCAGCACCCCGTGCATGCCAGGAGAGCGTGCTACCCCTTGAGCCACATCCCCAGCCCCTGAAGGGAACTTTAAGTCCTTCTTGGTCAAGCTGCTGGACCTCAACTCTTGGGAAAACTAAGAAACAAATCATCAACACCTGCATGGTATCTATAAATACATACCTTTGTATGTTGTTAAATTCTATTAGATTACAATTGAGAATAAAAATCTTTAAAGTTGTGCTCAACCAGCTCTAAATTCCTTTTCTAAGAACTCCATCCTGATTTCATATTATGCAAAAGGCACAAAATATAATTCAATAATTCAGTCTTTCCTACTTTAAAAGAAACATTGAATTTCTTTTGGAATAATCCTGAGATATTGTCACTTTTTCTTCCAAGGTTCCTATAAATGGAAATCCAAGCAATCCAAATCAGAAACCTGATGTTTTTCTTGTCACTCCTTTCCTGAACTCATTTGGCCTGCAGGTCATGAACATTGGAGCCACCAATAAATATCAGCTCAAATAATAAATGGAATTTGCTCTAAGCTCATTTATATCATCCTTAGATCAAGGCTTTTTGATTAATGACTCTGTGTGATACTTTCCAGGGACAATTGCAAATATCTATCCTTAGCCCCTGTTGGCTGTTACCCTTGCATCTCTGTGAATCATTGTCCATCCAGAATGTGGGATAAACCATTTTTAAAATGTTACATTTTCTCCCAAATTTGGTATAGATGTTAGTTTAACTATCTAAACAGTTATATCAGTTTACTTTTTTACTAATTTTGAATCCTGAGGCCAATATTTAACCTGGCAGCCTGTCATGTTTTAGTCACACCTTTTCTAGTAAACTTTGTTTCAAAGCATATTATTTTTTGTGAAAGACTATCAAGAAAATAATCATATTAACTGCAACTTTTAATAGGCCAATACTTAATTGAGGTGAAGGGAATGAATTCAGTACTGAATACCTCAACGTAGGAATTCTTCCTGTGAGGTCTTCTACCTCAAGTTTTGTGTGTGCATTTTTTTAACATATATTTGTGTAGGGAATACAAACTTCTCTAGACTCTAACTGGTCTTTAAAAAAAACAAACTTTATTTTATTTATGTATTTATTTATGTGGTGCCAAGGATCGAACCCAGGGCCTCACACATGCTAGGCGAGCACTCTACCACTGAACCGCAACCTCAGCCCTCTAAGTGGTCTTGAAAAACAATCTGTACATATACTGTCAGAATTAAACCTGTAGCAATTTGTTTAACTATTTTATCTGATTCAAATATATAATAAAAATCGTTTTCTTTCCCTAAGAGGGCTACAAGGTGCAGCTTGGACTAGTTCCCTATGTTAACAGGGGATCTGTACGCTAAGTGCTATGTACTTACTTTCAGAAGGGAAAGTCTTAGAACTTGGAGTTATTTCTAGGTTATAAAAGCTAAGACATGGAGGATAGCTGACTTCTGGAAAGGTTGATTTACAGAGTCAAAGCTTAGAGTCAGGAGGAAATCCTTTTAGGAAGCGAGAGGGACAGCTGCTGTTTTGCTGTCTTCTTTTTTGCTTATGTCTTGGTGCTGGAGTGTCCCACTACTGGAGGAAAACCAGCTTCCTGCCTCTCAAGTTCGTTTTCACTGCACACACCAAAGAGGAAAGACCAGGAAGTTTGAGTACAACATGCTTATTATTTGCTGTAAGATAATTTCTAAAATATCTGATCAGAGAATCTCCTGTGTGTGTTCAAATTAAGTTCATGATGAGAAATACCGAAAATTCAAACACCTCCCTGCAGAAATATTGTGTCTTCAAAGAGCTGAACTTCACCCTCTCTAAAATTATTGCTACTCACATTCACTCATTTTTCTCTTTCATTTCTCTTTTTCTGTTTTAGCCCTTATTATCCAAAGTAATATAATTTCTAATTTTCCTTATATTCTGTCTGTTTTTTTCCACTGAAATATATATTCCACGATATCTTGAACTTTGTCTGCAAGGCAACAAAATGCCTTGCTTAGAAATATCAGGTTCATGAACTCTTCTCAGACTTGCAGCAATGATACAACTAGCTCACTTGTCCACAAATTCATATTGTCCATTTTCATTGCAAAATTTGTTATAATATTTAACCTATAAATATATCCATTTCAATAGTTAGTGAAATGATATTAAGGGAAGCTTTATGAAGGAGACAAAATTAAATGATTTCTTTATACATGCTAAATAAAGTATATACCAATATATGGAGAAAAATTCACACCTTAAGACCCATTAGAGTGAGACTAAAAGCAATATGTATGCAATAGGGAATAAATAATTGAATGACTTACACCTTGTTGAACAGAACTAGTAGTTGTTCAGATTTCGTTTATAGTTGTTCCAACATTATTATAAACTAACTGTGGATATATCTTTTAAGTTTTTTTAGGAAAGCTAGGAATATGAATGTTTATGTAAAATTATATGAAATATGTGTTGGCCAAAGAAACATAAGTTGGCAATTGAACTGAAGCAGGAAAGCAGAGAGTGTGCAATCTCTAATGAGATACTTATAAAATCCCACTGAGATGAGTTTTATTTTATTTTAATTCACAGAAACTTCAGTGTCATGTCATTGGTTTGTCTGGGGGACACAATGACAAACTTAGTTACAAAACTCACTATTTTATTTACTTTAATGAAACTTATTGCACTTTACTTATCATGTCTTTTCAAGAAAGTTCCCAGTGTACACTTTTTTTTAAAAATTCTGATTAATAAGTGATCACTAGGGATGAGATAATAGAAGATGATATTTGGTTTTTTCCCCCCCTGTTTCTCATTTATTTGAGGACTGTGAGGAAGTCATATTGATCTAGCTAAAAAAAAATGTATGGAATCATTTCTGTAGTAAATTTTCTACAACAACGAGTTTCTTATTGGATTTATGAAACCTCCCTAAACATCTAACCTGATTTCTATTTTACTGTCATAACTACCTATAGCTTATTGATGCATTCATATAATGTATGATGTCCTCTGTGTTTTAGCCAGCTTTTTTTTGCTGCTGTCACAGACCTGACCAGAACAATTGTAGATGAGGAACAGCTTATTTGAGGGCTCACAGTTTCAGAGGTCTCAATCCCTAGAAAGTTGGCTCCATTCCTTGGAGTTCAAGGTGAGGCAGGAACAACAGGGTGGAAGAGTGTGGCAGAGGAAAGAAGCTCACATGGTGGTCAGGAAGCACAGAGAGAGGGCTCCACTTGGAAGATACAAATATATACCCCAAAGTCCTGCCCCAACTCCCATCTCCTCCAACCACACCCTATCACTTCATTTACCACTCAGTTAATCCCAAACAGGGGTTTAATTCACTGATTGGGCTAAAACTCTTACACTCAATAATTTCTCCTCTAAACTTCTTGCATTATCTCATACGTGAGCTTTAGGGAGACACCAAACATAAAACATGGACATCATATGCATTTATAAAATATGAATTAATTGTATTATCAATTTAAAATTATTGCATGATTTGAAACATTTGAATCTGCATTTAAGCTTATCATGTCAGGTTATAATGCTGCAGTAAACTCCTGTTTGATAATCTTTGTGAACATCTGTGTTTATTTCATTTCTAAAATTAAGATTGTATGGGAAGTGTAAGTGCTACAAAAATTCATGTGCATCTCTAAGCTGTCTTCTGGAAACCTTTCCACAATTACACCTTTCCTGTGACAAAGAATCTCACATCATTTTTGATGATTGACTGCTGGAAGCTCTCAAGCCCCACCACTCCTGTTTTCCCATTGGTGCCACTTAAGTACAATCCATACACAAGCTCTTGGGCTCTGGCTCTAGGTGCCTGTAGGAAATTCAAGCCATTCAAACCCAGGACCCTGGAAAACTTCACACTGCCCTAGCACCTTACCACAGTAAAACTCAAGCCACCTCCCTCTGTTTACTGTTCTTCTACTTGGGATCTAAGCTGAATACCTTTTCTTGTAGATCTGGTTTGTTCTTTGCTCTGTATTAAACTTCTTCACATTCATTGGTGCTTCTGTTATTTTTCCAACATCTATCTAAATATTTTTGTGGAGAGGTTTGAGGTTGGGGGCATGCCAAGAGTCAAAGAAAAAAAAAAAGAATTTACAGTGCAGAAGTACATGCGATAGTTCCCCCTTATCAGTCTTGCCTTCTGCCTTTTCAATTATTAACAGTCTATTCCACTCTGAAAATACTAAATGGAAAAGTTCATGCAGAGACCACAGTCACATAACTTTTACTAAATTATATTATTATTGTTTTATTTTATTTTGTCATTTTTATCAATCTTTTGCTGTGCCTAACAGATAGATTAAACTTTATCCCAGGCATGTGCAGGAAATTTGGAACATTTCCTAGTAGAAGGGGAGATCACTGTACTCATGCTATGATACTTAGGCAAATTTGATGAGTGTAAATGTTTTTTTATTATTTTAAATGGATATGGAAATGTAAGTTATAACTATATGCTTCCATTTAACATTTCAAATAAACTCTTCTGTTAAAGGAGATGCAGACTTTTAAAATAAATGCACTGAAAACCAATCTATTTTCATATGTTGTATATGAGGAACACAGCCTTCAAACTATAATTTCTATCCACACCATCTGCTCTTATTTAATGAGAGTCTATTTGATCTGAATGATGTGTATAATTGCCTCAATCTTTCATTTCACTTGTCATTTTGCAAGCACAGCTCTAAAAAGACAAAATGAAAATAAATAGGCCTCATTTGGGGAAAAAAAAAAATGAAGGTCTTTCTTTTTCCCTTCAATAACAGTTATAGCATTGTTTGTTTTAGGAAGAAATACATATCCATTTTTGATATTCAAATGCAATTGTTGACATTTTATTTTTTTAATTTGGAATATATTTGAACAATTGTTTTCAAATATTAATAGTTTTGCTTACAGCTATTTAAAGGTTAAGATGAGAAGTTATTGTTTTTAATTATGAAAATAAATGTTATCTGAAGAAAAGAATAAAATTCGTCTAGACAAATTGAAACAAAATATAATTTCAGTTTTCTTAAAATGAGAATAAATTCTCCGGGAAAGGGAAGAAATCTATAACAAGGGATCTCTTGAATCCATCAAATTTCAGATATGCTTATTAATGATTTCAACAGGGCTGGAAACATGTTTAAAGATAGGCAACCCCCTTAAATTTATGGATCATCTCTAAATCACTGCCTTGCATATGAATTTAGAAAAAGATCCTGTAGCTTTAAAGATTTATTGTATTTTGAATGGTTGTATTCCCCCTAATGGCTAGCCCCTGATAAGATCTTTTTTGGGTATGGGTCTTTGAGAGTTAATTAGGGTTAACTCTCCAAAGGTTAGGGTTAGGGTTAGGTGAGCTCATGAAAGTGAAACACTTAGGGTAAATCAGTGCTCTTATTTATAAGAATTATCACAGATGTTTCTCCCATGCACCACTGACACACGGGAGGACACAGGGAGACAAGGTGGCCAGCCTCAAACCAGAAAAGTGCCCTCATCAAAACAAAACAATGTGGTGCTTTGTCTTACAGACCTCATATATATATGAGAAAATAAATTTGTCTTGAAAAAGGTTCCAATTCTGTGGTATTTTGTTATGGGAACTGGAGCTGATTCATATGACTAAACGGACTTGGACCATTTTTTTAAATAGTGACAAAGAAACTGGAATAATATAGACTTATGTTCTTTAAGAATAAAAAGTGATTAAAAGTTAGCTGGGCACGATAATCCCAGTGGCTAGGGATAAATAAATTAAATAAAAATTAAATTAAATAAAAAAAACTTAAGTTGGACTTACAGGATCTATTAATATTGGAAACCTGTTTAGATTATGTTTTATATTTCAAACATTTCCTATGGAATACAGCTTATAACAACCATTAAGATGCTGATAAAGTAATTTAATATTGTGAAATATATTCTATCATACTGCAACTTCTAGAATCACAACAAAATTATTTTTCATATGTATGTTGGAGGTTTGGCACTTCCAACTTTAAAGATTAATTTAAAAGATTTTAATATTTCTCACTTTTTTGGGGAGCATACTGGGAATTCAACTCAGGGGTACTCGGTCACTGAGCCACATCCCTAGCTCTATTTTGTATTTTATTTAGAGACAGGGTCTTACTGAGTTGCTGAGCGCCTCACCTTTGCTGAAGCTGACTTTGAACTCAAGATCCTCCCTCCTCAGCTTCCTGAGCCAATGGAATTATAGGCGTGTGCCGCCACACCTGGCTCTGGCAATCGTTTTTGTTTAAAAACTGGAATATTCCATTCCAAACCTTATCTGATTTTAGGTTGTGAGTTGAGAAGTTAGAAATGTGCCTTAATTTGCCTCTAAATGTTACTTAATGTTTTTCTCTTGAAGCTTTTACTATTCTTTGCCTTTTTTCTGTATTAGGAATTTTGGTGTGTCTGGAGAGTTATCTCTTCTGATCTTGTCTATTCTGTATTGAATGTTTATCTCTTTTATGAAATGGGGAAAGCTTTTTGTTACTATCTCATTGAAAATGTTCTCTATGTCTTTAGCCCATGGTTTCTTCTATCCCAATCATTCTCATCTTTGTTTTCTTCATGTGTTCCAGAGTTCTTGTATGTTTGAATCATGGTCTTTTTTTTTTTTTTTCTTTTTTTTATTATATATTGTGTATTCAAGATAATATGTTCTAACATTAAGACCTAAAGTTCTATTTTCTATACAATCTAAAAAGTCAGTGATGCTTTAAAATGAATTTTTAACTTGATTCATTATGTCTTTTATTTCCAGGAGTTCTGATCAGTTTCTTTTCAATATCTATATTTATTGAAATTGTCTTTCATCTCCTGTATTTACTCTCTTAATTCATTCCTTAGATTTTTTTTTAATTTATTGGACATTTTAGTAATCACTTTTTGAAAATAACGTTCCTCTGGAATTTCATTCATTTGCATGTCTATGGAATCCTTTGTTGGAAGATTGTGAATTTGGGGAGAGATTTCACTTCCTGTTTTCTCACATTTTCAGTGGTCTTGGGGCTATACATCAATTAAGATGAATTATTCTTCATCTTTTATATGTGTGTCCTTTCCTATGTAGTTAATCTTTTTGGTTCTGGGACTTCTCCCTGTTTTTGATGCATGAGCAGATATCCATGAGTGGGACCAGTGGTCTTCCTCTTAGTAATCCTACTTGGGGTTTGATTGTTGGTTTGGGGTTTTTCTCTCCCCTATTCTATGTAAAATGTTATAAAAATTTAAGTGGGACTGTATTGCAATTAGATTGAGGTTCACTGTTACTTTAATAAATTTTAAGTATGTTTTGGAAGCAGGAAGGATCTTTACTTTGTGAAATTAAAGTGTTATAATCACTTTCCAGCCATTTTCAAAAAGGAGAGAGCCAGAAATAGTAAAACTGTTAGCAACTCATGTAGAGCTTTAGGATTGATGTCCAGTGTCTACACTGACATGTGTAACACTAATTGCCACCAATATAAAAATGGCAGGGTGAGCATTTAGCATCAGTACCAACAATTACAAATTGTGCACAAGAGCGTGCATTAAACAGCAGGTGTCTATTATGTTTTCCACTGGATTGACAATCATAACAACATGAATGGCATAGGAATTATGCAAACTATGTAATTCTATTAGTTGGTGAGATTGTAGTTCCTTAAGAGAAGATAAAAAAAGGGTAGGAAGGCAAAAGACAGTTTCAAATGTTTCAAAAATTGAACAGAGGAGAAATAGGTGGTAGGCAGCAGATGTTAGCTGCAAAGTCCAAAGAATAAAACAATAAATAAATGTGTTAAAAAATGAAAACATGAAAGAGGAAAATTTATTCATCAGTAGTAAAAGAGAATGAAAAAGGGCAATAAAAAAGACAAAACCAACGTATGAACAAACAAGCAAATGTGAGATCTAAACAACTCAAATCCAAGTGTAATTTTACCCCACCTAAGTCAAACCACGGCTAAATAATCATCAGGTGAAGAAGAAAACAATTAAATTGAATATAAATTTATCTGTGTGTGTGTGTGTGTGTGTGTGTGTGTGTGTGTGTATATATATATATATATATATATATATATATATATATATATATTCAATAATATATATTATATCATTATATTACTATATACACTATATATAGTAATATATATGTGTGTGTATATATATATACACACACACTATATTATTATACATACATATATATTATTTTTGGACCTATCTAAGCTGTGATAGTTCCACATAAACACACAAACACAAACATGCAAAATGGGGAAAAAATAAAAAAGAAAAATAAGAAAATAAAATATAATTTTTTAAAAAATTAAAATTAAAAAGTAAAAATAATGAGGAAGGAATAGAAAAAAAAATGATTGACAAAGTGTGAAATATGATATATCAAGAACTATGTAATGTTTTGAACAGCCAACAATAAAAAATTAAAAAAAAAAAAAGAAAAAAAAATGATTGAAATTCTTAATGATAAATAAAGGGCTTGTTTCTGCTGACATAGTCAAAACTGTTAAGGATGGATTTTGATTCTTGGTATTTATGTTTGGGCTCTGTAGCACTTGCGGTTTGTTAGACCCAATATCTTTGTGTTTCTCAACTAGCTGCCAGGTGATGCAGTTAGGAGCCAAAGCTGGCTGTTGTAGATCTCAGTTTCCCACTCCCATTGTAGGATAGGATAGGTAGGGTGTACTACTGTAGTGGAGCTGGTACTAAATTAGAAGTTCCTTACTTGAGTTTTAGTCTTGGCTGAACTTTGGAATTCTACTGGTGGGTGTTTGAGATTTGATTCATACGCCTTGTTGATGGGGAGATAAAGATCTTTGCTGGATGTCTGGGTCTCAGCAGCCTCTCATAATTTCCAATTTTAGTATGGAGCATGCAAACCTTACAGAGTTCATGTTCACTGCTATTTATTTGAATTATACAGGATAAGACCTAGAGTGCAGATATTTTGTCTGGCCAGTTATTAGCTTCTTACTGATAACACTCTTATAGGGCACCAGCAACAAAGGTAGTTCTCTCTTGGTACACCTAGTTTTCTCTTGGTACACCTAGCCTGAATGCTCTATGAACTATTCTTTGTGCACCTGTTTCATTCACTCTGGTACAAGCAGGTAGAGGCAGACATAGTGACCCACAATAAGGGACTACTGGGTCAAAATGGCAACCTCCTTTGCTTGTGGCTACACAGTGCTTATAAATGTTTCTCATGCTAGGAACACTGATTCCCATTGACCTATCTGGACTCTGGAGTGATTGTTTTTGAATTTTTTTAAACTTTTTATTTATATATGACAGTGGAATGCATTAAAACTTTTATTACATA
This sequence comes from Marmota marmota marmota, assembly GCF_001458135.2. Classification (NCBI taxonomy): domain Eukaryota; kingdom Metazoa; phylum Chordata; class Mammalia; order Rodentia; family Sciuridae; genus Marmota; species Marmota marmota. The sequence goes on along the minus strand of NW_025999968.1, from coordinate 45,503,975 downwards.
TATAGAGAACATTTTTTTATATCTCTGGGTGTGTACAAAGTATATTCACACCAATTTGTGTCTACATACATGTACTTGGATAATAATGTTCATCACATTCCATCATCATTTCTAACCCTATGCCCCATCCCTTCCCTTCCCAGCTCTCTACACTATCTAGAATTTGTCTATTCCTCCCATGCTCCCCATTCCTNTTTTTTTTTTTTTTTTTTTTTTTTTTTTTTTTTTTTTTTTTTTTTTTTTGCTGAGAAGAAACTTTTTAGTTTGAGTCCATTCCATTTATTGATTCTTGATTTTAATTCTTCTGCCAAAGTTGTTTAATTTTATTTTGTTACATATGGATTTCCAATTTCCCCAGCACCATTTGTTGGAGAGGCTATCTTTTCTCCAATGCATGTTCTTGCATTTTTGCCTAATATAAGATAATTGTAGTTTTGTGGGTTAGTCTCTGTGTCCTCTATTCTGCATTGTTGGTCTACCAGTCTGTTTTGATGCCAATACCATGCTGTTTTTGTTACTATTGCTCTGTAGTATAGTTTAAGTTCTGGTATAGTGATGCCACCTGCTTCACTCTTCCTACTAAGGATTGTTTTACCTATTCTGGGCCTCTTATTTTTCCAGATGAATTTCATGACTGCTTTTTCTATTTATGAGGTATATCATTGGGATTTTGATTGGAATTTCATTAAATCAGTATAGTGCTTTTGGTAGTATGGTCATTTTGATAATATTAATTCTCGCTATCAAAGAGCAAGGTAGATTTTTCCATCTTCTAAGGTCTTCTTTGACATCTTTCATTAGGGCTCAGTAATTTTCATTATATAAATCTTTCACCTCTTTCATTAAGTTTATTTCTAAGTATTTTCTTTTTTCTTTTTTCTTTTTTGAGGCTATTGTAAATGGGGTAGTTTTCCTCGTTTCCCTTTCAGAGGATTTGTAACTGATATACAGAAATGCCTTTGATTTATGGGTGTTGATTTTATATCCTGCTACTTTGCTGAATTCATTTACTAATTTTAGAAGTTTTCTGGTGGATTATTTAGGATCTTATAGGTAAAGAATCATGTCATCAGCAAATAGTGCCAATGTGAGTTCTTCTTTTCTTATGTGTATCCCTTTAATTTCTTTCATCTGTCTAATTGCTCTGGCCAGTGTTTCAAAACTATGATAAATTGAAGTGCTGAAAGAGGACATCCCTGCCTTGTTCCAGTTTTTAGAGGAAATGCTTTCAATTTTTCTCCATTTAGAATGATGTTGGCCAGGGGCTTAGCATAGATCGCCTTCATGATGTTGAGATATCTTTCTGTTATTCCTAATTTTTCTAGTGTTTTGAACATGAAGGGGTGCTGTGTTTGATTATATGCTTTTTCTGCATCTATTGAAATGATCATATGATTCTTATCTTTAAGTCTATTGATGTGATGAATTACTTTTATTGATTTCCGTATGTTGAACCAAACTTGCTTCACTGGGATGAAGCCCACCCGATTGTGGTGCATGATCTTTTTGATATGTTTTTGTATTTGATTTTCCAGAATTTTACTGAGAATTTTTGTATCTATGTTCATTAGAGATATTGGTCTGCAGTTTTCTTTCTTTAATGTGTCTTTGATTAGTTTTGGAATCAGGGTGATATTGGCCTCATAGAATGAGTTTGGAAGTGCTGTCTCTTTTCCTATTTCCTGAAATAAATTGAAGAGTATTTCTATTAGTTCTTCCTTAAAAGTCTTGTAGATCTCGGCTGTGTATTCGGCTAATCCTGGTCTTTTCTTGGTTGGTAGACTTTTGATGGTGTCTTCTTCTTCGTCGCTTGAAATTGATCTCTTTCAATTGTGTACACCATCTTGATTCAATTTGGGCAAATTATATGACTCTAGAAATTTGTCGATGCCTTCAGTCTTTTCTATTTTATTGAAGTGCAAGTTTTCAAAATAATTTCTAATTATCTTCTGTGTTTCTGTAGTGTCTGTTATGATATTTTCTTTTTCAGACATATGTTAGTGATTTGAGGTTTCTCTCTTCTTCTCTTTGTTAGCATGGCTAAGGGTCTGTCAATTTTATTTATTTTTTCAAGGAACCAACTTTTTGTTCTGTCAATTTTTTCAATTTCATTGATTTCATCTCTGCATTTAATTATTTCCTGTCTTCTACTGCTTTTGGTTTTGATTTGTTCTTCTTTTTCTAGGGCTTTGAGATGTAATGTTAAGTCATTTATTTTGACTTTTTCTTCTTTTAAGAAATGGACTCCATGCAATGAACTTTTCTCTTAGAACTGCTTTCATCACATCCCAGAGATTTTGATATGTTGTATCTCTGTTCTGCAACCCATTGTTCATTCAGTAGCGTATTATTTAGTCTCCAGGTGTTAGAGTAGCTTTTATTTCTTATTTTATCATTGATTTCTAATTCCATTCCATTATGATCTAATAAAATTCAGGGTAGTATCTCTACCTTTTTATATTTGCTAAGAGTTGCTTTGTGGCATAATATATGGTGTATTTTAGAGAAGGATCCATGTGTTGCTGAGAAGAAAGTGTATTCTCTCATTGAAGTATGAAATATTCTATATGTGTCAGTTAAGTCTAAGTTATTTATTGTGTTATTGAGTTCTATAGTTTCTTTGTTCAGCTTTTGTTTGGAAGATCTATCTAGTGAAGAAGGAGGTGTGTTACAGTCACCCAAAATTATTGTGTTGTGATCTACTTCACTCTTTAACTTGAGAAGAGAGTTTTTGATGAATGTATATGCTCCCTTGTTTAGGGCATATATATTTATAATTGTTAAGTCTTGTTGGTGTATGGTTCCCTTGAAGAGAATGTAGTGTCCTTCTTTATCCTTCTTGATTGACTTTAGCTTGATGTCTACTTAATTTGATATGAGGCTGGAAACCCCTGCATCTTTTTTTTTTTTAATCTAATCTGCTAGTCTATGTCTTTTGATTGGTGAGTTTAGGCCATTAAAATTCAGGATTATTATTGAGACATGATTTGTATTCCCAGCCATTTTTGTTCATTTTTGGTATTTAACATTACTTGGTTTCCCTCTGATACCTAATCAGAAACAAAAACCTTTTGTGTGTGTGTGTGTGTAATACTTCCTTCTGCTGATTTTCATCATTGTTTCTCATTTCTTCTTTATGGAATATATTGCTGAGGATGTTCTGTAGTGCAGGATTTCTAGTTGTAAATTCTTTTAACTTTTTTTTTATCATGCAAGGTTTTTATTTCATCATAAAATGTACAGCTTAGTTTTCCTGGATATGAGATTCTTGGTTGACATTCATTTCTTTCAGAGCTTGGTATATGTTGTTCCATGATCTCCTGGCTTTGAGGTTCTTGTTTGAAAAATCTGCTAAGATACAAATTATTCTTCCCCTATATGTGATCTGATTCCTCTCTCTTGCTGCTGTTAAGATTCTATCTTTATTCTCTATGCTAGGCATTTTCATTATAATGTGCTTTGGTGTACATCTGTTGTAATTTTGTGTATTTGGTGTCCTGTAAGCCTCTTGTATTTGGTTTTCCATTTTGTTCTTCATGCTTGGGAAATTTTCTGATATTATCTCATTGAAGAGATTGTGCATTCCTTTGCTTTGAAATTCTGTGTCTTCCTCTATAACTCTTATATTTGGTCTTTTGATGCTGTCCCATAATTCTTGGATGTTCTGTTTATGGTTTCTTACTATCTTCACTAGGTGATCAACTTTATTTTCCAGATTGTATACTTTGTCTTCATTATTTGCTGTTCTTTTTTCCAAGTGATCTAGTCTGTTAGTTATGCTTTTATTGAGTTTTTTATTTGGTTTATTTTATCCTTCATATCAAAGATTAATGACTTTTTTTTTCAGGGTCTCTATCTCTCTCTTAAAGTAATCTTTTGCTACCTGTATTTGTTCTTGTATTTCTTTGTTGGAGTGATCATTTTTCCCCTGTATTTGCTCACTTAGGTCATTCTTTAATTCATAGATCATTTTAATTATGAACCTTCTGAACTCCTTCTCTGACATTTCATCAACTTTGCTGTCCATGGGTTCTGTTATTATTGTATCCTGGTTTGTTTGGGGGCACTTTCCTCCCTTGTTTTTTCTTGTTGTCTATGTGCCTTCTTTTCTTGCAATGTGAATCTGAGATATTACAGTTTCTTCCCTATATTCTTGTGGTACCCGTGCAGATTGTCTGTACCTCACCTTGATGTTAGGCTTCCAGACCTTGCTGGTGTCCCTCAATGTATGCTTTACATCTAAAGTTGGTGGTGGCAATAGCTGTGGTTACTCAAGATAACAGTTAAGGTGCCCCAAGAGGGAATCAATGCCAGAGATGAGGCTGATATGGTGGGCCTTACACTCCTTTCGGAGTGCCTACTCTGAAATTCAGCAGCTTCTAGGTCTTATCTACTGTCAAAAAGTTAGAGCCTACTGCATGGGGAGGGATATGGCGATGACTGCAGTATCCCAAGATGGAAGTGGGTTAGACTTAGGCTCCCAGGCAGTGGGGAGGGCGAACTCAGACCTGGGTCCTGCACAAGTCAATGTGGGCATATCTGGGCCAAGCCTGGGTTCTCAGGATAGTCTGCTGGTCAGAAGAAACGGTCCTGTGCCAGAGGCTGGGCTCCAGTGGGTGTCTGCCTCACTGGTAAAGGGGTGGACCTGGGCCTCCTGTGAGCCTGGGTCCCAAGCAGGCTGGTGTGGGTGGATCTGGGCCTGGCCTGGGCTACCAGGGTAGTCTGCTCATGAGAAGAGGTGGTCTTATGCTGTGGGTTGGGCTCTGGCAGGTGTCTGCCCTGATGGTAAAGGGGTGGACCTTGGCCTACTGTGAGCCTGGGTCCCAAGCAGGCTTTTGTGGACGGATCTTTTTTTTTTTTTTTTTTTAAGTGAACACTTTCCTCACCAACTCTGGGTCCATTAGTTTGCTTTCCCTCTGTATTCCATTTGTTCCCCCAACTCTATTTTTTTTCCTTATTTATTTATTTATTTATTTAATTCTCTCTCTTTGCTGGTAGATCTTCTTCCTTCCTTGGTGTCTCAAGATTAGGATACAATGTCAGGGGCTTTGGGATGCACCATGATGGTGGTACACTCATGAACATAATTAGTGCCTTTATAAAAGAAGCCCAGAGAGCTGTAGTGAGAAGTCAATGAGAAAACTCTCTAAGGTCCTTTTTGTTGCAACCCAGACATCATCAACAAAGAATTTTCAAGTTGGGACAACTGAATATGAAGGAAAACAAACACAGAGACATTATCAAGTAAAAGTTGGGGCCACGTGGGACACTGCACTCTGATGGATGAACAATGATCCAGAACTAGCTCCACAAGTTTATCACATAGGGTCTCATAATCAGGAGGTTAAACTGTAGGGGCATTATAAATTATTCAAGGCTTTTAAGTTGTCAGAGGTTTCTTTTTTACTAAAAATTTACAGAGCTAGAAACATTTTTTGGAGCTCTCCTACTGTTGCAATGCTAAGAATATTCTGCTATTATCCTGCTGTAGCCAGGACACCCATTGTCCTGGGACATCTGATAACTATTAGCACAATAGCCAAGAGAGCCAAGGATGATAACATCCTTGCCTTTAGCAAGAAATATTTCCTGGGGTTGGCGTTTTGCCAACACCACAGGATCAGCTGATGACAGTTCTGCATACCTTCTGTAAAGGTGAGAAGATGACTGTGTATGAACTAGGAGAAGGACCCTCACCTGACACAAAATCTTGTGGCTCCTGTATCTTGGATTAGCAGGCTCCAGAACTGTAAGAAATGAATATTTGTTATTTAAGATGCATTACTTTGTTAAAGTCTAATCATACTACTTAGTACAAGTATAGAAAGTAAAAATGTGTGCAATCAAATGATAGAATGCATGCTAATTGGACTGTGGATGCAACTCAGTGATAGAGCTCTTGCCTAACATGGATTTGATCCTAAGTTTTTAACTTGTGAGATAGACTGAAAAGTCACTCAAATGTACTCTTGAAATCAGGCTTTAAATGTTTTTTTCCTTGATTATCAGATTACAAATGAAATAAACCCCTACAAAAATTAAGGAAAAAAAAACTTTAATGATGCATATAGCACCCTTTCATTTAAAAAGTTTAAAAAGGGAATATTCATGAAAGTTTCATTTTTATAAAAGCATTCAATTCCTTATTTCTTTACAGATACAAAACATGGTACAACAATTTCCTTTGCAAATAAACTCTTCATTACTAATAATTCAGTCAATTGAATTTGTTCATTTTATCAAAGAAAAAGCCTAGAATAATAACAAGCAAACATTCAATTTAATAATAAAGCACAACAAATCATCATTATCAACAATGGTATAATTTTCACTGCAGTGTTAGAGATTTTCTGAAGAGATAATAATTATTATCTGAATTATTCTGAAGAGATTCTAATAATATATAGAAAATAACTTTTAAATAGGAACACTGTTTTGGTTGCAATTAGACTTTCAAATGCAGTTTTATGAACTGAAATTGTGTTGACCTTTTATTTGTGGAAATGGTTTGTATTTCTGGAAGGGCTGCTGTATAATAGTAAATTGAGCTAAAGGAATTTCTTTGTGGTACTTAGGGTGAACTATTTAGAAGCATATTAAATCACAGTTTGAATAATTTATGCATGGCAATTGTTGATGTGATGTGCCATTTGTGGTTAGGATCAGCTTTTTCTCGTTATTTTTTCCAGGCTTAATTTCAGAAAACAAGTCCAAATTTAAAACTCTGGGTACCTATTCTGTATCTAAATATCAAGCCAAGCAAAAACAGCTCCACTGTTTTGTTGAGTCCAGTGCTACTGGCCTCAACATCTTATAATCACAGGCCCTAATTTTAAAAAGTGATTTGGCTGTTTGAAACACTGTGAATATTCAGTCTATTTAAATTCTTTTTTTTAGTGGATATTTTTTATTTCATTTTATCTGAAAAAATACTTCTAAGTGAGTCTTCATACAAGTCAATGATTTCATTAAAATAAAATTTTCAGAAATAAAAAATAAAATAATAACTGCTATACTGACATAAAAAATGAACAAATATTAAATATTTTATTTAACTTATAAATACAGGAAGCAGTAAGTTACTTTAACAGCCAAAATAGTATTAAAAAACCCCGAATATATATATATATATATATATATATATATATATATATATATACACATACACACACAGAGTCATAAAATACCTCAAGATAGGTAAAAATAAGATTACTCAGCAAAATGGGCCAAATACAGCCAATGAATAGTAATAAAATAGCTCAGTGATGATGAATGACTATAATCATGTAGCCAGGAGAGGATATCCTTTTGATAATGTATGAATTTCCATTGGAACATATATTTTTTCCTAAATTCTTCTAACATTAGAATGAATAATAGCTTGTGACTTTGATTTATTTTTGAAGTTGTTCTGGGTATTTGCTTTAAAGAACATCTTTGTCTCATGTTTGAATTATTGAGGTGAGTGATTAAAATAGATGTGAATTTGTTTAGAACAGGCCAGACTACATAACAATAGAAATCTGATCCACAACCTCCATAGGAATCATGTAAGAAACTAAACCACAACTTTCAAAGCAATCAGGTAGAAGAGTCATAATTGATCAAGGATGCCACTTTTCTCATGTGTGTTATTATTATTATTATCTTTATTTTTATATGTTTTTGCCTGGGTTTTGATTAAGGACCAAAAGGGGAATACGAAATATGCTCCCTATGAAGGTTGGATTCCTGTTGCTGGAACAAAATGCTCGAAAAAAATCAAACTGCAGGACCAAAGGTTTATTTTGGCTGAGAATTTCAGAGGTCCCTTGGTCCCCACTGCTTTGGACCTCTAGAGAGAAAGAACATCATGTTGGGGAGTGTATGATATAGGAATTCTGTTCACTTCAGTACAGCCAAGAATGAAAGAGATAAAGATAAGAGAATTCCAGTATCTCCTTCAAGGGCACATCCCCAATGACCTAACTTTTCTCCCCCTGAACCCCATTTTCTTAAGGTTCCACACCTCTCAATGGCGCCACAAGCTATTGACCAAGCCTTTAGCATACAGACCTTTGTGAGGCAGATCATAATATTCCCCAAACCAATCAGAGAGGATGCCCTGCTCCTAGTTTGCAGGATTCCAACTCCCTCATTCCAATTACCTCTAATCAGAGAACACTTGAAACCTTCCTTTCTCTGACTATCAAGCTCTCCAAATTCCCTTCCTGCCTTTGAGACTTTGCTTAATACAAGTGATAATGGCTGACTCCATTGCTACAGATCACTCTGAACAAACAGCTTCTGTTTATCCTCATGTAGGTTGGACTTGCCCATTTTTTCCTCACACCTGTGAGAAGTGGTCCTTATAGTTAACCTTACAGGGAGGAGAAAATGAAACTGTTAAAATAATTCAGCATTCTAAAAATCTCACCTTTGTGAAACATTGTTTTTCTTCTTTAGCAATATGCTTGTCCTCCGTTGACAAATTTTCATTAACAGAGATGTGGAAGCAGGGAGTACACCAAGATAATGTCATATTAATATTTTAGCATGCTATGTTTAAAATGACTATTGTATCAGTGGAAATGTTGAGGAGGAGCTAGATATGTGAATCTGGAGTTCATATGACTAATTAACTATCATGGAAGACTTTACTCCCTAATGGCTTTGATGATAAAAACTTAATAGTAATTTAATTACTAAACAAGGAAAAGAAGCTGTGCCTTTCATGAAGCTGGGAATGTTTAAATCATCACCCCTGTGCTTACATAAAAGTATAATTATTTTGTTTGCAGTGTGGGGGAATATAAGTTAATAATATTGGTGAGAGGTATAGAAAATATCTTCTTTTAAATTTCAAGTGATACCTTCCAGTAGTTACTCCCCAATGGCTGGTGAATGCACCAATTATTCAAGCAAATTCTACACGTTTTAAAGTAAAATATATCTCCCCATTGCCTTCTAATAAGAAAAAGAGAGTCATGTACATCTCAGTGTCTCTACTCAGTTACAAGGTGTTTTGGTTTAAATATGGTGTCCTCCAAAATCTCAGTGTGAAACAATGCAAGAAGGTTTGAGGGAGAAATGATTGAGTGGGCTACAGCCTTTATCTAATCAGTAAACTGATCCCTGATGGGATTAACTGAGTGGTAACCAGAGGCAGGTGGGGTATGGCTGGAGGAAGTGGCTCATTGAGGGGTGTGACTATGGGGTATATATTTGTATCTGGCGAGTGGAGTCTCTCTGTTTTCTGATCATCACTTGAGCTTCTTCTCTTTGCCATACTTTTCTGCCATGATGCTCTGCCTGACCTCAAGCCTAGAGGAATGGAGCTGGCCTTCAATGGACTAAGACCTCTGAAATGGTGAGCCCTCTAATAAACTTTTCTTCCCGTAAAATTGTTCTGGTCAGATCTTTTAGTTACAGAAGTAGAAAAGATGACTTAAACAAATTCAAATAATAATAAATATTATCTTGTAATGAGTGCTATTAAATATAAATATATTATTTATTTTTCTAAAGTCTGTATTTATTACCAGTGAATGCTGCTTCAGCATCCTAGCAACACAATTTCACCTATTTTCACAATTAGAAGTAATTTTAAAATCACATTGATGTTCCTAATAATAATTCCAGTTGTTAATTAATTTAATACTTAGAATAACTGTGTGCATTAAATATAATTTTTGATCAGTGTATTGCTGAAACTTGGAAACCTGGGTACACAGATATTCTGCTGAAAGCCATCTTTTCTGTTTGATCTGATTTGTGCAAGTGTCTCTCCACTTTGGCTACCACCATTGGGTGGGAACCAGAGACTCTAGTAAGATACCTAGGCTTTTTTCAGTGCCTTAGTTTTTATTCACAATACCAATATGTCCACAATTCTGAGCAAATAGCTGCACCTATTTCTATACTTAGATGAGCATTAGAGAATGTGTCCCTGTTTCCTGATCAATGCAATCTGGTTGGGAAAAAAAAAATCAGCTTAGTGGTGGCACATACCAGTAATCCCAGTGGCTTGAGAGGCTGAGACAGGAGGATTATGAGTTCAAAGTCAGCCTCAGCAATTTAGCAAGGCCTAAAGCAACTCAGTGAGACCCTCTCTCTAAAGAAAACATAAACAGGATGTGGCTCAGAGGTATGTGCTCCTGGGTTCAATGTCCCATATCAAAAAGAAAAAAAAAGAAAGAAAGAAGGAAAGAAAAAAATGAAGAAAAGGAAAGAAAGAAAAGAAAAAGAACCACTGATATTAAAATTCAAATAAGTTGAATGCCCTTTGGTTTGTAAGCTTTGCATTTCTGTAACCAAAATTGCTTTGGGATCAAGGTGAGGGAGAGAACAATAAGGCTGAAGAGCACCACAGAGTAAACTGCTCAGTTCATTGTGAGTCAGGAAATAGAAGCTATAGGGAGGATTCAACTTTTCTGGGCCTGCTTCCAATGACTCAACTGCTTTAGCCATGCCCCTCCTGCATATAGTTACCACCCTCAGTCCCCTCAAACTAGGATGGACTAGTTAGGGTCAGCTCACTCAATCAAATCATTTAACCTGTGCATATTTCTGCGTCAACACAGGAGCTTTTGGAAGAACATACCATAACACTTTTAAAACAATAACACCTTTAAAAATAAAAATCAATGTAGGTCAAAGAAGGAGAGACTATTCCCATTTGGATAAATTAATATTGAGTTTGAAACTGGTGAATGAATAAAATTTCAGTAGGTGGAAATAATCTTATGAGTTCACTAGATAGAGAGGTATACTGTGAGTGGAAGTCCAGATATTGGAAAAAAGGGGGATATTTAGAAAATAAATAATCATGTTTAGCTGGAATGAAGGTCAACATCAGGGAACAATACACATTGAGAATGGAAAATAGTTTGGAGAGATGTAATTAGGAAGCTTGGAACAGTATGAGGTATTTTTACTTTATTAATAATTACATTTCTTTCTATAATTTTCATTGAGGAATTTATATAATTATAATCCAATTTTGCCAAATATTTTTTTTTTCATTTTCCATTGCTACAACAAAATAACTGAGGGTGAATAATTTATAAAGGAAAGAGGTTTGTTTGGCTTACAGTTTGGAGGTTGAAAGTCCAAGATCAGGTACACCTTGTTGATCTGCATTTTGCTGAGGGCCTTGTAGAGGGTAGTACCATAATGGGCTAAGTGAGAAAGATCACATGGACAGACAAGCTGCAAGAGAGTGAGGGAGGAGCCAGTCTTGTTCTTTAATAACAATCCATTTTTTTTGTGGAAAAGAACTGTGATCCCAGGAGAATTACCTGATTCCCCTCCCAGGTCAATGCCTCCCATTACCTAACCATCTCCGATTAGGCCCCATTATAGACTGACTGGGGACCAAGCGTATTCGAACTATCCCCCACCAAAGCATCATTGATCAGTAACCAGGAGAGTGGCAATAAAAGGGGAAGAATGAATCACAGTAGAAATTCTGCAGAAAGAAACCACAGAATTGAGAAATATGTGGGTACAAGAGATAAAACAAAGAAATTAAACAAGGTTTATGTGGGGTTTTAGGACTGAGTGACAGAGTGCTCCTGTAGTCAAGAGGAAAATGGAAGTTAAGAGTAGACACTGATAAGAGAGAGCAGAAGTCCAGCTTTGCACATGCTGCAAGTTAAGAAAATGCACAGGAGAGTTGTGTATCCACATCTTTTAAATAATGAGTGATTATTTAAAATAATGAGACAGCACAGTTAACTTGTCTGAATGTTATCAGAAGAGGAATATTAGTTGAACCCAGTGAAAGTAGATGGGGCTCTGGTGGCTCTAAGTGGAGGAGTAGACATACTTCTTCACCTTTCTGCTGTATCCAGATAATTTTCTTTTTTCCTTTTTTTTTTAGAGAGAGAGAGAAAAAGAGAGAGAAAGAAAATTTTTTAATATTTATTTTTCAGTTTTCGGTGGACACAACATCTTTACTTTTATGTGGTGCTGAGGATTGAACCCAGCGCCCCGCGCATGCCAGGCGAGCGCGTTACCGCTTGAGCCACATCCCCAGCCCATATCCGGATAATTTTCCATTTTCATCTTCCATTTATAACTTCATTTTATCCATTTATGTTATCCTTTATTTATTGAGTTAAACTGACATCAAGTTTGTCTCACATGGAAAAATGTAGGAAAAATAAAGGGAGAAAAAATAGAGGAGATTCCATGAAAACAGAAGACAGATCAGTGGAACAGAGAAAGAGGATCAGGAGGGCAGGAGAAATTACGGGAAATAGGAGGAAAGGTGAGATGAAATTGATCCAAATATCCTGTGGACAAACATGAATATAGCACCATGGATTTCACCTCTATGCATATTTATAAATCACTAATTTTACATATCTATCTATCTATCTATCTATCTATCTATCTATCTATCTATCATCAGTAGAATAGTTGAAAGGGACCAGGGGGAGGGAGAAGAGACAAAAAAGGGAAAGACTAGGGACTGAATTGAGGCAAATTATATTCCACATATGTATAATTATGTCAAAATGGACATCAATATTATGTTTAATAAAAAATACAATGCACAAAAATTGACGTACCTACACAATAGCCCCTCTTCTTTCTGACGACAGCATTCTACTTTTCCTTGTAACAGTGAGAAGGACAACTTACAAAATTAATGTTAACCATAGTTTCCCCACCTTCTCTTGTAATGTAATGTGGTCAATGAAGTGAAGGCAAAGTCCCAGACATCCAGGGGATCGGTCATTTTGTCCATTCCCCCTTTTGCTCATTCACTTCTTCCTGCCTAAAACACTGATGCGATCACTGGAGTTTTGTTAGCCATCTGCAGTGCACTAAAATGAGATACCAAGATTACTGATAAGAGGATGTTAAAGACTTGTATCCCTGGATGGCCCTGGGTGACCCTCGTTTTTAGTCCTAAACCTACTCTGAATATCCTGTACCTGAGAAAACGTTATACTGATAATTTGCTTAAGACACAATTTGGGAGCTTTTGTTTTTTCTTCCTGGTTGAATACAAATTCTACATTATGATGAACATGATTTTTTTCTACCAAATTGTCATAATAAAGATTGTGCATTTTTAAGAAGATGCATAATCTCAATTATCTTAATATTATTTAAATGGCTAACTTGCCAAATTTCAAAACCCTATTTATTACTCCAATCTAGGTATTTTCCAACAATTAGCTTTCTTTAACCCCACAGAGCTTTAGTATACTTAAAATCCTGAAGGCAATTAGCATTAGCAAGTGTAATTACAGATAATTTAAGGAAGTTCATGTTTCACGATTTTAATCAATCCTAGCATATTTTTCCAAAAGAAAAATTGTATTATTTTTTTCAATAAATTCAATGTCAATAAATAAATGTCATTTTAAAACCTCAAACAGTAATTAGATTGTTAGGAATCAGTGTAAGTTCCATAGTTTTGTAGAATCAATGTTCTATAAGCATAACTAAATCAACTCAGTTCTAATGATGCCAATTTAGGGTAGATTTTGATGATAACAACTGTTTCCCCAAGTCTGTCTTCTTAATGACCAACACAGCAGATGTTCCTTCTTTTCTTAAGCAATACTCATGGAGATAATTATTAGATTCAGCACACACCAAAGGAATGTGTTCTCTACTGGGACTTGTTCCTAATAACTAGGCTGCAGCATCTGCCTGCTGATCAGGACAACAAACATGGATAGGTTGCAGAAAATAACTGACTTCCTTTAATGTACCTGCGTGAGTATATTTGCATTCTGTGGTGGTATAACTACAGATCTGTCTGAAACTCTACCACTGATAACACACCATTGTTTTATTGGTTATTATTGTGGATATGTATTGAAGGATAATTACTGAAGCTGAAAGTATCTAGAAACTCAAAATGTCAAGATATGCTGCAGCAGTATAAGTTATTATTATGGAGAAATTGCTCTATTTCATTATCTTTGTTAAACAAGTTCTAAAAAGTAGCTCATATGCAAATAAATGAGAATAATTGGAAATACTTCGCAACCTTACTGTTAAAAATGTAATCATCATTATATTCCCATATTCAAATTTATTATTGTTGATGATTATCATTGAACATTCATAACTTATATCTATTCTTTTTCTAAAAAATTTAAGACATCTTCTTTGTAAATCCAATAACTCAGATTTTTCTGATATGAGGGAATACATTTCCTAACAAAATAAGATTAAGATTTTTTAGTTGTTATAACTAAACATCAGTGTTTTGATTGAAACACAATTTAAGTAATTGTACTAGAACCAAATATATGTAATGTTTTAGATGAGGACTTTTTATACATAATATAATACAAAGAAATGTCATAGCATATAGAGGTTCTTTTCTATAAGCACATAACTTTTAAATGATTATAATTTATATTAATAATTTCACTTAAATTTTTGGCAAGAAAATCATGAAATTCCCAAATATCTCTAGTTTCTCAGAGGTGTCCAAGAGACATTTTCTAATAATTAGCTTTACTAAAGGAAACTATCTTAACTGGAAATATAAAACAAGAACTTTGAAATTTATTTAACAAGTGAGCTTATTTTGAGCATATTTGCTTTGTGTCTAATAGTAGGGATGCATTTCTCCTCCCCATTGGATATATATGAGTTTCCTAAAAAGCAAGCATCGAAGCCAGTTAGATGCTTGCGTCTGGATATACACACAATCACACACCGACACATAGATGAATTATTATTATTAAGTCAAAAGACTGAGGATGTAGCAGCTCAGCAGTAGAGTGCTTGCCTAGCATACTCAAGACTCTGGGTTCAATGCCAAGGACCATGATGAGAAAAAGCAAAAATAAATAAATAAATAGATAAAAATGTCTTGCTAATTAAATCACTTTCAATGGTCAGAAACTTGGCCTTAGCTTTTACAGTTGCTAAGTAAATGACCTGCAAATGCTATTTCTGTAGTTCTAATTCAGAGATTTCTCAGAGAATCCCTCTGTATATAAAGTATTTTAAGTTTCTCTTTAGTTTCTAGGTGAATTAATAATATTTGATGCAAAATGAAGTAAGTTTTTGCACCCATTAAAAAACTTAAGGCAGTGGTTGAGCGCTTGCCTTGCATGAGTGAGACACTGGGTTTGATCCTCCGCACCACATAAAAATAAGTAAATAAATAAAATATATTAAGGAAAAAGAACAAACTAAGACTATGACCTGTCCTCTTGCTTTAGAGCTAACACTCACAGGCCAATAAAAGATCAAAACAAATGATGGCTATCAGAACCAGGGATGCTACTGGACCTGAGAATATCATATTATTATTATTATTTTTAAAGTGACCATCACAAACATGTGGTTCTTATTCCTGAGCAGCTAATATAACCACTGGAAAACTTGCCCAAATCCTCAGTCCACTGTAAACTTTATTATATCTTCCATGCCCCTTCCCATTTCCTGTTCTCCTCCACATCTTCAGTGGGCTCTACCAAACTTCTTTTATTCTACCCATAATTTACTATTCTTGTAGTAATGAGTTAGCCTCCCCTACTTTAAAAATCCTCTCTCACATTCAAGCCAATGCTAATCTGTTTGACTTTCAGATAATAGAGTTTATGGTTGTTTCATTCACTTAAACAACTAGTCATTCTTGCTTTTATGACCATACTCTGGAAAAAGGAGCATCTGTTATAGGTTAGAAAGGATGGAATATAAACATAAACACAGGTTTTATGGATATGGGCATCCTATCGAAATGGTTTAATTTCAATAACAATCACTTTATAGAAGGTTATATACCAAATAAAAGTCAAAATAAAATTCCTAATGATATTGATAAAGATAGTTAAAATATACTAAATTCTTAGTATCTAACTAATTTCACCCTAGGAACTTTAAAAGTTTCCTCCTTATAGCCTAGACTAAATTCAAGATGATGTTAATATGAAACAATTTGTATTCTTCACTATTCCTTTAAACTCAGTCTAAAAATTCATTGTTTCTACTAAATGCTAGATAAACATTTGGGTTTGTCTAATAATGTTCTCCATCACTCTTGGAAAATAAACAGTCTTCCAGGAATTTTAAGCACCAAACATTCCAAAATAATAATTAAAATATTCATTTTAGTATAAAAAAACTAATTAAATTTCTTTCCTAATTTAGAACTACCTCCTCAAGATAAGTATTGCTTCATGCCCAGGGATGGAAGATGAAAGAGTAGACGTGGGTAGCTTCTAATCTCCCTAATATACTCTGTTTCCTTACATTTCTGAGTTTCGTTACTCCTCTAGGAGGTTAGCCAAGGAAATGTGATTACTATTGGGGATGTTTTCTTGATGACAAGTGGTATAGATATCTCACATCAGGGTGTGGTGGGTAGTTAGGACTAATTCTTACTAACATAGATAGTTTCAATGGTTTTGGTTTTTGTTTTCTAGTGTGTTGTTTTTTCCTTTAGATTTTCCATCCTCTCTGAACCTCTGATTGTCATTTCCTTGGGTATCTCTGGTGCTTATTACTCACAACTTTCTCCCTCAACATCTGTGCCCGTCTTGCATTGGCTCAGAGGCAGCTCACATAGCCTGTTATCAGCTCTGCCTCCCAGGAACATTCTCTGCTATTTCACTCTCCTCAACCTCACCCAGATCTAATGTGGGTGATGGGGTAGATCAGGGTTCTTGAATCAGTTTCAGACATTCCTTCTCATGTATAACTATAAACAAACAAACAAAAAACAAACCACATTTAAAAATAAACCCTCAACAATCCAACTTAAGTTCACTCAATTAGATCAATACATATTTACAGAGCTGTGTTCTGGGCTGTGGGAATATTTTAGTAAACAGGGAGACAACATTCTTTCCTCCTGGAGTTTTTTAATGAGAGAGAAATAAGACTTCTAAAAATTAAAATGTTTACTATGTTTTCTGGTTACATTTTGTGTCAACTTGTTATTCATGTCTGTGTCTAGCTGTTTGCTCAAACACTAGGCTATATTTTTCTCTGAAGGTATTGTATACATGTGACTAACATCTACCATCAATGGACTTTCAGGAAATGATATAGGTCTCATTCACTCTTGATAACCCTGAGACTATAACAAAAATACTGCCTGAATTTGCAGTCTGACCTTTAAAGTTCAGACTCAAGTTACAACATGAACTGAGTTGTACATGTTGTTAACCTGAATTTTCAGCTTGCCAATCCAGTCTGTCCCATGAATTTTAGACCTGCCAACTTCTACAGTCAGATGAGAGGATTCCATTAGATAAATTTCTGACAAACATACCCAAAGGATACAGAGTAATCTATATGTAATCTCCTATTGATTCTGTTTCTTGGAGACTCCTGAGTGAGGTAGCATGATCAGTAATGATAGGTACTCAGTAAAAAAATAAAAACTAAAAGAAACACAATGTATGGGAATACGTGGATAAGTTATAGGTTAAGGCCTCAATAAGAAGGATATTTTTAAGGAACGATAAGGAAATATAGGCCGTGCTGAAACTACATGGGTGGAAGAACATTTCAGGCTCACTAAGTGAACAACATTTGCAAAAGGCTGTCACTTAAGTGAGACAGTAATCCTTTTTCAAGGAACAATGAAGAAGCCTGTTCCAATGAGAGGAGTTATAGTGACGGAAAGAAGTAAGAAATGACTTAGAGGCCAAATTGTGAAACACATGATCAAAACCTTGAGGTCTGCAGTCATTAACTAAAAGAAATAGAAAGTCAGTGTAAGGTTTTGAAGGGAACACTGGGGTGGCTTTGATTACTATGTGGAGAGCAGACAAAGGAAGGAGCAGGAAGAACAGTTAGAAGGCTATTGTGTTATGTAGGTCAGTGATGGCAGGGAGACCAGAGGGTTGCCTAATAAAGTGGCAAAAAATGGTCAGATTCTGGAAATCTATTGAAAGTGAAGTTGCACAATAGACTTCTGATAAGATGTGTTTTAGATCTGACAAGTTGTATCCTAGAGAAATCTAGGACAACAGCAATCTTTTGGTAAGAGCAATTGGAAGAACACAGTAGCCATTAATTGGAGTGAAAGATACAGAGAGTGGTGAGGAGTGGGAGCTGATGGCTCTCTGAGGAGCGTCATGCTGGGCTTGTGTGAGCTCTTCAAGATCGCCATGCTCAGATGCTCTAAAGTCAAAGTTCTGTTCCCAGCCTCCGTGCTCCATGAGAATAGCACTTGCAGTTCTATGGAAGATTCGATTATATTCTTATAACCTGTTGCATCCTTACAGAAACCATGAAGCTAATCATATTTCTCCAATTTCACAGATTAGAAAAGGGAAACTGCAACATTTTATGCTTTAATGTATTTTGCTCAAATAACAAACTAAATTACTGAGTGTATTGGATTAAAAACAACTCAGTGTGCATTGATTACATGCATGGGTTGTCTCATGATGCTTGCTAGACAAGGCATCTTATTTAGAAAGTTCTAGACACTGTGAGTGAAACTTATTCTCTAGCTTTTCTTTGTGCTTTAGATTTGTTTTGTTTTGTGTTTATGTATCAGCCAGATGTCTGCTTTCAATTTCAGGCTTCAATGTTTACATGGACCCATGTACTGAAGCAAATATTTTTCTGAATCACAGGTTGTTATTGTTACCTAGTTTTTCTGGATATTCATAGATAATTCTACACAGACCTCCAGGAGAAACATTTGAGTGACTCCACTGTTTTTAGCATGCCATTTTGTCATTTCTATTTACCTTTACTGTGTCAAGAGGCAGACTCACATCTCAGAAAACACTGAATACTTGCACATGTTACTTGACGGTGGTGGGTTGGGTCTGGTTCATTGTTCAATTAAGTTCTATATGCCCTATTCTAAGATCCAAAGCCAAAGATAAGCATAGGAATATAAGAATACCTCACACCCGCTATATGATTGGAAAATTTTAGGAATACCCAAGGCATGTGGGATGGAAGTTAATCCCCAATTTCATTTAATTGCAAATGATAGGATTATTTGAGTTCACATCTGGATTCAATATGCCTTAGAAAAACAACAACCAACAAAACTCCTCAGAATCCTAATAGGATGTAAGCAGTGCTATACAGGTAAATTTGGAAATGAGATATTCCTAAAATCATAAGATTAATATAATATTGTAAATTTGGCTTGTCTTCATTTTCTCTCATCCTTTATTTTTTTTGAATATAAAGTACTTAGTAAACTAGCATAGGCCTATATTACCTTTCACATACTATTTTCCAAATTTCTGAACAATCTTATTTCTGCAATTTTGCTTTTGCCATAGACAAAGGAGTCACTAAAGACCACATATGGGTTTTTGAAATGATATGTGTACACTTTGAAAATGTGCATTCAGGAAATTTTGTATGGGTTAATTTAGCCAAAGAAACTATACTCAAGTACCCTGATGTATATACTTCAGTTTAATTTTATTTTACCAAATAATTAGCTACTTCAGATGTATTGAAAAATATGATTATTTAGATAACTTCGTAATTTAATTCAAAATTTAAAGTTATTAAAAAATAATCTACAGTTAAAATAGACTTTCCACTTATTATTGAAGGGTCCTCTGAATGTAATACTCAAAGATATTGTTTTTCAGGGTCCTCTGTTGTGCACTCTCAGCAAAACTTTCATGAAGACTTGAATAGTTGCCAAAGTTTGGCCATATCAGAAAAGGCTAGGAGACTTATTGTCTACTAAATTTTATACAATATTTCTTAATCTTTGTTAACAAAACATATTTAAAAGTTGGTAAAAATGAAGAATTATACCTCTGTAGCTTGAAGTGTCCCCAGGAGGCAGAAATACCAGGATATAGAGATACTCTACTTGGATCATTAATTTCTCATATGAAAAAATGCTTAACATATCTTCAAATATCTCTCATTTTGGTTTTATTTTGCTTTATCACTTAAATATCAATTAAGATGTTCTTTTGAATAAATACTCATACATGATCTTTAGAGGCCTTTGTGACAAACTTCTTTGAGAAATTTCCTTGCCTGATAGCCCTCTATTACATTATTTCTTGTGTCATTCTGACAATGTTAAAGTAACCATGCTAATATGGGTACTCTCCATTTGGCCTTCATAGTGTTTGAAACCTGCATGCTTAAATATAATGCAGGAGTAGTTTCTTTCTTTTCATTTCCTTCCATCCTTCCTTCCTTCCTTCCTTCCTTCCTTCCTTCCTTCCTCACTCCCTTCCTTCCTTTCCTTCTTTTCTTGTTTGTTTGTGGTAGTAGAGATTGAACTCAGAGCCTCATGCATGCTAGCCAAGCACTCAACCACTGAGATACATTCCCAGCCCTTGAATAGTCATTTTTTTTTTTTTTTTAGGATTTATTGTTCATAAAGTCAATTAGTCAATCAATCTATACCATAGAACACTAAACCACTTTCAGCATAGTTCATAAATTAATCTGTAAAATGTTGGTGACAGAATCAAAGCATGAAACACAACTAAAAGAAATACGTGATTAATTTTGTTGAAAGCAGAGTTTCAAGACTTTTGATGGTATTGCCTTTCAACTCTACAATTTTTGCAAATAAGACGACTTTGAATGTTTTTATCATGGAGGATTATATAAATATATGCTGAGGTGTTTTCTTCTAGCAAGACTGCTTTGACTTACAATAACTTCATGGCCTCTCCTCTATTAATTTCAGGCTGTGCTGACAGGTGTACACATGTACATACAAATGAAATGTTCTAGTACTCCATTTTTCTTCATGAAATTATTGGCATTGACTGTATTAGTTTTTGTTTGTTTTAAACTTAAACAATGCTAAGAAAATAAAAATAACATGAACACATGAATATACAAAAAAAGCTTAATGTTCTTTCCATCATTTTGGAATAAAGATATTTCTTAGATATAAATTTGAAACAATATAGGGATTTTCAATGAAAGCTAATTAGCTAATTAGTGCTGATTGACTAAGCTTAATTTCTTTAATTTCTGCAATACATATGGAAAATTCACACTTCATATGAATTCTCCCTTATGCCACTATATTTATTATATGTGATACATATTTTGTCACCTATTCTGTAAACATATACCATATATAAAATGTTAGATCATTAAATTTTAATGAAATTGTTTCGTATTGATTTAATATGTTAGTAGAGTATATTAAAATATATTTTTATAAATGTTACATATTTTATAATAGTTTGGTTGGGTAAATACTCTGATTTCAGAGTGTCTTCATTTTGTTGTTTATTTTTTTAGAATTTGATTCCTGCTTTTAAATCATTACCTGAACTTCATTTGAATATCCTTAATCTCCTTGATCTCTGTTCTTGTCTAGTGCTCTACTGCTGGTCTAATGATTCGCTCTTGTGTGGCAACTGAAAATCCTTATCAGACTTCATATATCTATGAAGACAATTTCCACTGGATCATGTTTGTGTCTATTGCTACCTCTGACATTAAATCATTATTGTTGTTTTTCTAAAACGTGCATGACCATCACATTTGCTGCTCTCACTGAGTCTTTGATTACTTTTAAAACAAGCAGTGGTTCCACTATGGTTCAATTATTTCTGCAGAATTATATAATAGTTTGGTTTCTATCTTCCCCCTTCTACCACTGTTCTTGTGCCATCTCTTTATATCCTTGGAGTTTGTGTGTGCATGTGTGTGTGTGTGTGTGTGTGTGTGAGAGAGAGAGAGAGAGAGAGAGAGAGAGAAACTAGGTATCTAAACCCAGGACCTTGTGCATACTAGGCAAGCATTCTATCCCTGGGCTACATCTCCAGCCCCTCTTCTTAACTCTTTTTTGGGGGGAGGGCGGGAGGGAATATCAGGTACTGAACTCAGGGACACTCCACCACTGAGCCACATCCCCAGTCCATATTTTGTATTGTCTTTAGAGACAGGGTCTCACTGAGTTGCTTAATGCCCCGCTTTTGCTGAGGCTGGCATTGAACTTGCAATCTTCCTGCCTCAGTCCCCCAATCTGCTGGAATTATAGGCTTGCACCACCATGCCCAGTGTCTACTCTACTCTTGATAATAAATTTCCTGCCACATTTTAAGAAGTTTATGTTTTTAATTCACACTTAATAATTATGCATATTTTAGGAGTACAGTAAAATAATTTGATACATTTATACAACAAGTAAAAATCAATCAAAACAGGATCATTAGTATTTCCAACTTTTCTTACATTTTTCATTTTTTTTTATTAGGAAACTTCAGTTTCTTCTTTTCCAGTAACTTTTACATATAAGTCATCATAGACTATTCTTACCCTAGAATGCTCTAGAATATCTGAACTAATTATTCCTATCTAACCTTATTTTTGTATTCATGATCTAACCTCTCTCTATCTGCCAACCCTGTCTCTAAAGTCACTAATCTACTCTTTTCAATGAGATTTACTTTTTAAATTTCCACTTATGTGGGATAACATACAGTATTTTTCTTCTGTGTTTGTCTTACTTCATTTAACATGATTTATTCCAGTTCCATCCATACTGACAAAAATAACATAATTTTCATCTTTTGATAGTAAATTAATATTTGGTTGTGCATATAGATTGCATTTTTTCTTATCCATTCATCCACTGATGAACACTTGGTCCAATTCCACACCTTGGCTCTTGTAAACAGCGATGCAATAACAATGGACAGGAAGATATCTCCTCAGCATGCTGATTTAATTTCTTTTAGATACCGACCCAATAGTTGGATTGCCTGGAAAACTTGGTAGAGCTATTTCTATTTCTTTTTTTTTAAGAAATTTCGTTCTCTTTTCAATAGTAGTTGTACTCATTTACATTTCTATGAATAGTGTATGAGAGTTCACCTTCCTTTGCATCCTCAACACCAATTGTTATTTTATTGTCTTTTTGATTATAAACATTATAACTGGGGTAAGACAACATGTCATTATGATTTTCAGTTTGTAGTTCCTTAATGAATGGGGAGGTTAAACCAATTTTCATGTTCATTTCCAGTCTTCTTTTGAGAAATGTCTATTCAGATCATTTGCCTAGTTTTTAATTGGATTGTTATCTTCCTCTTGTTGTTTATATATTCTGGAAGTTAATCCCTTGTTGAATGAATTATTTCTAAATATTTTCTCTCATTCTGTACGCTATTTCTTAACTCATTTTTTTTATAATGAGCAGAAGGTTCTTTTTTAGATATAATATCCTTTTCTATTTTTATCTTTATTGCCTGTGCTTTTAGGTTTTATTATCATCTGCATCTGAGTCTTGAAATAATTTTCTGTGTTTCCTTTTAGGAATTTCATAATATCAGGTCTTGCATTTAAGTCTTTTACCCCTTTTGTGTTCATTGGTGTGTATGCTGAGAGGTAAGAATCTAGTTTTATTATCATCCATATGCATATCTAGCTTTCCCATTAACATTTACTGAAGGAACTAATCTTCCTCAATGTATATTCTTGGTGGTACTTTGTTTAAAATTAGTTGGTTGCATGTATGTGGATTAATTTCTGGGCTTTCTATTCTATTGCATTGGCCTTCATTATTCTATGGAGTTTAGATCTTATAATCTGATGCTTGTTCTATTTTCTCAGTTCCTATTAGGTTCCTTCTCCTTGTTTTCCATAGTAAACTTTCAAATCTTCTAGATCAACCTTTATTTTCTTTTATTCTTGTTGATAAGCTTTATTGGAGGACAATGATATCCCAGTTGCTATTTCTCTCACTTTTTTCTTACTGAAACTCTCAGGTGTATCAGACAGAATAGACCATTCAGCTTTTTCTGAAACACCACTCTTTGATGTCCTTTGTTTTTCAGTCTGCCTCTGTTCTCCCTGGCTGCTCTGCCTCATTGTAATGAGTGCCTTCTCCCCAGCAGTTACTGTAAGTTATGGTAGAAACTGATTTCACTACCCACTAATGGCTCTATCTATTCCTCCAATCTCGTCTAGCATTTTCTTCATCTTTAATTAAAATATCATGCATACTTCAGGGTTTTTGTGAATTGTTGTTTCCTCTAATTAGTTTATCTGTTCTCTTAATCTTTGTGTATTTTGCTACTATTATTATTATTATTATTATTATTATTTGTGTCTTTCACATTTCTACTTAAATCTTACCATCTCAATGTGCCATTTTCTTATCACCTCAAGTAAACACTTAGTTTCACATTGATAGATCCTTTTATAATAAGTATGTGCATGGCTTTATGACTGTCAGATGGGATTATTTTTCTCTTTTTTTTTGATGATTTTGTAGTTTGTTTTACCCCAGCAGATGTAGTATAAGAATTAGGATTGTTTTTTCTATTCTAATCACTGCTTTAATCTGGAGTATGAAAGAAATCTTAGTATGTTTTAGATACCTCATAAATTTTTGTTGAATAAATTCATGAATAAAGAAAAAATGAAGAATGTTTTCCCCATTTTAATTGAACTATCAATGTCCTTTCCATCCTTTCACATAGTATTCATAAATTCTCTTAGGAAAAATCCCTAGAATTATGGTAAAATTATAATTTCAAAAAAGAATTTCAGGTATTAAACAAAGATTATTTAAAAATTTTTAATAATTGAATTGAAATTCTCTTTTGAATCCTCATTCATTATATAATAAGAGCTAAATAATTATCAATTTGAAATCCCCCTTTAAGTTCTTATGCTAACTTTAAGTTATAGGAAAATTTATGGATGACAATGGAAAGGTGTATCATTTTCTTTTATGAATTTATTCTCTATTCATAGTCTGTCATTTCTAGCATCTACAAGGGATCTCTGCTTCTGTTATGAGTACAGTCAATGACCTTGTACTTGAAGATATAGTTGTTAATATTTAGAGAATTTAATATAGATAATGGAACCTAACAATATGTGGCTAATTTTCTTTGGATTTCAGAAAATTTTTAGAAATAGATTAAATATAAATTAATCCAATTAAGTATAAATTAATCCAATATCAATGTCTTTCATTTCATCCTATTAGTTTAAGATCTGAACACTGGCAATGGCTTGCCCCAGTACTTCATATTTTAGGAAGAGATTTACTCTATTAACTTATTGTGAATCTAGCTACTAAACCTGTATCTCACTACTAAGTAGCTAAAGAATCACTTTCTTAAAACAATCTGACTAATTGTTCTTGTATCATGACAAAATGATCAACATTAAAAAAATATATGATTTCTGGACAATTAGGATATTGAATATCTGACTCAAGAAGATGATGTTTTACTTTATTTAATTTATCTTTAGTTCATTCTTCATTAAATAGAAGTAGAAAAAGAAGTGGCAAGATATAGCAAACAGCATTGCAATTCAGTACATTGAGAGTGCTATTTCTATTAGATCGTCTTACTATAATTATCCTCAAATTTATGACTTTGCAGTCTACTAATTATTTACTTTCCTTCTTTCTCTGTGTTTGTCTTGTCTAGCTCCAGTAAAAGTACCATGAGAATAGAGACCTTTCCAATTATTTCACCAATTCTTTCCCAGAGTGAAAGGAGAGGAAGCTACTTGCATCTTATTAAGAACACTATTTTTATACAAATCATACTGTTAGTGCGAATCTTTCTGAAGTATTTTAAAAACCTCAAGCAATTCAGACAAAAAAAATTCCAAAATAATTATTTGGGCAAATAAAAAAGTAAAGAACTTTGAAATAATTAATGTGTGTCCACTAATTTTGGTTTTTAGTTTAAGACCAACAGAATCTGCCCTTGGAGATGGTCTATGCTAACAGTATGAAATCCTATCTCACCCACGTCCCTTTCACTAATTTAATAACCTAATCTTTTATTATTTTAAGCAAAAATTGATTAACAATTTAAAAGTTAAATAGGTAGTGTTCACGTATAACAATATCTTAGATTCATATGAAAAATTTAAAAAAAGTTCTTAAGTATATTTATATAGGAAACAAATAGTGTGTATAGTACAATTAACTTTTATTTGTCTTCTGTGATCTCTGAAAGATAATTTCTTATGTAGTTGATAATTATTCATCCTTAGAAAACAATGTGATTTAGAAATAAGCAAAGATACAAAAGGAGACCTTCCCAGATCAGATGCAGCAAAGCAAATGTCCATTTTGGAGATTCTAGAAGTGGAGAAAGAGTGATTCAGCATCTTTTGCCCTGAGGATCTGGAGGAAATTTAGAAAAATAAATATATCTTTGTAGTTCAGAGAGTCAAAGTGATACAGTATTCTAAAATACCCCAGGAAAGTAAAAAAGAAAAAAAAAATAAAATTTTTCACAATTTATATTTTAGACATTAAGTATTAAGTGACCAAATAGGCATCAGGAACTTCTTATTAGGATACATCAATTAACCAAAAACAGAGATCCCAGCCCCAGAAGAGATTTTTTTCTTCAACTTAACACAACAAATAGATGATCATCAATACACCAAATAAATACATTACATAAATTATTGGAAAGTAAAAATTGTTATTGAAAGAGTTTTAAAAATTTGAAATGAAAATAAATTTAGGATATTTGGGAAAGCCAGATTAAAGCATATTATCCACCTGAGCACAGTGGTGCACACCTGTAATCCCAGCAGCACAGAAGGCTGAGGCAGGAGGATTGCAAATTCAAAGCCAGCCTCAGCAAAAACAGGGAGCTAAGCAACTCAATGAGACCCTAAAATACAACATAGGGCTGCAGATGTGGCATGTGGCTCAGTGATCAAGTGCCCCTGAGTTCAATCCCCAGTACAAAAAACAAAAACAAAAACAAATTATCTATTCCCATCCAGTTTCTTTGGGTACATATGTGAATTAGGAATAAATTAAATTTAGCTGATTTTCAAAGTGAGTTTAAGAATTAAAAATGTAAAGGCATTAATAATTGTAAACAGCAGAACAATTTTGGTGACTGAGAGAATATTAAAGTTTGAGACAGTCAAAGGACATATAATCAATAGATTAGTTTTTTTTTTTTTTTTTTTTTTTTTTTTTTTTTTTTTTTTTTTT
>NW_025999968.1:45407846-45477075 GCF_001458135.2 Marmota marmota marmota | reverse complement strand
TAGATTATTTTTTTTTTTTTTTGTTTTGTTTTTTTTTTTCTGAGTCATATATTGTTGAAATCAATGAATTAGAGATTTGGAATGGGCCTCGGACTTGTGCCCTTTTTTTGATCTGCCAGTCAGAAAGACCTATCTATGAAATTGAAAATATGGAGAAGCTGGAGATACTGAAAATAGCAAGGTCAAGTTCTGACCATAAAAACCTTCTGTTACAAATAGTAAAGTGGCTAGAAGTTAATGAAATAAAAGGCAATAAATAAAGATAAGATTCCAATTATGATAGTGTAATCAGTTTTATATATTTTTTTATTGGGGATAAGGATTAAAGCCATTTCAAATTATATCTAGGAGTCAAGGTCACACTTCAAACTATTTATTTATAATTTGACATCAATGTTTGAGATAGGTTAATAGTTTATATTTTTCCCTATGTAGTCATTCAGCAAATCTGTTAAGTGGGCAGTACCTTCTAGGAAGATAAAGAGATCGAAATGAAGTGATTTTTCATAGATGGAAGTGACAGGAAATTAACCTAAATATTCTTTTTGTAAATCCAGTGTTGAAAAATATGTCTTCCTATGAAAAGTATTTGGTAAAATCTCTTTAATGTACTTTGACTCAGTGAACTAACACAGGAAATATTTAATTTCAATATAAAATTTTGTACCTTCTTAAACTGGTTATAAGCAACATTTTACATTATTTTATTTTTTAAACGTATGAAGAAATTTGCCAAGTTAACTTTACAGCAAACAAGAACAAATAATGTCAATATTTGTTTCCCTAAGATGAACAAAAATATCTAACTTCACTTAACTCCGAAACTGCTTTTGTATATAACACAAAACTTCATTTTATAATTTTAAAATGCTGAAAATATTTCAGTGTCAAATTTTCTCCTTGAAATTCAATAAATAGTGTTGAATTTAAGAGTTGTAATTTAAAAAATTCAAATTCAAAATTAAATATCTTTATGGAAAGGCAATTTAACTTCAACTTTATTTTTTAATATATTAGGTATAACCTGACAGAGAACTGCTCTAACAAAATAATCTGATTCAAAAACAAGGCTTTCAATAAGGAATCCACACTTACTAAAAATCAAAACTATAATAAAATCTTCATAAGATGCTTAATGTATTAAATCATTCCATGTATATTTTAAATAAATATTACCACATAAGCCCATGAAAATGTTTCCTTCAGAGTAAATCACCATTTTTATTGCCATTATTGATCTGTACATTCTATCCATGGAATTCAACACCATCTATTCAGATATTATATAGCTCCATCTCCAGCCTAAACCACTAAATTGTCATCCATGGGTTTATGTCATTTCTATTGGAAGGAACTACTGGAATATTTCATTTACTTATTTTTTGTATTATGTGTAAAATTATTGAATCTGAAAAACCTGTTGTTTTATGTCATTCTTTTTCACTATATCTATTAAATAGTAATACATATATATGTATGTATGTATGTATATACACATAAATTAAAGTAAAAATATATATTAAATGTAATGTGTTTGAGAGCATGGGAGATACTAAACAAGTATTTTTGCATTTGTGTATACTCAGAGATTCAATGAGAAGTTTGAATTCAATATACTAATACTGATAATTTCTGACTCGTGCAAATAATAAAATGGGGAAAAGAAATGTATGCATTGTATATAACAAGAAATAGATGGTTGCTGTATTTCTGCCCACAAATAAATATAATGCATATGACTAGGGTGTTTGGGGTAAACACCAAGGACACGTAGAAGGAGTCTCAGGAGTCAATCCTGGTGAAGGAGATATCTATAAATATTTCAAATATTTTAAAAATGATGTTTGTACCATTATGACATTGTCACAGATGGAGATTAAATAAATAAAGAATGTTTTCCCCTCCCATCACTACCCTCTACCTTTGGTGCAGGACTGCATTTTACTGAATGAGTATTAGTTTACTAATTTCCGTACAGTGCTAGATAGAAAGTGAGAAGACATGGTTGGAAATAAAAAAAGTAAAATATATTCAGTTAGATTGTGATCTAAAGCTATGACAATACATAGAATTTTCAGGAGTAGCAAACAATGGATGTTAGAAACAATACTCAGTGTGTGGACTATCTACCATTATTGATATGAGAAGGATGAATTACTATCACTGTGTGAAAAAAGGCATTTATATTGTGTGTTTTCAAGCAAAACTGAGAAAAGTGAATATTCTAAATGACATATGAGAATTAATTGCTTTAAAAAGATCCAGTAAAGAATTCATTAGATTTTACAAATGAGGAAACTTTAATTCATATTTTCATGTAGTTTTAAAATAGATGGCTTCTGATTTTACCTCTGACATGTAAAAAAACTTGAAAATCATTACTCTTCTACTTACAGCTAAAAACAAAAAAGGAAAAAAAATCCTTTAGATCTTAAACTTTTCTGGCTCTGTAAATGTTGATTCCATTGCAATAATGAAAAGAGCAGGGAAATAACAATCCTATAAGTCAATGATATTTCTTTTTTTTGACATTAAATATTGTTGGTTTAATTTTTTTCTATAGGGTTGTCTTTATAAAATTTGCAGTATAATTTATTTTAAATATTGTTATTTGTTTTAATTAATTACACATGACAGTAAAACACATTTATGCCCTTTGATCTATCATACATAGATGGGATATAATTTATCATTTTTCTGAGTGCACATATTGCAGAATCATATTTGTTATGTAGTCATATATATACATAGAGTAATAATGTCTGTTTCATTCTATTTTCCTATCCCCACATCTCCTCCTTTTCCCTCCCATCACTTCCTCTACCTAATAATCTAAAGTAATACTGTTCTTCTCTAGTGCCCCCCACCTTATTGGGAATTAGCATCAATATATTAGAAAAACATTTGGCCTTTGGTTTTCTGGGATTGATTTATTTTGCTTAGCATGATATTCTCCAACTCCAACCATTTACTGGAAAATTCCATAATTTTACTCTTCTTTAAAGCTGAGTAATATTCCATTGAGTATATATACCTCCTTTTCTTTATCCATTCATCTATTGAGGGATACCTAGGTTGGTTTCATACTCTAGCTATTGTGAACTGAGCTGCTATAAACATTATTGTGGCTGTGTCACTATAGCATGCTGATTTTAAGTCCTTTGGGTATAAACCAAAGAATGGGATAACTAGGTCAAATGGTGGTTGCATTTCCAATTTTATGAGTAATATCCATACTGCTTTCCATAGTGGTTGCACCAATTTGTAGTCCTGCCCACAATGTATGAGTGTACATTTTTCACCAAATTGTGAAAACATTTGTTGTTGCTTCTATGTTGATGATTGCCATTCTGACAGAAGTTGAGATGAAATCTTAGAGTAGTTTTGATTTGCATTTCTCTAATTGCTAGATGTTAGAGTCTGTAAACAAGTCTGGATGGCGCCTGGCATTTTGCCAGAGGGAGTGGTTTGTGAAGTAACTCCAGAGAGCCATTAAGTGTGGAGATTCCTTATTGGTTGACTGATGTATCTAGTTTATGCTAATTAGATAAGCTGTGTGGAATGTATAAATACCACTCCTGTCCTACAATAAAGGGCTCCCTCTCCTGCTGTATCAACGTACACAAGCTGTTCGTCACCCCCCTGTTATTTTGCTGCAGCCGGACTGTGGCAGCTAGAGATTTTGAACACTTTTTCATATATTTGTTGATCAATTGTATTTCTTCTTCTGTGAAGTGTCTGTTCTGTTCCTTAATCCATTTATTGATTGGGTTGTTTGTTTTTTTGGTGTTAAGTTTTTTGAGTTCTTTATATATCTTACAAATTAATGCTTTGTCAGAGGTGCATGTGGTAAAAAATTTTCTCCCAATCTGTTGGTGCTCTCCTCACATTATTAATTGTTTCCTTTACTGGAATCCATCCTTTTATTAATTCTTGATTTTACTTTGTGCACTTTAGGAGTCTTGTTAAAGAAGTCAGATCCTAGGCTAATGTGTTGAAGATTTGGAACTATTTTTTCTTCTGTTAGGTGCAGGGTCTCTGTTGTAAGTCTTTGATCTACTTTGAGTTGATTTTTGTGTAGGGTGAGAGATAAAGGTTTAATTTCAGTTTGCTACATACGGATTTCAAGGACACAAACTATCACTATTTCCCGATGACATGATTCTATATCTAATAGATCAAAAAAATCCCACCAGAAAACTTCTAAAACTATTAAATGAACTCAGCAAACTAGAACGATATAAAATCAACACCTATAAATCAAATGCATTTCTATACATCAGCGATGAATCCACTGAAAGAGAAATTAGGAAAACTACTCCATTCACAATAACCTCAAAACAAACAAACAAACAAACAAAAACTGGGAATCAGTCTAACAAAAGAGGTGAAAGAACTCTACAATGAAAACTACATGGGAGAAATGGGGAGGTATTTGGTTCAGAGAGACTGGCAAGTACATAGTCAACAGCTGGAAGACTGCCTACCTTAAGCAGAAGCCAGAAACAAAGAAATTGAAGAAAACCTCAGAAGATGGAAAGATCTTCTATGCTCCTGAGTAGGCAGAATTCATATTGTTAAAATGGACATACTACCAAAAGAGTAATACAGATTTAATGCAATTCCAATTAAAATCCCAATGACATTCTTCATAGAAATAGAAAAGCAATCATGAAATGTATTTGGAAAAATAAGATATCCCAAATAGCTAAAGCAATCCTTAGCAAGAAAAGTGAAGCAGGATGCATCACAATACTAGACCTTAAACTATACTACAGAGCTATAGTAATAAAAAATGGCATGGTATTGGCACCAAAATAGACTTGTAGACCAAAAGTACAGAATAGAGGACACAGAGACAAATCCACACAAATATGGTTATGTCATACTAGACAAAGGTGCCAAAAACATTCACCGGAGAAAAGAGCCTATGCAACAAATGGTAATGGCAAAACTGGAAATCTATATGTAGCAAAATGAAAGTCAATGATATTTTTTGAACCATTAGGAAATTGAGGCTATATGGCAAACCAATCCTGAAGTCAGGAGATACTGGCAAATAAAGTCACAGTTGGGATCTGTTTACCTGGAGCAGGAGCCACAGAGACTTGAAAGTGGCAGGAACTCTTAAGTGATGATTTTGGTGAATTTATAGAGAAGGAGGACTAAGGAGAGTCAGAAACTCTTGGGAGTTTTCATTTGAGTGAAGGTGGAGAGACATGCTTCTTAGATTTTACTTTCTAGAATCTCACTAATTTCTCACTGTGAGAAGTTAATAAAAATTCCTCCATGCCTCCACAAGGGGTAGTAGAAAGTGAAAAATTAGAACCACAATCAGAGTGTTATTCTTAACAAATTAATAACTGTCAGGAAAGACTTTATCAAAGCCCTGGTGATTACCAGCTTCAGCCCCATTAGCTTTCCTTTAGAACTCAGAGAAACAGAGGCAAATGTTAGTTAGCAGGGTCTAGGCATGGGGGAAATGGGGAGATATTTGGTTCAGAGAGACTGGCAAATACATAGTCAACAGCTGGAAGACTGCCTATCTGAAGCAGAAGCCAGAGACAAAATTACACTTGAAGATGCATAAGATTCTGGAACTCTAACATACACAATGATAATTGTGAGAAATTTTTTGTTGTATACTTATTTTTTTCTGAAAGAGTAGATTTCACCTGTTCATAACACACACACACACATACACACACAGAGTAGGGTGATGGATATGTTAATTAGCCTGATGGGATAATCATTTCATGCTGTAAAAGTATATCAAGTCATCACATCATATTCCTTAAATGCACAGATTTGGTTTTTCATCAATTGTACCTCAAAACACTGAAAATGAAAGATCTCAAGCAAAATAAAAAGTAAGTCAATCCTGAAAAAAAAAAAACTGAAACACTTCCATTAAAACAACAACAAAAAATAGAACAGTAGTCACATAAATAATTCCTGAATCACAGTATGATATATAGCAAGATAGCTTAATATGACACAAAAACAAAGCTGAGTACAAGGTACAGCTGTGCCATCAACTTTGAATACTGTTATTGATGTCATGTCAACTGGAATATGAGAATCAGTTGCAATTTCACATGAACAATTCCTCTTCAGACATTGTAAAGGTATAACTTCATTTTTTATTACTGCTCAAACCCAGGCCTATACAATGTGTGTGAACTTTTATCAATCATGACATAAGTTTTAGCGACTAACAAATTTCAAAGCACTTTTCCAAGGACAAATTATTTTATCTTTTTTTCTGAAATATATATTTATATATTATAAAATCTAAATTTATATAAATATATATGGCTTTTTTATTAAGTTTGGAATATCTGTATGTAATAATTTTATTATATATATATATATATATATATATATATATATATATATTATTACATATGTAAGATAATATATTTTATATATTTTCCCTAGGTTATAAATAAATGTTTATAAACAAATTCAAGTCTTTATGCTTAAAACATATTTTTTTAAAATTTTCAAATTTGTCTAAATGATAGGAAACAAGCCATCCCAGCAGCTCAGGAGGCTGAGGCAGGAGGATCATTAATTCAAAGCTAGCTTTAGCTAACAAGGCCTTAATCAACTCAGTGAGACTGTCTCTAACTAATATATATTAAAAAAAAAATGGGAATGTGGCTAGTGTTCCTGGATACTGGAGTGAGATTGTAATGTTTATGTAGTGTTCCCAGCACGGTGTCTGATGATCATTATATATTTTTTCAGTTTCCTCTCCTGACCAATCCGTTATTAACTTCCTGATTATTTTCAACATATCCGAAGAGAATTGTCCCTTTGGCCTCCTAAGAACAATCTGTGGTGTAGTCCTGAACAATCTTATTTATACCTGTGTTTGAGCCGTCATCTCTCAGCAGGGATAACAATCAATATTTTACTTCAAACTTCATCTCATTTATTCATTTAAATATTTATTACATGATGTTGTTATCTTGGCACATTGACAGGCAGGTAACACGGTATTCAGCAAGGACAACTCATCCCTATTTTCATGGCTATTATATTCATCTGGAGGAATGAGAATATAATCATGAGCAACATAATCTCTACTTTGGGCAGAGTGGAAAAGTCAAGCAGATGATTTGATATAACCGAGTTTAATTCCATTCGGCCAGTCCATTATCACTAAAGGTGAAACATAACCAAACTTAAATTTGCTACTCATTGACCCAATCTCTTCACAGTCTAATTCTCTTTGCTCCCAATCTTTAGGAATAGTGCACATCTTCATTCAGTCAACTAAGAAACTTGGTCCAAGTCCTCATTCCTGAATTCTCACATCTAATTAATTATCCTTTCATGCTATACGGAGACAACACTGAGGTGTTCAGCTGGAAAAAAAAAAAAAAAGTTAACTTTGCATAACAAACGGGCATCCCAAGTGATTTCAAGGAGAAAGCCCTTACTAAAAGGGCATCCCATAAAAGTAGTAGAGATAACTGATCCAACACATGAGCAAATCTCAAAATAGGAGCAGAAAAATCATGAAAAATCAAGGTACTATGGCACCTCCAAAATAACACAACTATTTCTAACTTCTTAAGGTTTTTGTGTCTGTTTTTCCTGCCTTATTCATCTATTAACTGGAATGTTGCAATAAACTACAAACTGATCTCTCTGGTTTCATGATCAGAGTCTTAAGAGATCTCCCTCCAGTGCAGATTCAGGCTGACCACATGCCTAAAAATGAATCACTACTTTAGATACCAATACAAACTCTATGGATTGGCATAAAATTGCCTCCATAATCTGTGTCCTGGTTCTCTGTATAGTCACAATGCTTGCATGGCTGCACCTACCAATTCTTACCTTAGCAATATGAAAGTCA
The DNA here is from genome assembly GCF_001458135.2 of Marmota marmota marmota. NCBI lineage: Eukaryota > Metazoa > Chordata > Mammalia > Rodentia > Sciuridae > Marmota > Marmota marmota. The sequence goes on along the minus strand of NW_025999968.1, from coordinate 45,469,202 downwards.
TTTTAATTATCTAAACTTCTGAATGTTATATAAATTTATTTAGGCTCTTTACCTTGAGCACTTTTTCCTACAATTCTTGTTTTTCCAACTCATTTTAAATATGAGTTCCTCATTGACTTCTTTCCTGTCTCCTGTGGATCATGTTATCAGTTTTGAATCCAGTATCTTTACAATATATTTGTTTTAATTGAATAATTTCTTTATTTTTTGATTGCAAGAAAGAGTGACAAATGGGTTTGTTTTGAGTTTAAATTGAAAATTAAGGAATAGTTTTTATATATATTAAATATGATTAATATAGAGAATCACAGTGCAGCTAAGTCTGTCTTCAAAGCAACTGCAGCAGTTGCACAGCCAGATTCTATGAATATCCATTCTCTTGTGGCCTGCATGATTCAGCTTTACTCTGCATGCCTCTTTCTTTCAGTAACTTGGCTTACTTTTATCCTCTGTATCTGACTTCACACCACTTTCCCCTCATGACTTCAATTTGCACCTAGCTCATCATGCCTTCTCGTCTTGTATCTTCCTATTGGTCTCTCTCCTAATACTTTAATAGCTCCCTCTTTTAATCTGTCTCTTTCTTAGTTTAACATTTGAAAAAAAATTACAAGTGATTCAAATCTTTTTTATAAGTATACAGAGTCCACATAGATCACTGGATAGTCTCCAGATAGATTGCTCTTTATTGCATATCCTGGTGCTAGGAGTATATGATTAAAAACTGACTATCTTTTTAGTTAAAGGGACTCGAGAAATTCCATAAGGAAGGTGTATGAAAGATTAAGATCAGTCCAAGCATTTAAGCTTTTAATTATTATGTGTACATGTTCTTCTCTCGTTACTCATAATACTTCTACCCAAACAAGATCAAAACATCATGCATACCATCAAACATATCCACATCCCTTCTTCCAAACAAAACAAGGTGGACATATATCTAGGTATAAGGTAACAAACCACTTGAAAGTTGTCTATTAGTGTTGGAGTCCCAAATCCACAAGCCGTATTCACTGTTTTTATAATTCCACTATTCATATTCAAACATTTTTCTAATTATTTTGGGAACTTATGAAATAAGCAAACAGTGCTAACACCAACAACACATCTACATACAATAATTAGAGAACAGCAGCAGGACTGCAGAGGCAGTTCCATTTTAGGAAGGAAGAGCAAACATGCATGATATGCTTACTGTGTGAACTTTAGCCGGCTCTTTAAAGCAACCATTGGTTATGACAAAGTATTTTAAATCATAGCTAATTACATGGGCCTTGCATGTTATTCCTTCCTTCTTCCATCTCTTCCTTTATTTTGATTAAGTTTGTTTTTTTGTCTGATTTACCCTACATTCAGATCCTTGGATTACCCCTCTTACTATTCCAGGTTTCTCCATGAGACCATATTCATCTACAACATCCTTCTTATATATAGCTGGTGTCCCTTGTTCTGAGACCCTAACATGGCATGATGGGCAGTGGGTCAATTTAGATTGACTCCTACAAAGACTGATGATGACCACATGTGACTAGACTTGAACACATGAATTCTTCAGAGAATAGATCACTCTCATAAGTAGTTTTCCTCAACAGCAGTCATTTCACTGACCATTCTGGAGAAGCTTTTCTTGCTTTGCTGCTGCTCTCCCCAACTTACCCTATCCCCATTTCCAATCTCAAACGTCCAGTGCCACTCAGGACCCTAACAGAGAGGAAAGTGGTTTTCTAATACTCAATCACAGGTATCCCATAATTCTGTCTCTCTTTTCCTGACTCTATACCTTTCTGAAACGTCTTCACTATTGGAAAAAAAATATAAAGAATGTTGTTTCTATTTTGATTTTCTAGAGGTTATATTTAAATCATCATGTTCAAATCTTACATTCCTATACTTTAAAATATCCTGGTTCATGCATAATTCACAACTCTATAGTTTAAGTACACGAATAATAAGAAAGTAAAATTGTTTTGCATTATTAATAATGACCAACATGATATTAGCAATGGTCCTCATGAATTTAAACATGTAAAATGAGATTTTGGGAATATTTTACAAGTGTATTTGAAGTAAACCTTATAAAATAATGCCCCCTAAAGTTTAAAGTTTAAAGCCCTGAACTTAAGCGTTATCTCACAAAGAAAAAAAAATATATATATATATATGTAGTTGAATCTGTCCTATTACATACTTGGTATTTAGCAAATGACATATGTTATAATATAGCTATTAGTCATAGGAACAAAATGTTTTTAAGTAATCTTGTAGATCTGTGATACAAAAAAAACACCTTTCATTGCATATGGTTTTGTAAATATATAAGGTGAGAATGCAATTTTAAAAATAAATTGATTATAATTCAGAATACTCCTAGTTTCTTACAATTTAAATATGGTCCTTATAATAAGTAAATGTTAATTTTTAGGAGAGTATTATAATCAAAATTAGAAATGAGATTGGAATTCTGGGACAAAGCGTAATAATTGCAAAGATGATTTATAGGAAAACTTCTAGGAGAAAGCATGAATGACAGTAACTTACTGGTTATAGATTTTGCAGACATGGTGTCTCCAATGAGATTCAGCATTAAATATTTCTTCTGATGCTTATCCCTGATAAGTCTGAAGAGTATGTAATATTGGTACTAACAGCTGACTATCCCAAATCTTAGCAAGGGCACAGGAATTTGTATGCTCTATTGAAGCCTGTGTGTTATTTTCTGTTAGAAGTGCCTTTGAATGTGATTTTCTACTGAGATTAAGCTAATCTCAGAAAGTCCTGTAAGAAACATTTACCTGCTAACAGGGAGTTTCAGATTGGCCCATTAAATTGATTTAAGCAAAAATGCAGTAAGCATTTGAGATCGTTAAGGATCTCATTTTGCGTTTTTCTATATTTAGTGAAAAATCTGTCAGTCTTTATAGAAAGACAAAATAAATTCAGCATAGGAAAAAATATAGATAATGTGAGGCTTCTAATTCAGTTCCTTCAGGCATTTGGGGAAAATGTGTACATACTGCATATATATAAAATCATGCTATGTAAGATTTCATATATGTGCATAATTCTATAGAGAAAAATGACCTGGGTATGATTAAAAAAATATATCACTTTTCCATTGATTGATGTTAAAATTCCCCTCTTGATTATTAAATCTGGTTAAGCTACTTTTTAGAAATATTATTTTATATGACTTTCTTAAAATTTTGATGACTATATGGTTTTTGTATTTTAAACACTTTTTATCTTTAATTAATTTGGGGAAACTTTCTTATATTTTAATTCAAAAATGTACAATAATAAGAATTAAATGACAATTATTTAAACATGAATTGTTTTAAATTTCATATATTCATAATTAGTATAAAACCTTAAGTTTTCATTTAACAAATCTAAATCTATGTAATATCCCACTATTTAGAATAGCTTTGGTTATGATAAAATATTCGAGTTTATGGGAAAAATATTAGTTTTCCTTCTGTATTTTATATCCTAACCTGCAGTTTTTAAAACTGAGCTACAAATATACTTCTTATTTGTAAAACAGTGATGTGTTAAGAAAGTGAAATACAATGCTATAAAAGAAAACAAGGTTGTGTGTGAGTTAGCTCAACTATTTTTCTTAGTATTTTCACTGTATAGAATTTTAAGTTATATATATCCACTTGAGATCAAACAAGCAATAATTGACTAAGGAGCTAATTCTCCACCCATTGGCATCAGTGTTAGAAAAAATCTTAGTTACTGAAGTAAAACAAATATATCAGACAAGGAAAATGATGGAAACTCATTGAGAGAGAGTATAAGGAAACTTATAAGACTTTGAAAGAAGCCTGATGCTCAATGAACTAGCAGGATCCCAGAGATCATAAAAAAAAAAGTTATTTATAAAAAAGACCAATATCAAGATTAATTGATGAGAATAATGAGATTCCAAAGTCTTTCCTCTTTCAAATGGAGGTGACAACCTCACCATATTACTTAGTTCTTGAATATAAAATACAGTATGTCATTAATCTGTGTTTTTTTTTTTTTTCTTTACAAGTACTTAGATCAGACTCTGGCATCTAATCTCTTACCCTTCCTAGTGTCCAGCCTTTATAAAGTCCACTGCTCATTCAACTGAACATTTGAGTAAGTCATATTTACAGATAAGTAAATAAGTCATATTTACAGATAAGTAAACCCAGAGGAATATCTTTTTAAATGTCAATTTCTAATTAATAAATTGTTTTCAAGTTAGATTAATTGCACATTTAAATCTCTACCAGGAAGCTGGGGATATAGCTCAGTTGGTAGAGTGCTTGCTTCATATGCACAAGGCCCTGGGTTCAATCGCCAGCAACACAAAACAAACAACAACAACAACAACAACAACAAAAACTCTACCATGGCAAAAGATGAATTACAATAATTAAGTACTCCTATTCATTCCTGACATTTAAAACAGCATGTTCTATAGATAACATCTTTATAAACTTCCTGAATTTCAAATTTTTGTTCCTAGGTATTGATTAACACTGATAAATTCTCACTTTGACAGGTACAACAATTTCTACTACAATACATTGCTGATACAGACACCAAAATTATTATCCTACAATGAACAGCTAATTATGTTACTTGCTTGATAAAATAATAATAATAATAAAATCCTTGAGCGATATGGTTTATAGCCAATAGTTGTTAAAATAATATATTGATTAAAAATTTTGATTCCCTCTGGGATGGTGGCATACACCTGTAATCCCAGTGACTTTGGAGTCTAAGGTAAGCTAATCACATATTCAAGGTCAGCCTTAGCACCTTAACAAGATCCCAAGCAATTTAGAGAGACTCTGCCTCAAAATAAAATTAAATAAATAAATAAAATGGGCTGGGGACATGACTCAATGGTAAGCAACCCAAGATTCAATCCCTGGATATAAATAAATAAATAAGAAGAACAATTTAAAAATGAATAAAAAAATAAAAACCTCGTAATCCTAAATACTATATATTCTAGACTTACTACATTACAATCAGAATCTCTAGTTTTAGGCCTTGAGACTTTTTAAATTTTTAATCTTACAAGGTAAATTAATGCACAGTTCTGATGAGGTGCCTGTATAGAATATAGATCCAGTTAGCTTTCTAGTCCCACATGATGCATGGATATAATATTTAAGTGCTCACAGTTTTCAGAACACTCAACAACCTTTAATTCTTTTGTATCTTCAATCTAATTGGAATACCCTTCATTGAATGGTTGTCCAAGTGATGATTTTCATTATTTTATGACTGGTGATTCCAAAGCCTATGTCAGTATGTCTCCATGGAGCTACTGTATCACTTCACCCATTATTCCCTTAGCACCAAGGATGCTGTACTGTATGAATCTGTACATGTATTTGTCTCCTTCATGAGGCAATGTTCTTCTTGAGGTTGAAGATGGGGATTCGGTCTTCATTACATGAAAGGAGCTGAAAATGCTCAGAGACTGGCACAAAGCCAGCACTCAATCAATACTTTTGATCAAAAGATGAAAAAGAAATTTAGATTTTAAGATATTTTCACAAAAATACTAGTGTCTTCCAAAAAAATCATTTTGTTAATTGCTTTGAAGGACTAATTAATGTTTTCCTAATATCTGTACTGTTTTAAAAAAATATTCTACAAAAAAGAGAAAAGAAAGCAGATATAGCAGATATTCTGGTTCTAGTATTTTGAACCTGAAATAATATTTAGTTGTATTTTCATAAATCTCTGCTTGCTGTGTAAAGCCAGGAAAAAAACTGGTAGGTTAATAAGATGTTAGTAATACAAAGAGGAGAACTATAGACTAAATATGAATCTTGCTACCCACCAAAAGCTCTCAGATGTTTGAATCACTGCTAAAGCAAAACTATTTTTATAATGGAAGATGAGACAATTGAACAATGTCATAATAAGTTAAACTTAAGAATGAACTTGTAGCCATCAATCAGATTGAAATGTTCCTATTACTTTATAATATGGCCTCTGGCATAATATCCATGTGAAATGAGTGAATCCACTAACCGTATTTTTAGAACATACACAGATTATATAAAAACAAAAGGTTAATTGGGTTTGTGTGTCAATTATGTTTTACTAACCATCCTTATTGTTAACAATATGAAACAGAGAAATAAGTCATTTAATTTTTTTTAGAGAGAGAGAGAGAGAGAGAGAGAGAGAGAGAGAGAGAGAACTTTTTAATATTTATTTTTTAGTTTTTGGCGGACACAACATCTTTGTTTGTATGTGGTGCCGAGGATCCAACCCGGACCGCACGCATGCCAGGCAAGCGCGCTACCGCTTGAGCCACATCCCCAGCCCCAAGTCATTTAATTTTTAACATTAGATTTTCCATGTTATGAAATAATAGAGGCCATAGTGAGAATTATTTATTTCATCCCAATCCTGTAAAATTTACATGCACCTGAATTATACAAATTCAATTAATTACCTGACTGAAGGGAATGTCTTCTCCCGTGACCTGCAGCTCCCATCCCATCCCTTGGCAGTATTGGCATCTTCAGGGGTTCACTTTTTAATTTCTTATAGCAAGGATTCCAAATCACTTTCCACGAATGTTGTCTGGCATTCGTGGTTGTGATCAAGCCTGTACTGGATGGGGAACAACTATGGAACTGAAGGCTAAAATGATGAATTTTAAAATAATATGCCCTATGCTGGCTGTGGTAGTGCATACCTATAATCCCAGTGACTTGTGAGACTGAGGCAGGAGGATGGAAACTTTGAGGCCACCCTCAGCAAAGTCCTGAGCAAATTAGAGAGGTCCTGTTTCAAAATAAAAAATGAAAAGGGTGGAGGGATATGGCTCAGTGGTAAAGGACCCAGGGGGCGAAATTCCCTGTACCAATTTTGAGTACTAATAAATAAATAAATAAATAAATAAATAAATAAAATCATCCTTAACTTCCCACTGTTTGAAATCCTTATCATTGGTGTTACTCATGTGGATTTGTAGGGTTGCTTATACTATAAGGCTGCAGAGACAATAGAATAAATTAAAGAGTACCTTCTGAAGTCACAATAATTATTTGTACCAGTTAATTTGTGTATTATTTACTGTATCAGCACTATTTTGTGTTCTTAGAGTGTAAAATCAAGGACAGCTAATTTCCTAAAGTGTAGAGTAACATCACAGACTTTTTGAATGTGAATCTTAAGTAAATGAGGAAACTCTGAACTTCTTATTGAATATAGGAAATAATATTTTTAGTCTCCTTGTACAGAAGCAATGAGAAAAAGAATGTTAAAAATAAATATATCCCATGCTTCTCTAATTATGTCAAAATGGATTCTACTGTCATGTATAACTAAAAAGAACCCATAACATTTTTTAAAAAATGAAAATAAGAATTTGTTTCATATCTTTCACGATGTGAGGAAAATCAAATAGAACAGGAAAAGAGCAAATTGATGAAAAGGTAAGAATGATAAAACCCAGAGGAATAGCTTTTAAACATAATAAAAGTATTTACTTATATATCAGAGAATAAATGAAAATATTTTTTTTATTTTCCTCAGTAATATTTAGAGCTTTTGATAGGGTTCCCTTGTAATAATATATTTAAAGTATACTTTTGTAAATCATGTACTTCCATTTTAAGGGATTTGAGAATTTACCAGTAGCTAGTTCGTGATCACTTAACTGCCATATATCCCTAAATGCCTTTTCTTCTGGGGGTCGGGAGGAGGCACTCATGATTGAATCCAAGGACACTTTACCACTACTGTAGCCCCAGCCCTTTTTATCTTTTTATTTTGAGACAGAGTCTCACTAAAGTGCTGGGGACCTTGTTGAAGCTCCCTTTATCTTGCAATCCTCCTACCTCAGACTCCCTGGGGCATGTGTCAGAGTACCCAACTATCAGATATGCTCGTAAGTAAATTGTTTCAAGTTAATATTCACTCAAGTTATTGAATGAGAATTTTTTTTCTACACTAAACACACTTTCTGTTCCTTGATTGAAGAACTGCTTAGTCTAAAGATTTATTCATTTGGCTCTCTAAAAACAACATGAAATTCTTTTGGCCTTCAATCTCTATTCTTTGGAGGATCCCATAGTGAAAAGAAAGGTAGGGGGTTATGAGAACACTGACCTCCTCTTCAGCATTTCAACCAAAGAAATTTAAGGTGATTCTCTGATATTTAGTTTAAATATATTTGTCATAAATAAAATACTTATGAAAAAATGTCCATTCTATATATAAGTTTGAAAATTAAGTTCTGAAACAGGAAAAACATATACAAAACAGGATGTAAACATTGGACATGGTGAGGTTTTTTTTTTTTTTTGTCTAACATAGTGTTTTATTATTTTCAATTTAGAAGAGAAACATTTCCAGCTCCCTTTGAAAAAAAATAATAAATAATAAAAATCTGCCCATATATGGTTTGCATTCCCATAAATAACTGGCTGGAGCAAAGTAGGCACTGCTCCCCTGAAGGATCTTCATTCTTAAGGCTCCTTTCCCCTCTCAAGCGCTGTCAGTACTTCAAAGTCTTCATGATCAGGCAGGCTCGCTTATTTATGTCACCTATTATTAAGCTGCTGTATGCAACTTTTTTTGTTGTTGTTGGTATCAGGAATTGAACTTAGGGTGCTTTACCAATTGAACTTAGGGTGGTTTACCATTTAGCTATATCTCTAGTCCTTTTTACTTTTATTTTGAGAAAGGACCTTACTAAATTGATGAAGGCTGAGGCTGGCCTCAAATTCGTGACCTTCATACCTTGACTGCCTAAATCACTGGAATTACAGACATGTGCCACTGTGCACCCAGCTACCACTAAATTTAGTCATTACCAGGTTATTATTGTTCAGTTGATAGGATGTCAACAAATCAAACAAGTAGAAACTACAAAATGGGAATGAGAGCAATATTAATAACCAGAAGCCAGTTGGCCAGCCTGCCTTCCCTCCTTCCTTCCTTCTTTTCTTTCTTCCTTCATTCTCTCCTTCCTTCATTCATTTTTCTTTCCTTTCTTCCTTCATCCTTCCTTCCTTCCATTTTTCCTTATTTTCTTCCTTTCTTTTCTTTCTCAACAGATATGAAACTAACCATAAGCTTAAGTATTTAAAAATAAATAATTTTTATAACTCAAATTGAATTATAATTTAAACTCAAATTCATCTAGGATGATAGAAGATAAACCTGACTCAAATTGAAGTCAAGTTCTTTGCCCTCGTATTTTTTAATATCTTGCAAGATGATTAGGATATCATGTATTTAATTAGGTTTTCAGATGGTTGGTTAACTTATGCCTTATTGTGGAGCTTTAGTAACTATTTGTGGACTCCTAGCAAGGGGAAGAGTACCTACTTGAACAAAGTTAAGAACTTGTGATTTAATTCTAAATCATTTATTTAATCCTAAAAATCAATTATCCTTCAAAGAGTCTGTGCGCATGGGAGTCCTCTGAGCCTTTCATTAGTGACCTCTGTAGGTTCCCACTGATACCATCCTTTTCCATGGCATCTCTTCTCAGCAGGAAAAACACTGCTATTTTAGTGATAGGTTTCAGGGTCTAGGCAACATTGCGTGGATTATTTTCCAGTTTGGGAAATGAGATCACTATAAGGCTATCAATGGTCCTTATGTGTTATTTAAAAATGTTTTTTCATTAGTGCATTACAGTTCTATATAGTAATGAGGTTCATTTTGACATAATGAGGTTCATCAGACACATACATGGAATATAATTTGCTCTACTTTAATCCTCAGTACTTCCTCACTTCCCCTCTTCTTCCTCCTCTATTCTACAGGTCCTCCTTCTATTTACTTATTGCTTTAAAAAGTGGTACTTTATAGGTTCCCATAAGGTAAAATTCACTGTGGTATATTCATATATGTACACAGCATAATTTGACCACTTGATTTCTTTTAAAAATATACTCATAAACAGTGTAGAAATAATGGCCTAAGAATGAAAAAGAGAAAGAAATACTAATAAAAAAATCAAGCCTCATTTAAAAATAGAATAAACAATCTGTAAAATTACAAGGATTAAATCACAAGTTCTTAACTTTGTTCAAGTAGGTACTCTTCCCCTTGCTAGGAGTCCACAAATAGTTACTAACGCTCCACAATAAGGAAGCATAAGTTAACCAACCATCTGAAAACCTAATTAAATTAACTGGACCATGAAGTATACAAATGTCTGTTATCTGTAATGAACTAGGTAAGCAAATAAAATCTTTGAATGGACTAGCAGATAAAGATGAGGTGTACAGTTGTTCACAATGCTAATGAATGTATCTCACACATGCATAGGAAAACTACATTAGAAGCTTGTAAAACTGAAAGATGATCAAGAATTGTAAATGTCTTGATTGGAAATTTAGAAGAATGTTCCTGTGGTGCTGGGGATTGAGCCCAGGGACTTTCATATGCTTATCATGTACTCCGACACTAAGTTATACACTCAGCCCAAGAATATAGTTAAATGAAGTCCAAATTGGTGGGTATACTATAGACATTTCACAAATAATATTCAAGACACTGTCAGTCAAGGTCACAACCTTTAGATCTCATTTGTTGAGTAATATTCCATTGTGTATGTATACCATTTTCTTTATCCATTTGCAGGTGCACATATACACGTTTTGTTTATTAATGTAAATATAGTACATTTTAGATAACAGTGGGTTTTTTAACTTTATATTTTAATAGACTTCAATTTCAGAGTAGTGTTTGGTTCATGGAAAAATTGAGAAGATGGTAAACAGATTTTCCATATACCTAGTATCTCAACTCATACACTGCCTCCCTCATTATCAATGACTGCCCCCCACTCCAGTAGTACATGGATCAGTCTACACTAATAATTCATTATTATAAAAGTCCATAGTTTATATTAGGGTTGAATTTTGATTTTGTGTATTCTATGGGTGTGGACAAAGTTATGTTAACATGTATCCATTACTATAGTATCACACAGAATGGCTTCATGCCTCAAAAACCCCACTCTTCCCTGCTATTTCATTCTTTTCTCCCCTATCAATCCTTGACATTCACTGACATATTTTATTATCTCAATAATGTTGTATTTTCCAGAATGTCATATAATTGGAATTAAACAGTATATTGCCTTTTCATATTGGATTCTTTCATTTAACAATATTCATTTAAACTCCCTCTATAACTTGGGAGCTCATTTTGTTTTATTTTTTTTAATATTAACATTTAAAAATCTTTCTAATTAGTTATATATAACAATAGAATGTATTTCATTTCATTGTACACAAATGGAGCACAACTTTTCATTTCTCTGGTTGTACACTATGTAGAGTCACACCCTATGTGTAATCAAACAAGTACCTAGGGGTAATGATGTCCTTCCTATTCCACCATCTTTTCTACCCCCATACCCACTCAACTTCCATCCTCCTTTCACCCAATCCAAAGTTTCTCTATTCGTCCCATATCCCCTACTCTATTATGGATCAGCTTCCACTTATCAGATAGAACATTCAGCCTTTTTTTGGGTGGGGATTGTCTTACTTTTCTTAGCATAATGTTCTCCAACTCTATCCATTTACCTGCAAAGGCCATAATTTATTCTCTTTTAATGCTGAGTAATATTCCATTGTTTATATATACCACATTTTTTTTTCATTCATCTATTGAAGGGCATCTAGGTTTGTTCCACAGTTTAGCTATTGTGAATTCAGCTTCTATAAACATTGATGTGGCTATGTCACTTTAGTATGCTGATTTTAAGGGTTTTCTTTTTTTTTTTTTGGATATAAATTGAGAAGTGGGATAGCTGAGTCAAATGGTGGTTACACTCCAAGTTTTCTAGTGAATCTCCATACTGTTTTCCAGAATGGTTGCACCTATTTGGAGTCTCATCAGCAATGTATGATTGTACCTTTTTCTCTGCATTCTCACCAACACTATTGTTGCTTATATTCTTGATAGTTCACATTTTGACTGAAGTGAGATGAAATCTTAGAGTAGTTTGATTTGTATTTCTCTAATTACTAGAGATCTTGAACATTTTTTTCATCTATTTATTGATTGATTGTATATCTTCTTCTGAGAAGTGTCTATTCACTTCCTTAGTCCTCTTATTGATTGGGTTATTTTTTTTTTCTGGTGTTGTTTTTTGAGTTTTTTATATATCCTGGAAATTAATGTTCTATCTGATGTCTCTGAGGTAAAGATGTTCTCCCACTCTGTAGGCTCTCTCTTCACATTATTGATGGTTTCCTGTGTTGAAAAGAAGCTTTTTACTTTGAGTCCATTCCATTTATTGATTCTTGATTTTATTTCTTGTGCATTAGGAGTCTGATTAAGAAGGTCATGACCTAATTTAACATGATGAAGTTTTGGGCCTACTTTTTCTTCTATTAGACAAAGGGTCTCTGGTCTAATTCCTAGATCCTAAATCCACTTTGAGTTGAATTTTGTGCATGGTGAGAGATAGGGATTTAATTTCATTTTGCTGAATATGGACTTCCAGTTTTCCCAGCACTGTTTGATGAAGAGGCTATCTTTTCTCCAATTTATGTTTTGGCACCTTTGTCTAGTATGAGATAACTGTATTTATGTGGGTTTGTCTCTGTGTCTTGTGAATTAACTCCTCTATCTCATTATGCTCTTATTTATCTGTTTTAACTGTTTTGGATTGGGTTTATTTTTAATAATCTAAATATACCTACTTCTGGTCTTTTTTAACTTTTCATTTGAATGAAAATTTTCCCCATTACTTCACTTCCAGTCTATGAGTGTCCTTATTGTCAAAGCAAGTTTCCTGTAGATAGCATATAGCTGAGTCTTTTTTTAAAAAAATATATCATTTAGTGAGTCTATGTCTTTTATTTATTTTTGGTGTATAAATATAATATTTACATTCAACATAATTAGTTACATTTACATTTAACTTAATTAAAACCAGTAAAGAATTAACACTCTTATTTTGTGTCTTGTTTTCTAATTGTTTCATAGGTTAAGGCTTCCTTTATTCCTCTCTTCTTTGCATTGTGATATTTTAAAGTAGTAAGTTTTGATTCTTTCCTTTTATTTTGTCTACATATCTTCAATGTTTTGTTATTATGACAAGGACTATAAAAATCATATAGTTTAACAATTTATGGGAAACAGATAACAACTTTGATCTCAAACAAAATAAATCAGAAAAATAAAACTCCATCCCACTCCTTAAGTTTTGAATTCTGAAGTTACAATTTCCATCTTTTTATATGGTTGTGATGTCCATAATCAGGGAGCCACTAGATTCTGTGTCTGTTTCTGATGAATGTCCACTTTCTGGTAAATATATATCTCTTCAATTTGTAACTTTACCTGGGGCAAAGAAACTCCCTGGTGTCTCTTTTTATTAGAACACTAATAAGAAGATTCTTCCCTTAATACTTATTCATCTCCCAAAGAACCTACATCCTAATATAGTCACACTGAAAGTTAGGTTCCATCATAAGAATTTCAGAAGACAAAAACATGCCAACCTTAGCAGATCAGTGAGGTAGCATCATAATCCTCTGTCTACTCATACTAGTTTCTCTCCCTTTCCCCATTAGTATGTGACAATCAAATCTTTATTATTTTACCTATCATTGTAGTCTCTAAAACTAAAGAAAAATAAATCCTAAAGGATGCATTAGAATCAAACAATGGATGTTTTTTAAAAAAAATTTTAGGTGTAGATGGACACAATATCTTTATTTATTTGTTTATTTATTTTTTTAATGTGGTGATGGGGATCAATCCCAGTGTCTCACGTATGCTAGGCAAGCGCTCTAACACTGAACCACAACCCCAGCCCAACAATGGACATTTTTTAAATCAAATTTTTAGTAAATCAAGAGTAAAGAAAAAATTAGCCATAACTGAAAAGATGCTAAAACTATGAGCTAGTATTTCCTATCTGTCCATTGAATTGAAATTAATTTAAATGACCACTGTACTAATGATGCCCATAACATTAATCATTGCTAGTGTTAATCTTTGATTTATTTAACAGAAAATATACTATAAAAGCAGATGATGGGATATTTTTGGCATCATTAACTCACAGATAATAGTAAACAAGAAGATAATCTGGGGAGGTGGCTTAAAATGTAAACGATAAAAATCACTATGCAGTGACACTAGTCAATGCAAAACACACAAAAGAAATGCCGTGAAGATTATATGAGGGTAATATTTATGAAGAGAAAAATAATTTTTCAATGCAAAAATATAAGAAATACAGGTATGGCAGAAAAATAACTAAGTGTCATAACAGATCATAAACTATCTGTGATCAGTGAAGCAACCTGGGAGAAAGTAAACACACCACTGAATTCTTAAAATAGGATCTCTGCACCAGGAACACAGGAAGTGATCTGACATTATTTTTTGCAGTTCCTTGGCTTGTTTTCATAATCAAAACTGATGCTATTGTGAGAAATGTAGGGAGAGTTCAGAAGAAGGCAATACAATGAGTTTATGTTTTAAAATTAGTTATAAAGTAACAAGGATTATTCTGGCAGTGACAATATATAATAGAAGACAAACTGCATTATATTATACATAATAGCCCCTCTGTAAAGAATGGTACCCAGGTGATCTTCAAGCCCAATCATGCAGAATGAAGAGCAAGGAGCAGCATATAAATGTTGTCAAGAATGGTGAAGACCTCTATGATTTGATTAAATGCTAGCTACACACATTACAGAGATAAAGATGAAAATTGATTTTTTTCTTTGAACAACAAATAAAATCTGATATGAGGACAGACTAAATTGCCTTCCATTTTTGCCTAATCTTCGTAGATATGTGGATGCTATTATTTTAATATTGATTCTGACAAGCTCCTGAAAAACCAGTAATCCCCGAGATACATCATCATAAAAAGTACAAATGATAGAAGTGTGGGCAAAGTCAGATAGAGCATAACATTGAGTCAGATATGGTATAATACAGAGAACAGCAGTTTTAGCTACAGCTGATGAACAAACTACAGTTAACAATGACTTTGCATACTTTGCAGGTGGCATTCTGAGCTCATTGAGGGTACTGTCATTATTCATTTCCTTTGAGAACATGTGTAGATTAAATTGTCATCCACAGTTTAGAAAGTGGAAATTGAGCTGTATTAGATGAAGTACCTTACTTACAGTCATATAATTAAAACATGTTACTACAAATCATTCCTGTTGAACACTTGAAATTAGAGTTCTTAATCAACAATGTTAAAGCTTATATAGGGGTTTATTTTTTTTTTTTCCTTTTTCCCCACTATATCACCAGAGCCATACAGATAGCAGTTGCATGATGAATATTTGTTGAGAGAGTATTATAGATCACATATCTATGCAACATTAAGAGATAAGTTGGAAAATGCAAGGAAATACATGTAAACTGAGGAATAGAACTTTAAACATTTTGGTGGTTGACTGATATTCTTCTCTTGGACATTTTATAATATTAAATATTAGTGTTGGATTATATTTCCTGTGTTATAATAATCTATGTTGCTTTCTAGACTTTGGGCTGAGAAAGCTAAGTACATCTTCTCATAACAAGTTCTCTAAAACCAATCATGAGTATATTTTTCTATTGCTTTTTATTCATTGTTAGCATTAATTCAGTCTATGGGTCTCATTTGAAACCCTCAATGTGGGTAGGACCATTCCCTTGTCAGGAGGACCAGAGAGCACACATACAAGTGATGAATTTGTATGCCTCCTTAGAGCTGAAATGAGCTCATCTCCTGCCTTGGCCCTCAGAATTCCAGGTCTTCTGGCTTTGGGACTCCCACATTCATATCAGTGGTTCCTCAACAGGTACTCAGGATACTAATCTTGAACCAATTGTCATAGGCAATCATAGGATGGCCTTTCCCATCTCTGAGGCTTTGGAACTTGGACTGAACAATGCTTTCAGCATCTCAGGGTCTCCAGCCTGTGACAAATGGTAGTGGACTTCTCAGGGGCCATAAAAGTATCAGCCAATTCTCTAATAATCCCCCTCTAACATATCTTACTAGTTCTGTCTCTCTGTAGAAAACTCCAGTACACCATATGACATTTTAGTTTTCTTTAATTCCCTGCTATCCTTCAAGCTCAAATAAGAATCTAAAGTCTATATAAATTTAAATTCATGAATTTTATTCTGATTATACAATCAGTGCAATGATACAGAAATTTTGGAAAAAATGATGTAACATTATTTTACAATGTGACCTTAATGAATATTTTTATTTTTCAGTTCTAAATACAATAAGATAAGAAAAAAATTATATAAAATACACAAAATATAAAGAGGCAACAAAATGACATGAAAATGGAAGCCCCAAACAAAAAGAGAGACTTAATTTTGTTCCTAAATACAAATTTGCAGGTAGGTTTCATTTAATATTCTAAATCATAACTTCATGTTCAGTTTCTCCTCTTTAGTCTGTGAGGAAAAAAGATATTTTCTTTTGTAGTACTGTGACAATTCATCAGTGCTTTCCAAATCATTTTCTTGATGTTCTTTAAACAAAAATTTTATAGTTTTCTTAAGGACCTTTACTAATAAATGGTACTTGGCTTTTTTTAAATAATATATACAACTCTTCCAATGTATTCCTTTAGAATAATTCTTTTAAAAAATAGTAGGAAATCTTATTATTTATAGCCTTTAAGTATAATTTATCTAAAACCTATTTCCTCTTTGATAGTTTGAAAGGAAACTTTTCATTCATATGGCAGGCAGAGCTGACATGAGAAGTTACCTGTTCAGCTTTAAGCATATAAAAATTCTCAAAGTATAGCATTGTATATTCTTGACTAAGTTTTAATACAAGGTAAAATAAAGGTAATATGTAGGTATTAGAATTAAGAGAACCTAATCAAATCCATAAAAGCACATGAAAGATGTTCAATCTTGTGATGTTCAAACTGGATATTGACTTTAGTGACTGGGACAGGAATTTTAATGTTCACATAAGAATAACAATGATGCAGTGTCTGAACAATGCTTTCAGCATCTCAGGGTTTCTCAGGTCTTCCCCAGTAGAAAATTAAACATCCTTGACATATTCAGGAGATTAATTTTGTTTGTGTATTAAGAACTGAAATATCCTTCTCACCAGTGCAAAAAAATCATCATAATAAATTAGCCATTTACTAGTGGTAGTGGGTATAGAAGGAATTTCTATGGAAATCTAAACCCAATGCCTCTGTCTCAAATGTGTGATAGGTGTTTTGTTGTTATTGTTGTTTTACTGGGAATAGAAGCTGGAGGTTCTTTGCCACTAAGCCACATCCCCAACACTACTTTGTTTTTATTTAAAGACAGAGTTTCTTTAAGTTAGTAATGCTATTCTCAAAATTGCAATCCTCCTTCCTCAGCCTTCTTAGTCACCGGGATTTCAGGAAAGCATCACCATGACTGGCTAGATACATATTTTTATTTGTAAAGTTGATCAGCCTTGAGCTAAGAAGTTAACTTCTGTGCAGTTAAAAAATTATTTAGATCTCCTACATCCCAACATTAAACACTATTCCATATGTACAAATTCCCCGTCTAGATAGTTATGACCCCTTGTAGGAAAAAATTCACATTAAGGAAATCTCAGCCCACGAACACATATGCACATGTATTAATACTTAAAAGCATAAAATAGCAACCCATTTGCTTTGAGAGATAGCATAAGTAGCAAATAGAGCCAGAAGATGTAACAAATGGCAAAATATACATGTGAAGATTCAACAATGCAGCAATGTAAATGGCAATTTTAATATGTGCATGTCTGAAAGGCTCAAAATCAGAAAGGAAAACTTGCAATCCACAGTGTAAAAATGATATGTTATGACAAAGGAGAACAGATTTGAAAAAGAAATAGCAGTTCTAGGAATGATGAAGTATAATTATTAAAATAAAACTTAGAGGACAGTTTCAATAAGTATATTGATTACTAAATATTTGTGAGAGAGAAAATCAATTAGAAGATGGATATGAGAAAACCATAGAAAATCCATTACAGAAAGAAAATCCATGAAACATAAAGCAGTGAAACAAATTTCAATCCATATAGAATAAACCACTAACTCCTACATGCATCATAAAATTACACATGACAGCATTTTTGATAAAGCTCTTGAGGGACTTCAAAGTTTGAAAGAAAACAGTCAATGTGTTAGTTTGCAAGGGCTGACATAACAAGATATCACAGATTGGGCAGCTTGAAAAACTAGTTTATTTTCTCATAATTCTAAGGGTGGAAGTCCAAAATAGAGGTTTTAGTAAGGCTGATTTCATTCTATGGCCTCTCTCTTGGCTTGCTGTTGGCCACCTTCTCACTATGTCCTCACATGTTCTTTCCTCTGTGTGCACATAGCCTTCGTATCTCTTTATATGAAAGAATTACTTCTTCAAACTAGCCTGATATTTTATCTCACTCCAGTCACAATGGCTATTATCAAGAATACACAAATAATAAGTATGGGCAAGGATGTGGGGAAAAGGTACACTTGTGCATTGTTGACTGGACGGCAAATTAGTGCAACCACTCTGGAAAACAGTATGGAGATTTCTCAGACCTAGGAATAGAATCACCCTATTATCCATGTTATGGTTTAGATGTGATGTCCTTCAAAAGCTCATGTATGAGACAATGCAAGAAGGTTCAGAAAAGAAATGATTGAGTTGTGAAAGACTTAACCCAATCAGTGAATTAATCTCCTGGTAAGGATTGACTGAGTGGTAACTGAAGTGGATGGAGGTGGTAGGAATTAGGGTGTGGCTCTGGAGTATATATTTGTATTTGGCAAGTGGAGTCTTTGATCACCAAGTGAACTGATTCCCTCCACCACCCTCTTCCACTATGATGTTCTGCCTCACCTTGAGCCCAGAGGAATGGAGGCAGCCTTTTATGGATTCACACCTCTGGAAGAGTGAACCTGAAAATAAACCTTTCTTTCTTTATAGTTGTTCTGGCCAGGTCTTTTAGTCAGAGTGGTGGAAAAAGCTGACTAAACAAACTGTTTTAGTCATATTTTTGGTGCTGTGACTAAAAGATCTGACCAGAACAATTATAGAGGAGGAAAAGTGATTTTAGTCCATAGAAGGTTAGCTCCATTCCTCAGGGCTCATGACAGAGGGCAGCATCTCACATCATGGTGATCAGAAAGCAGAGAGAGAGAGAGAGAGAGAGAGAGAGAGAGAGAGAGAGAGAGACACTTCCCTCTAGGTACAAATATATACCCCATAGCCCTGCCTCAATTCCCACTTCCTCCAACCATACCCTATCACTTCAATTAATCCTATCAGGGGATCTAATTACTGATTGGATTAAGAGTACTGTGGCCCTATTATTTTTCCTTTGAACCTTCTTGCATTGTCTCCCAAGTGATATTTTTTTTGGAATTTAAGACTTCAGTACATACATTTTGAGAACAGGAAAACAGTTGAGGTCATGATATTTACCAAAGGACAAAACAGTATTTTTCATAAAAGTATTACCAGACAGATAATAATAAACAACATTAAAAAATGGAATACTGTCTTTTAATCAAAATATGAATGGAAAACACCAATCTAGAAATTTATAGCAAAAGAGAATATTTTCATGAGGCTGAAATAGACATATGAAGAAATAGTAATATATTTATTATTCACACACTTACTACAACAAAGGTGTTGAGGAAGAAATGATTTAATTATTATTATTGAGGAAAGATTTTAAACATTCTGGTGATTACAAATATTTATTATAAAAAGTAATGATGATGAAGAAGATATCCATTCTGGCATTATGCAGATGTTTAATTTGGAGTGTTGAAATAAGTTGGTAAAATTGTATATAAATAAACTGAAAGGCAGAAGGTGATTTTTTTCTCTAAATACTCTTAACAAACTTTTATTTTTTGTATTGTGAAGTGTAAATAAATAATACTATATTTTAAATTTTATTTTATATAAAAGATATGCACACTATATTTACATAAAAAGTCAAATTAGAATGGTAATTTCCAAACTATTAGGAAATAAAAAGGAAGTAATAAAAAATTAATAAATCATGAAACTTAAGTAATAATGAATAAAATAAAATACAAAATGAAATCCTATTTAAGGAAAGAATACAATCTTAATAAATATGAAACTGAATAAATTAAAAGAAATATTTACGTAAGAGTAAAAAACACCTTAAAATTCACATAGCTACATCAAGTATAACTTTTAGTTATATATGTGTATGTAAATATATATATATATAATATATAATATATTACACATACTGCCTATAACATATATGTTATAGCATATTTATTAAGCTCAAAAATGTGAAAAGCAAAATATGCACATTAAATTTCAGGAAACAGTAAAATTTTTTAAGAGAACACTACTTTTATCTGCTGTTTTATAATATTACATTAAAGAACTTCAGCAAAGATAAATAAATTTAAAGAGCGAGTTAGAGAAAAGTTTTCATGTCTATTTCCTACAATGGTCTGCTCCTTCCAGATTTCAATGAACTTGAGCTCTACACTGATTTTATTGTTAACTGATAAACACTTACCATGTGTACACTCACGGGCTTTGTATGTACCAATTGATTTCATCTTTACCACCATTAGATGAGGGAGGTCATAAAATTAAACCATTTTAGTCTCACAAAATTTAATAACTTAGCTAAGGTTATAATAGCATACAAGTAATAGAACTTTCTTTAGTAATGTGACATCACATTCAATAGCACAGTTATGGTTCTGTGGTTTATTTTAAATGTATAAAATTGTATTTTATTATATTCAGGAAATAATGTATTCCTCAAAACCATTGTATCTGTATATTTAAAAATACATTACTATAAATTTTATATATACATACATATGAACGTATTCTTTTTATTATCTCATAGGAAAAATAGAATTTAATATAGTGACAAAAATGGGATGAGGAAAGATTATGAGACAAGATGTCTATTGAGAATAAAAGTAAAGGAAAATTTTTACATTTACCTAATGAGCTTTAAAAATATAATCACTGAATAAATTTTGTCACACATTTTTTAACAGTTGTACTTAAAAATATATTGTTAAAATTAAAACATATTGTTAAACATGAAATAGCTCATTATATAAGCCATGAAATAAACAGTTCCTTTCTCCTACTATATGTAAGGCAGTGAAATATGAACTTTGGAATAAAGTCTTTAGAAGGTCTTAAATAATAAATTAGAAAAGTGATGGAAAACAAGTTCCTCAAGAACCTTAAATTGTGGTAACATAACAAAATTCATTGTGAAGTAATCAGCAAAACTCATCAATAAAAATATGTCAAAATGTCTGTAATGATTTTCTCTTTTGCCAAAAGCATATTATTATATAAATTCCTAACATGAAGTGAGCATGTTTTACACCTATTTTTAAATTTTTGGTTTTCAACTGAAAATCAGGTATAAGCCATATCCTGTTCCAAATCTGTCAGTATTAAATTTAGATTGATATAAATTTGAAATCTCATAGTTGTACAAAATTTTTTTTGACTTCTATTCTAAAAAAATAACTGTTTTCTCTTTCTTCAGTGAAGACTATGAGTAATGAAAGTATAGTTTTCAAATAAAATAGTCCTAGAAATTTATTATCTGGCTCATGGTACTATTGCCATTGCTGCTTGATGTGGAAAGAGATATTTTATCTAGTCCCCCCTCCATAGATTTATCTATTAGAATATCTTTTACCTACTCTTCATTTCTCCCTAGCCTACTTGATGACATTAAGATATTTTTTAATTTGATTCAAAGTTGCATATTTCTAGGCCATTATGTTTTAGACATAAACCTAAATCTTTAAAATTATAAAACAAAAACATATAACCTACTGGCAAATAAGACACAATTTTTGCCTAAGGGAGGTTTCTGGTCTAGAAGTAAGGTCCTCAACACAAGACATTAAAATGCAATTTAAAGACTTTAAAATAAGATTATAAATAAGGATATCTTTCATAATGAAACGGGTATTATTCTTCCTGGAATAAGGAAAGGAGAAGTTTTTTTTAAAGAAAGACATATTTCTTGTAAGTATTTGACAAATAATTTAACCTCAAAAGGTGAACAATAGGATAATTTCCATTAAGAAGGAAAAGTATAAGCAAAGGCAAAATATGCTTAGCATAACAGATTTTATGAACTTTAAATACATGAAGTTGCTTGAAATTTCTTTGTCAAGAAGCTTTTCTTTGTCACAGAAGAAGCTACCGCTAGAATGTTGAGAAAAACCTGGGGTCAGCCACATTCTGTAAAACAAAAGAGAGTAAATAATTTGGGCATTGTAGGTCAGATAGTCTATGCCACACCCTCTCGACTCTGCTTTTAAAGCATATAAGCTATGCGGATAAATAAGCAGATGTATGATATTCTAATAAAACTTTTTGTGAATAGACAAATATCAGAATGAAGCTTGGCACTGTATTTTGCTAATTATTGAGCTATGTAATTACACATACACATACACACACACACACACTCCACGTTAAGCAGATTCTCTTTGAATTAAAAAAAAATAACTTTTTAATATTAATATTAAAATGACTTAAATGTTTACTTGAATTTTATGTCTTGCTTCTTTGAATCAGAAATATATAAACATAAAATGTAACATGACAGAACAACAGTGAACTATGGAATAATTCTCTCCATTTGTAATTATTATGTACATGTCTAAAATGCAGAAATCTCATTCTAAGGCTATAGAGATAAAGTAAATGTTTCAGTCTTCAGATGGTTTCTGATGCCTGTGGTCACTGTGAAGAGGTGACAAAAGTTTATACTCCGGGCAGCACTTAGCATCATGCATACATCTGACTTCTTAAACAGCTTCCTGATTCCACCTTGAAAGTCTCTTTCAATGTTGCATTCGTTTCAATGTTCCACTTATTTTCACAATTACTACTTGAAGAACTGCTGTCTTACAGAGCCCTCTTCCAATTCCAATTGGTCAAAACTATTTCTACCATTCAGTTATGTAAGTGAGGGCTTTTGACAGCCTATGTGCTAAAAGAAAACTGTTATTTTGCATTCTTAGAATTAGAAAGGTATTTTTCCATACAAAGCCAATACCCATAGAAAGGTATTTTTCCATTGAGAGCCAATAACCTCCTGAAATTTCTATACTTCTCTATCCTTGTCCCCAACAGTGTGCTTTTAATAGAATAATAATATTGAACTTTTAACATGTGAGTTGAGTCATGTAACTCTCCTAATCTACATCTTATAATGATGTCTCATCATTCTCAGAGCAAAAGATGAAGCATCAAACAAAATGTCCTTTGTGAATTGGCTTATGAAGTACTCCTGTGAACTGTACTACTCACATGAACCACCACATAAGTGCTTCTCTCACAGAGCCTGGGGCCTTTCAGTAGACAATTCCCTTTACCTGAAATGATTTTCCCTGACATACCCACCTGGATAGCCCTATTTATATTGTCAGTGCCTATTCAAATGTCACTATTGCCATAAAATATATACTGTCCAACTATGTCAAACTGTAACAACTGCACACTTCTTCCTGCTTTTGCAAAACCAAGTTCTTCTTATGCCAATTTATTTAATTGGCTATGGTAACTAACTTTGGCACAGTCACTTCACACTGGTCCCAGAACATATCTTAGTTGTGAAGAAAATTAATAATAATAATAATAATAAAGGAGAAACGTATTATTTTCTGTTTGAGCTTTCATCAATGTGTATTGTTTCTCTCATATAAATAGTTAGATGTATATTTATCTTAAATGTTAAACAACTAATTCATAGAAAAACTTTTGAAATCAATAATATATAGTACATTTTGAAAAAAATGATTGCTGAGGAAATTAATTCCTAGCTTTATTTTTGTCATATAAACACTCAGATTATGATTGAATTGCACAATACAATTCTAGGAATAAAAAGAGAATTGACTTCCACTGCTGTCTTTCCATTAGAGTCAACATAATAGGGGTAGCAATCAAATCATAAAATCCATTAATAGGTCACATTGTGCACAGTGTAATGAAAAATGATCCTTATCGGACTATGGAAAAGACACATCTGGAAGTGGGCCATGTGAGTGGAATTCATTCTTTTTCTTTTTAGTTTGATGAATGCATCTGTAGTTGGCAATTGATATTTCCCTTCAGAGCATAAAGAAGGAACTAAACATTCACAAAATTTTTCTGATAAAAATATGATGTTAGACCAATAAGACGTTAACATTTAGTCAATTTCTAGTATTTATGAAAAAGTGGTCTTCTCCATCTGAATTGTAACTAGGAGAGAATGCAATTGTACAATAATTTACATGTCATCAATTCAGAAAGCCCTTGAAAACTGAAGTTATTCTATTAGTCATATTGGTTAACTTTTTACATTGATTAAGCATTAGTGATTTTCATTTAAGATCAATATTCAAGAAAAGCTAAATAAAAACAACACTGAGAAACACATATAAAAGGAGGATGTAAGTAATATTTCATTCAAATATATTCATACAAATGATATGCTGCATAAATTTAATTAAAAAGGCCTTCACAAATCTTCATATTCTCATCATTGTATGATTATTTGTATTGACAGATCTATCTAAGCTATGTCCTCTCTATCAAGATTACCCAGGAAGAATATCACCTTAGAAGGGCATGAGTACTCTAATCAAAAGGAGAGAGAAGTAAGAAACCAGCCAGTGAATGAAAGGCACAGCAATGGAAGAGGAACCAAGTATAATTTAATGTGAATTATGTATAGATGGACAAGGGGCTCCTGGGACCAGATTATACTTTGAACAAGCATCCATGTTACATACTCTTCAAGTGTGACATAGTGCTCTCTTTGACTGTTCATGTAACTCTAACAAAACTGGATAGCTAATAAACAATAGAAATTTCTTTTTCATAGACTGTAAGTCCAACATCAAGGGGCTGGCAGATTTGGTGTCTGGCAAAGGCTGTGTTCCTCGTGATTGGAAACTTCTGTGTTCTCACATGGCAAAAGGACAAGGTATCTCCCTCTGGTTTCTTTTATCAGGACATTCATTTCAGTGAGGAAGGATCTGCCTCATGACTTAGTTACCTCCACAAAATATCAGCTTCCTAATATCATTGCCTCTGGTGTTAGAATTTCAAGATATGAAATTTGGGCAGACGATTCAGATATTCATATAACTTCATCATAGTTATGTTGAAAACAGAGTTGTAAGAAGAACATGTAATATGGAACACACAAAAAAGCCATGCCAAACAGTGCAAATGTATGGTATTTTATTTGTGAAATTGGACATATTACAGATCATATTAAATAAAATAAAGATTGTAAATATAAGTCTTTAGATTTACTAATATAGCAGTCCCATATTGGCTATAGTTTCCCTTGCCAAAGCTTCTAGTGGGCTATAATTTTAATATGTGGCCAACTTCATGAACATGCTGATTTAGTCTATATACTCAAAGTCATAAACTATTGTTTTTTATGGAACCTGTTGGCATTATGTCTTCCTTGTCTGGCTTACATACAAAAAGGACCTGTGGAAATATCTTGGGGGGCTAAATGGAACTGACTGGGTCTAAAAGGGGTTGGAGGCTGGGGACTGCTAACACCTCTGGATAAAGAATGTCTTCTATCTGCTTCTTGTAATTTCTGCCACCTGTCTGGATCTCAAATCTGTTTCCCAGGGTCTTAGCCCCCACCCAACACAATCTCAAATAGCACTGTATGACATAAAACACTCCACATTTCTAAAAGATGATTCTTTGAAATACCTTTCCTTGGTATTCTGTCACCAGTTTAATAAAACTTTTAGTTAATTAATTTGTTCCTTTATTCAACAGCTTTCTTTTGAGTACTCGCTAGGCATGACCAGGTATTCTTCAACTGAAAAATGGGCAGATGAGGATTCATTCCTAGAATGCACATTTTATTGGGGAAGACTAATGATTTACATTGTGCAAGAACTAAGAAAAGTATGCCAGGCATAGGTATGCATGAATCTAATCTCAGAGACTGTAGAGGCTGAGGCAGGTAGACCACAATTTCCAGGCCAGTTTCACAATTTAGCCAGGTCACATCTCAAAATGAAAAGTAAAACGGATTGAGGATATAGCTTAGTAGTGAAGGACACCTCAGTTCAATCCACAGTAGCAATAGGAGAGGGACTAATAAATTTAGGCACTTACCATTATCATTAATTTAATTTTGTTAATATTCATGGACTATTTAAGCCTTGGGAAACTAAGATTTATTAAATCTGAAGTATATCATGTTATAGTTCCTATATTTAGCTACAAATAAACTTGAATGAGTAACAAGTTAGTACTCACTTTTGAGTTGTAGTGCTTTACTGAAGTTTAAGCAATGAAAGACTTGACTGAAATATATTATCCCAGTAACATTTTTGCAATTGTTTGATTATTATTTCAATAATGTTTGAGAATTAGTTGGGGTGGCATAGTGCACAAAACTGTGGGAAGTCTCAACAATTTCTTAATTCTTTGGGTAAGTATTCCTGAAAAAAATTACAATAGATCAATATTTGCTTTTTATGTTATTCTAGTGTTCTATTTGCATAGCTACATCTAACAATAAGTTTTTAGCTTAAAATAACTTTCATTCATTTTAAAATTGAAAATACTATTTATGTGTTACTTATTCTTTAAGATTATATATCAAATATTAGAGAAAGTCAATGTCATAAATCTTCCTAATGCAAATGTAGACACTAGTCAGTGTGACTTCTATTAAAATATATTAATCTCTTTAGAATATAACTTCATGCATCATTAATTTCATATGAATAATAAAAGCAAAATAGCAATATTTATTTATTTTAATACCTTCATCAATGTGTGCATGTATAAAGTAACTGTTTCTATCAATGTAGAAAGATAAAGTATAGGCTAATTCATATGCTGTCTATAATGACCAGAAGTATGTTTTGAAGACTGCAATGTAAAATTTGCTTTTTTTCTGAGGATATTGAATTTCTCTACTTTGAAGGAAAAGTTTTAGTTGCTGAGAGCCATAGCTAAGTAGGTATGACACATGGCAATTTCCTTGTCAGCCTACCCCATGCTGCTTAGAGGAAGGACTCTCCATTGTGGACCCAGGTCATTTGCAGTGACTTTGCATGAAAGGTGACCTTGCTCAAGGACCAGGGAGGATCCGGGTTTAGGGTGGATCCGGGTTTAGGGTGGATCAGGGTTTAGGGCGATCCCGGTTTAGGGCGGTTCCAGGTTTAGGGATTTAAGGTGATTCCTGCTGGGAATAGGGCGTATCCTGCTGCCTCAGGCGCCTTGAGTTCCTGTTAAGTTCTTGCGGGATTCAGAGAGTGGATTTTGCCCAGAGTGTGGATTTTGCCCAGAATGTGTTTGTAGAGTGCCGGTGTGAGTTCGGGAATAAAGAGCTGTTGTTTGAATCTACAAGGTGTGTGGTGGCTCGTGATTTTGTGCCCAGCCAGACTGCGGCATTTGGTGGTCCGTACGCGGAATGTCTGAACTTTGGAGGTAAGTGAAATTGCTCGCCCCTGAGGGAGAGCGAAAGAATGGGTGACCATTTCAAAAAACAATGTGTTCTTGTTTTGATTTATTTTGTTTTTATTTCAAGTTGCCTGTCCCTAGAACATTCTCAGGCAAACTGGGAAAAATGGTTGACTCAAGGTTTGAAGTTGTTCACCCCCGAGGAAGAGAAATTGTTAGAGGAAGGACACACCCCAGTAAGACCAAGAACAGTTNTGGTTAAAAGATGAAACTCTCAAATATAAATCTATGCTTCTTTGTTATGGGACATTGAGCTAGGACTCAAATCTTACAAAATGCATTTCTCCTATAACTGGGCTTCCTGATTGTTACTGCACAGGGAACACTAGCAAGAATTCAAAAAGTTTGAGTAGACATACAATTTAATCTTTTATTGTTTGCAAACTATTGATGTCAGTTTTGTCCTAATAATGTCTTTCACCTTTACAGTGATCAAGAAGCAGTAGTTTTAACCAGTTTCTTTCCATACTCATCTTGGTTAGATATAGCAGCATCAGAACTGCTTCGGAAAATTATGAGTCCCAATTCCATGAGTTTCTTTCAGAATGTTAAATTCTGATAACTCCAAACTCTTCCCCTATGTGAACAAAGTCCTAGTGATAAGAGGTACTTTGTTCCTTTATTGTATGTTTTAATTTATTTCCCTTATTCCCTTTCATTCATGCAAAAATGTGCTAAAGTAACTTGTGTATCTGTGTATGTGTGTGTGTGTATGTGCATTTTTCTTTCTGTCTGTGTGTGCCTTTTGATGGACACCTAATGATACAAAGACACTTATTCATACTAGTGTAATATGTAATTCTGCATAAGAGTTCCAGCATATCTTTAATCCTGAAGAATTTCAAGTATTAAATGTCAATGTACAAAAGCTGACTTGTGGTCTGAGCTAGATGGTACTTATTTCTCCTTGCTCATTCCAACTAAGCACAAAAGAAAACTTTAAAAGATGGAAGGGGGAGAAATGGTAAATTGTTTTTTTACTTTAAGATAGAGGAACAATTCAGTGACAGAGCATCTTACACACTCAGCATAAGAAAGAAACCAGATCCAATGTTGACTGACATTCAATCTAGCAACAGAAAGTCATCTACACAGGCATTCTGCATTAGGGAGGTACCCATCCACAAAACCATCCAAATAGGATAGCAAACACTTTTGCCCACCCAAAGAAACGAGAGGAAACTTCTCCAGTCTCAGATATCACCACTACGGATTGACTGAAATCCTATGAATATCACATAAACTAGACCAAAATAATAAAAGAAAGTTCTAAAAAAATAGATTGGCATTTGAACCATGATCAATATTAGGTTAGGTCCTATTAGCTGGAATAAGATATTACTAAAATAATATATTTTTAAAAAGACTTAAGAATTTCACAAAACAATAGCTAAAATTGCAAAAGTCTAATTGAAAATCACCCAGAAGATCAGTAACAAGGAAAATCACAAGGTGATTTGGAAGTCACAATTGATACAAACACTAAAATGAATCAGATATTGAAATCATGTAAAAAGTTGCAAACTTCTTAAAGAATATTATAAAGACGCTCAAATAAAAACATTGAAATTTTGAGCTAAGAAATAGAAGTAAAATAAATACCCAGAAATAATGCAAATGCTAAACCAAATTAGATCAAGAGTATTCTCTAGTAATTTCTTTAATATTCACTATATCTTTAATATCTTATCTTGCAAATTATATCTGTAATTTTATTGTCTACTACTATGCAAAACTGTTCCAACAATATTACAGTCTGAAACACTGTTGTTCACGCTGTATTTGTTCGCTGTAATGCTCTGTATCCCTGTCCGTGGGTCCCTCACTTAATCCCCAGTAGCAAAAATGGAGTCATATTTTTATCTGGAGCTATACTTCCCTCAGGCTAACTCTATTTTTTTTCAAAGATAAAGCTTCCATGTAATATTTCAAAAACAATTTTGAGAAACATCTTTTCCAGAATTGAGAGCCTCTCTTATTATTTGCTTTGAAGAATTAATTTTCCCAAATCAGTCCCAAAGCTGAAATTTAATAAAATGATATAAACAATATAATAAAAATGAGTGACTATAAAAAAGAAATAAAAGTATAAGAGAATTTTTTTTGAAATGCAAGTGTAAATATTTAATTGTTTGATAGATAAGTTAGATATAAAATCTATCTTCCCAGTTGCAGTAAAATAGTCTAAAGACTTAATTTTAATTTTCATTGTCTTTTTCTTGAAATGATTGCTTCATGGTTCATCACTTTTCCTTAAGCCATACTTTGGGCTTAAACAGTAGTCTTTACAGGAGTAATTCAGGGATATTGAAATATACAAAGTTTTATCTAGTAGATTTAAATTGTCAGCTTCAAGAAATCAAAATTCTTGACTTATTCCAAATTATCAAAATGTAGAAAGAAATTATCTTTTAATGTTCTAAATTATAAATATTTTGAAGTGTTGATGGCAGTGTTTTTCTACAAGGATGAATTATAAAAGGAACAATCTTTGGGAAACAAATGAAATCAGCCATTTTGCCACAAGTCCTTATTGAGAGTCAGGCCCCTGAAGCCTGTTCAAATAGAATTGAACCATATCATGCATCTTAGAGTGCCAGCACAGCACTATGTTGACACTTAACTTGAAGGGGAATGAGGTCATTTTTCACCCA
Source organism: Marmota marmota marmota (assembly GCF_001458135.2). Lineage (NCBI taxonomy): Eukaryota > Metazoa > Chordata > Mammalia > Rodentia > Sciuridae > Marmota > Marmota marmota. The sequence goes on along the minus strand of NW_025999968.1, from coordinate 45,439,014 downwards.
GCTTCCAGAATTGCCTCTTTAAAATTCTTAGTTCCTTAACTTCAATAAATATCCATGTTTCCTATATTCTAGACCTGAAAAAATAAAAAGCCCCATAGCCCCACAGCCCAACCCAGGTGATTGTTGTGTGAAAGGTAGTGGGAAGATTGCGTGTTTTGAATGAAGGAAAACACAGTTATAAAAATACTTTTAATGACAGTTGCCTTTTCCATGGGGCTCATTCATTACATTAAAAACAATGAGACAATATGAACAGTAATTAACTAAAAGTCTTTTGGGGATGAAAGAAGGATAAAATATTGGTCACTGAAGGAAAACTTCAAATGTATTTTGAATGGACAGTTACTGTGTAGGAGATGGTATGAGAAAACTGCTCTTTTCCATTCTGCACAGGAAAATAGAGATACAATATAGAAATAAAGTATTTAGTTAGTATATAGATAGATAAAGTATATATATATAATATATAAGGTACATATATATACATATAGTATACGTATAGTATATATATGGCTCCGTTTTGTTTATTTTTATTTTTAAAATTATGAATAATCATAATTAATGAGAAATTGTGTATGGCATAGATGTTTCATGACATACATAGAATATATGTATGTTAAGTCAGAAGAAAAGCCTTAACATCTTTCTGAGTGGCAACAGTAAATGAACAAGTTATGAAATTTAACTGAGCCCAGACTATACATGCATTGAAAATCTAAATTCAGTTCAGTCTTTCTGAGCATCAGCCTATAACTGTGTTGCACTAAACCAATATTTTGAAACATAGAAGAAATTTTTCCATACTATTCAAGGCACTGTGTTATTTGATAATATAAATCTAAAGGAGTTGTGTACCCTGACTTCAAGAAACTCATACTTTAATGGAGAAGTAAGAAGAATTTGAGAGAGTAGTAGATAGTTGACATATTAGTAGTTACAAAATCATATCATATTTTCACATTGAAAAGTATATAGTTATAGTATTATGAAAACAGATGTTTTGATATCAGAATAGCATCAACAAAGTTGGTGACATATAAATTATGACAAGAGATGAGCACAATTCTAGCAGAGAAATGGAAGAGATAATTTTAGATATAGAAAACCTTGAGGAAAAGCAGTCTCATAGATATGTTAGGCATGCTTGAAAAATACATACCACATTTTCATGGTCCCTATTGTGCCATAGTTACTATATTGTTAATTAAGTGGCCCAAGGATGTAAAAGTGATTAAATCATAAAACAGATGCATTGGGATAAGCATATGATTTCTCATTCAGTTGATATTACTTAAAGTTGAGTATCTCCTTTTCAGAAACCCAAGGATAGAGATCAGTTAGCCTGAAGTGATTAGCCACAATCAGATTTTAAATTCTTCATTAATCAACCCATTTGAGATGCTCTAAAATCTGTCCTTGGGCAGTGATATGGTATCATAAATATTCTTCCTCTTGTAAAATATCATTTTCTCTCATATTCAACTTTCAAAGCCCTTTGCATTAAATAATGAGACCTCCAACTGAAATTTCTAAGATACTGAATAAAAGTTTAGACACATATTTGCTGTGCTTGTAGTTTTTTTGTACTTATTCAGCCTCAGATATAGTTTAAAAACTTACAAATTAAAAAACTTACTTCAAGCTATATTAAAGTCCTCATTAATTTATTTAACATTTAGTTGACTTATTGTTCAAAGTGAGAGTTTTAAATTTTAAACTCTACATATGTTCAATAACATATTAATGATTTAGTCTGTTTCTGCTCTGTTAATATAAAGTAATTTTAGTATTTGTTAGTGAAAACTATATGCTACAACTATTAAAATTAGTTCATTACTTTAATTAAGACTTTTGTTCTGGTAAAAATGGAGAAAAATGAGTTTCACAAAGTAGCAAACTTGAATAATTCAGATAGTGACTAGAATGAAGATATAAGGAAAATGCATAAACCCCCCAAATCCCCAAGAGTTTAAAATTAAGCAATGCAATAAATGGAAGATTTTGAATAATAATAATACATAAAAATATGATTACATAAATGGAAGTGGAATTGGAAGTAAATAAAATGAGTTTAATGTGAAACAAATTGAATGTATGGTTTCTTGGAAACACCAAGATGGAAATGTTGAGAAGATTTAAGTTGAAAAGATTGTTGATTATTTGTTGTGTCAGTGTTATTGAATAAGTGAATGAACAAGTGAGCAAAAATAGATTCAAAGATAAGGAAAGACTTTGGAGCAGCATTTGGAGCATGATAGAAGCTGTGTTAAAAGGGTGGCCTGGGGAGGTAAGGAAAAACTAATGGAGACCAACCCAGAGTACAGCAGGAATTCAGGATTGTGGGAGAAAAAAACAGAGCATGAACATGAACATCTAGAAAGGAAGAAAGATGGTCAATACAAAGAACTGTTCAGAGGTCAAGAAAATAAAAGTTCTCCAAATAATTAGAGAATTCATATAATTCTAGGATGTAAAAGTAGGTCATAAATTTAGATTTTATGAGACAGAATTCAATCTTAGTTTGGAAATCCAAATATGGTTCGTTTCTGTTAAGGCATTAATGAGGGGAGAAAAGTACAGAGATGCTAAACAACTACCAGTTATCCATTTCTTATCTACTCTTCTTCCCAAATCCAACATTAGTGTATACATTTACTCATAAGCCCAACAACAAGCAATAATAATTTTGGTCATGGACTATGATTCTATATGGCTGTTTTTGAGGATTGCCATAAATTTTTGAAAAAAAAAAAAAAACTTTCGATGCCATAAATTTAGGTAGAGAAAATTTAGTAGAAAAATATGCCGATGTGAAAATGTGAAAGACAATGTGTTCATGATCTCAGATCATTTATTTTTCAATAAATAATTCATTGTCTTTTTCATAAAAATTCTCATCTTTAAGATAATGACAATAATATCTTCCTGGTTCACATATTCAAACCATATACACATATTATTTATTAACACTCATATTATTTATTTCTATACCAAGAAAATTTGAAAAATCATTATTAATGTGCATTTTGTTAAATTTTTTGTTTGACTTACATACCAAACAAAAATAAGGGATGATCAAAAATATAGTAATCAGATAGTAAAAGCATGTTCTAGAAAATATTTGGGTTTTGCTTTATAACTTCAGTTGGAATATGGTATATTAAATGAATATAATGTAAGATAAAAATCAATATTAGACATATCACAGAAATAAAGGATGACTTTATTCTGGCTCAAATGGTTTTGTAAAATAAAAATAAACAGCATTATCTAAAAATCCCAGACAAAGTATGTCTGTCTGTCTAGCCATTATCTACCTGTCATCTATCTTCAAATGAACATACAAAGCTATATTGAAGAGGTGCATATGTGATGTTGAACCTTGTAAAAATTATAGAGTCATTAAAGACTCAAGAATATTAGTATAATAATGAAATTTTGTTGCATATCAAGAAATTCTGTGATAATGTATAAATAATAAGGGAAAACTAAGCAGATAAGTGCATAGAATCAGATGAGAGACATTTGCATAAATCATGTTGTTTAAGAAACTCAGTAACAAGAACAGATAGTTCAACTATTATTCAATTGTGATAATCAGAAAATATTTGATTTTATGAGAAACAAAACATCACAAATATGTTAACATTATCATGAAATACAAGAAAGTACAACCATATGATTTCAAGTATAATATATTTGGCCTATACCCTAATTCAAATCAAGAACAATTTCTTTTAAAAATAAAAGAGGATTTATGATTTTAGATTCTTAAAAAATGGAGTTTATGTCTAAATGGCAATATTCTGGAAATATTATCTTTCATCTTTAATAACACTAAATATTGGGACAGGTAAGTATAAGATACCCTTTATAAATCTTAAAATAGAATATCTTTCTTTGAACTTTGACAAAAGATAAACTTTTTTATTTTCTTTTGATATTTTTGGCAATCTATATCAAGAGACAGCCTTTTCATAGTAATTGAATTCATGTCTGTTCATATATTCTAATAATACATTGAAAATGAATATAATGAGTTCCTATAATAGACTATAACTGAATTAAAATTGCTAAGGATGGTATGGAACTTATATCATGTTCATGGTCAAAATCCATTTAGTAAATGTTTAATTAACTGTTATGTCCTTAGGTACTTGGTAATTACCTTTGGCAATTAATAACCCAGGATTAATAATTGTCCAACATATACCAAAGGCAGACAACTCTTCTTGAAAATATGACTTGGACAGCTTATTTTAGTTGATTTCACTCCCTTTTGTCAGAGAGAACTGAAGATACTGAAACGCAAAGTTTCACAAATTAGTGGAATAAGTGAGTAATATAGAATCAAATCAACATCTTTGTACCTCAAGCTCTAAGCTCTTTTTGTCATTATAAAAGTATATTAAGATGGAGACACTTGATTCTACAATTAGTTTGTTCATTTGAAATAAATCATTCAAATACTTTCTTTTGCTCTGATATTTAAATGTAACAGATCTATTCCCTCAACCATTTCATTTTCTTTTTTAGGTTTGATTTCTACTTTTTACATGCAATGTTTAATAATTGCAGATTTTTATGTAAAACTGAGAAATTTTAATCAGTGGGTATAAAGTAGGTTTAAGGTCTCTACAAGTTTAAACATCGGCAGATGTTTCTGAAATAGAGGGTCTATGAACCACAAAAACACAGCTTTGTAATTAGTTCAGATGTTATCTTTATTGAGGAGGCCTACTTCAATACTACAAAGTAAAATTAAGTATTGTTTGGTAGGTTTGTACAGACATCCATTGGGTTTTCTTTGACTCATATATCAAATAAAAATTGTATTTTCTGCCTTCTCTTAAATTTTTAAAACCTTTAAATACAAAGATTAATACACCATGGTTCTTTGACCCACAATAGATAAATATTTGATGATTAAATAGATTTTTTTAATTTTAACTTTTGGGTTTATTTGCAAGCAAAAACTAAATTTGCTCTAGATGGTACAAGGAAAGAATTTATGAATGGAATGTTCATAGCAAGCACAATCATTGGAAAACACAGAGACACAGATGTATAGCTCAGATTCCAGGAATACCTGCAAAAAAAAAAAAAATGTCAACAGTCTAACGAGAGTAACAGCACTGCTGCCATGTAGAGTCTGGGACAAGTTCACCATGGGCAGAGAGCCTCACACTGACTGCCAGATACTTCTGCCATCAAACCCTTTTCCACTAGAGGAGCTAGTTAATTGTCTCATGTTGTCACCTTTCAAAAAAATCCCATTCAGAAATTAGTAACATGCCTGAAAAATAGCTTCAAGGAAACCTGGAACTTGAGTTCTTTCTTTTAAATTGGAGGGTAGAACTGATCATGCCCACTTTATCTAATAATCAGTTTTCCAGAATTGGCACAATTTGGTGATTATAAAGAAAATATTTTTTTTTCAAACTTTGGATGAACTTTAGGAAATTTGAATTTAAAAAGCACACTGACATATAAAGAAAAAGGTCTTGCCTCATGGTAATATTTTTTAAAAGGTGAAAATAAAAGCTAGAAATGATTGACAATAAAATTTTATGGCCAGAATGAACTTATTGGAACAAAGAGAAAGTCAGATGAAAGTTATTTAAAATGAGTTCAAGTACAATTCTTGATCTTAATAAGGACATAAAAATGCCTATAAACTCTATAAATAAGGACAAAATATTCACAGTACCTTTCTGAACATAACTCAATATGAGCCATAACAATATACATTTCTTTGCATTCTATTTCCATTTTCAGTTCATATCTAAGAACATTATGCATATATTTATATGGACTATATCCTTGAATATCCATGTTAATTTCCATGGATTCACTTAGGTAAGAGTTTTATAAAATTCTGTGAAGTTTAATATCTTTCACATGATTTCTGCTCATCCTTTTCTAGGTGTCAAGAAAAGGTCTATAGGAAAAGGCACAATTTATTATCAAGACAGACATCTGGGACTCAGTCCTTGCATCTATTTATCTTTGCCCTCCCATGTTAATTCATCCCCTGGCACATTCATTCCATCTCTAGGATATTTTTCATATTTCATTTCTAGTCATTCTCGTTTGCATTATATTAATGTAACTTTTTAAAAATCTCATTCCTATTCTTCCATATCTGATCTTCCTCTAGTAGGAGATTAGTAGGTTTTGTAAATTTTTTGACTAAATTCCTTCTAAATGCTCCAAGGAGAAATAATTGAGTATTTGACTTTGGCCTATGAGACTCTTATCCCCCCACCTTGATCCAATGCTACGTACTACTTCCTTAGCCTCCTCCAGTCACACTGCTATTTATTGGGCTCCTTAGTGTCTGAAACTCAAGTCCAGCTTATGGCCTTTGCCCAAGTAGTTCAACTGCAGGACTTCTTCTCAACCTACCTCTGTTTCCAGGTTTTGATCTTACATCCCATTTCTACAGAAGCAGTCACATTTCCCCACTACTGAATCAACTGCTCACTCTCCTTTGTTTTCTCCCTCAAATTCTGGTCATTTTCCAGACTAGAATTTATTACTATTTCTAACTTAATGCTTGTTCATGTATTTGATAATAATCTATCACTCCCTCTAAATTCTAAGTTACCTATGGACAATGTCTATGTGAATATGTATTTTTTACTACTACAAATAATATGCACACAGTACCTGGCAAATAACAGGTGCTCAGGTAGCAGCAGGTAAATTAATGAAGGAAAAGAATTATGCTGCATTAAAAAGTTGAAAAGCAATTATATTGTAACATTCAGAGCCAATAGGAAATGAGTTAAATAAACACTGGGAAGATTAAAGTTATCTCATTTTCTAAACTTCTTCACTTTCATTTATACCTGGAAGCAAATTGTTGGTCACTATTCTGCCTGGATAGTGTTTGCAGTCATAAGTTCAAGATGATGCTCAATATTGGAAGAAAAAAAATGTAAAAAAGTATAATATGATAATAACATAAATAATTATGATATAATCATATTATAATATTATTTGATGTTATGATATCATATTATGATTATATTTATGATATTGATTGTATTCATATTATACATACATATTATAAATAATGTGTTTAATTATAATATAATTATTTATAAATATAACTATAATGTAATTATTTATAATATGTATGTAAATAATAATTATATTCCCAGAAACTACAAAATAATATAACTTTATAGTCCTTTATAAATTTATTATCAACATTCTAGAGGACAATAGATCAATTTATTGTCCACTGTTGAGATAGAAGCTGAGGGGTATGAATATATTTCATTTCATGTGTGCTATTTCACATTATAATTCTTAGTTTTTAACTTGTACTAAAAGTGGTGTGGGCACTTGTTCATTAAGCCATGACAAATGTTAATACCCCACTTTCATTTGTCTAGGGAGAGCTTCTTAGAGACCAGTCATTTGTGGTAGAAAACCCTTGAGGAGCATCACAGTTAACCGAAATAAAAATGTTTGAATAGCAAATGTCACTGAGTCTCTCAGGATGTCCCAAGCCTCTGCAGTTATGATAAAACATTTGAAAAAGAAATCACAACTGTATGGCTTTGATGAGTTCAAAAAACCATAAACAATCCCAATTTAGTCCTAAATCTACGCTAACTTAAGAAATTTGAATTTACAATTCAATATTATTTATGAGTATCAATCATGTGCCAGATATTTAATCTTGCTCTTAGGATGCAAAGCTGAGCAAGACATGACACTGTCCCTGTCTAATATATGATACACAGAGGAAGAAAGTCATCATCAAAACGAATGTGTATAACTAGTAAATTGCATATCGCACTGTGTCAAGATACTAAGAAGAATAAACTCTCTGAGAATTAAGGCAGAGATGTCAGTAAATTACTTCGGTAATCAATCTAAAAACACAGTAATCTGAAACAATAAACCTTCTTGGAGTTTGAGTCTGTGGATAAGATGGGAGCAGGCTAATCTAGAGTGCCTCAGTAATGCATCTGCAATCTGTTGTGAGATTGAGATTGACATTACTAATCTTGTGTAGGCTCACTCACAGGTCTGGGGCTGGGCTCAGAAAAATGGAAAGACTATAATCCACATGGTGTCTCACTTTTAACAGACTAAACTCATATTATTCACATAATGTTGGCAGATAATCCAAGAAAACAAGCATAAATGTGTAAATGTATGATTGGTGATGGTACCACAAATCTTCCAAAAGTCACAGAATTAAAAATTACTTAAATATACATCACTGCTTGAGATACACATCACAGCCATGGGATAAAGGGAATCATGGAAGAGAAAAATTGTGGCCATTTGTGCAAATAATCTATCATAGTAGGTAACAAATTTGGAGCTGAGTCTTGAAGGAATTGTTTTCTAAGATATTATGGGTAAGAAGAGTTTATTTTAAAAACAGAATGAGTGTGGACATGAATCAATAATTTTAAGACTAATTATTATTATTGGCTTTATCACTTAATTCTTACAACAGTTCTGTGAGATGATTGTTATTACTCCAATTTTATTCTTAAGAAAATTAAATTGAAAGAGAGGGTAAATTACAAGAGAGAAGTTATACAGATTCAATAAAGGATAAAATAGGAAGTATAATCAAGTCAGTTTAACTTGAACCTCAGAAGTTATTTTAGTTTTCTTGCACTGCCTCTTTATATATAGAAAGCCATTAAACAAAACAAAACAAAAAAAAATACTCTGGCCTTCAAAAGTGTTCTACTAAAATAAAACACATTTCTTAAAATGTTCTCTTAAGATCCTGATTCTGCAACCAAATTTGATTATTAATTGTTTATTGCTAGAATTCATTTACTTTTATTTTTTATGCACATTTTCTATTTGAGATGAATAAAGTTGATTTATATTCTAGAATCATTTTTTTCATTTTTTTCCTTCATTTTAATTTAAATATTGAAAATGTTCTTCAAAGAAATAAGGATTTTACTTGGAAGTCAAAATTGTATATAATAAACTAGAATTGCTAATGACTAAGATCCTTAAGACAATGAAATGTGTTTTGGTTGTAAGAGGAATAATTTAAAGAGATTCTCACCCCCTCTAAGTTAAGGAATAGAACACTATCATCAGAAGTGCAACTAGTTATATATGCAATGTATTATACACTGTGTTTATCTTGAGCATCTACAAGGTACCAGAATAGTAATGAACACTGATGATATTAAAATTAAAGGGAAGAGAACAGGGTTCCACTCTCAGGAGAATTATTCTAATCTGTAAAAGCAGATATAAAATTATACATAATTTTATATATAATTACTTTTATATATAATTACTTTTAAAATATATAATTATAAGATATATAATTACTTTTAAAAATAATGACACTTGGCCCAGCACAATAGCACACGCCTGTCATCCCAGCAGCTCAGGGGTCTAGACTGAAGGATAGAGAGTTCAAATCCAGCCTCAGGAATAGCAAGGCACTAAGCAACTCAGTGAGACCCTGTCACTAAATAAAATACAAAATAGGGCTAGGGATGTGGCTCAATGTTTGAGTGTCCCTGAGTTCAATACCTTGTACTTAAAGAAAAAAAAAGACACATGTTCCATATAGGAAAATGAAAGGTGATATATAAGGTAGTGATGAGGAAGAGTAACATCAAATAGGTCCAGGTCAATGCAACATATACATAGAGATCATAAGTTAAAGAACGAGATAGAAATTGGGAATTAACACAATTGAGACAAATGTATGCATTAAAATGGCTTCACTTTGAAAAATAAGCAGAAAGTAATTATGTCAAATAGAAAGGAAAACCTTTTAAGATGTCCCCTGCTCAGTTCTTATAAATACTTTCAAAGGTTTTTTTTTTTTTTTTTTTTTTTAATGAAGTCAAGTTTATGAATTGTAGACACACTAACAAAAATAAGGGAGAAATACTTTTCATGAAACCCAGGGAACATTCATTAAACAAGTCTTTAAAATATTTACTGATATTATGAACAAATACAGCTATTAGAAAATATGTTTGTAACATGGTTATTTATCAATTTAATATAAAAAATTATTATAGTATAGTCACTTAAAAGAAAAAATATGCTTTGGGAGAAATAATATTAAGTTGTGCCTATTTACTCTGAATATTAACATAAAATTAACGTCACTATGGAACTCTTATAGTAATCCAGGAAATTACTGTTAAAATAATGGTCTTTAACTGTAATTATCTTTTATAATAGTAATTTGCCTGGATTTCTGTCTCTGATGAAGTTTGTTCCTGTTTTGAACTACATGTAAGCTTGCTGTGTGTTAATTTCCACTTTCAGGGAAACTTCCCTAGTGTGTTCTGGTTTTAACTGACTTCCTGCAAGCTGACACCTAGAGGCACTCTCTCTCTTTCTTTGGACTAAAGCCCTATACTGGAGGGAGAAAATTCTTTCTTTCAGTTAACTTCGTCTGCACTAAATACATCAGCAAATATTTCAATATTTCAGAGTCAACATTTTGACAATATGCACAGCTGTAATAAAACATAGGCCCATTTAAGTGAACAATAGTGCTGAAAGTTTAAGAATGTCTTTCTCACAGGTAGAGAAGCTGTTATCCAGGTTATTAAGGATATGTTTTTTTTTCAATTATGTCCATTGATACCACAAGGTAATCATTAAAAGAACAATGATTAAGGCATAATTGATAACTTCATGGATCATCAACCATGTTCTTTCATAAGCAGATCACAAAAAGATAATTTTAGGGCTAACACCAATTGTGATAAAGACAATCAATACACTAGACATTATGGAAGATTTTAGAATGGCTAATCTATTCCAGTAGGGAAAGCACACACTATGAAGAGTTAACTGAAGTCCATAACACTTGACCTCAATATTCAAATAAGGGTCAAGTAAAAAAAATAAGTCATGAAGCAAATAAAATATCATAACAGCATTCAGAAAGGCACAGAGAAGGACACAAGGTGTTGTCAGGATAAATTCAGGAAATAGTAAGTCTTTATGTTGTTGAAATTATGATTTTAAAAGGGCAAATGACAAACTAAAGGAGAGAATTATATGTCATGCATAATATGGGGGGCTGTATAGTGTGGAACTTTATGTGATAATATTTAGAATATAGTCTATAAAGTAGGGACACAGAGAAATATTTTTTAAAAACGCATGGTTCAGTTAATTTTTAGATAGGTCACTCTTGTGGCTATGACATATGAATCTGAGACAAAGAAGTAGTAAGAGACTTTTCTAGTACACCAGGTGAGATGGGTGGAGACTTAGCAGAAATTAAAGAGAATAAGAATGTAAACTACAACATAATTTAGTATTTACCCCATTTAATTTCTAGGTACTTCACAAGAAATTCTTCCATAGAAATCAATGTCATTTAAGGAGACTTTGGGGATGAGATTTAGTAAATATTTTGGCTTAGTGTGAAAATTCAATGTTTCTATTTAATGATTGAAATGTTCTATGTATTTGAAGTATAGAGATCATGAATTGACCAAATTTCTTATTTTTATATATGCCTGCAATTCTTGGTTTAAATATTGCATTCTTTCTGAACTGAGTTATGGGTATTTCCCACTCTGCAATGAGTGTTAAAATGGTGTTAAAATTTGACAGGGTTATGTTCCTTCCCACATAGTCTGGGCATATAGGTTAATGCTCTGTTTTAAATTTAACATTACCTGACTATGAAGAGACTATGGTTTTCTTTTATTACCTTATTCATCATTTAAACAAAGTACCTTTCTGGAAGCATAGTGAAAACCCAAGATTGTCTTGATTAAATGCCAAGGAGTAATTTCTTCTCTAAAAACTGAGAATACTCAAATTTGAAATATAACACTGAACTAAAAATCTTATATTAAACATTGCTAATGCCCAATGTAGAGACAATTATGTTAACTCTATAATAATTTTTGATTCCTTCCCTGATTTGTTATCAAGTAAGTATAAGCTAAGTAACTTATTTCAATTTTAAAATCTTACCTAAAAAAAAGAAAAAAGACCTAGGACTACTTCAGATTTCATATCAATTACACAATTCACATTTAATTTTAATTATATGGAAAATAAAATATATTTTAATGTTATCTAACAGTGGCATAATAATAATAATAATAATAATAATAATAATAATAATTTAATCAAAGAATATAGAATGGCAGTGAATCTTGTTAAAGACTTTTCTTATACTCAGTGATTAAAAATATTCCATATAATTAGTCTAAAGTGACTTGAAAGAATCAAAGAAACATGGAACAAAACAATTGACCAAGCTGTCATCTAGGATGTTAATTATTATTATTTTTTACTTTATTCTTAATTATTTATTTTTATAATACCAGGGATTGAACAGGGGCACTCAACCACTGAGCTACATTCCTAGCCCTATTTCGTATGTTATTAGAGAAGGGTCTCACTGAGTTGCTTAGCGCCTTGCTAAATTGCTAAGGCTGGCTTTGAGCTAGCGATCCTCCTGCCTCCACCTCCTGAGTTGCTGGGATTACAGGCATGTGCCACTGCGCCTGGCCTAGGATGTTAATTTTTATGTCTTTCTCAGTTAAGGAGACTTAAACACTCAGTTTAAAAAAAAATCCATCATATTGAAATTGCATTTGATAAGCGTTAGGAATTCAGGTATGTAATTCTATAATGGGAACTATGTGACTTTTGCAAAGGTAATTCCTTTACAAGATAGATAAGAACTTTACTTGAGCAGGAACATTGGGAAATCTGTGTTAACAATCTGAATACATTCTTCCCTTGATACACAATGCCTATCTATTGGAGGTACTGAATGCTTACAAGAAGATGAAATTTTACAATTAAAAAGACATCTTTCCTCATTATCCTTCGCTAATTCACCACTTGTATATGATAGTGATTTGAAGAATAAGGTGAGTTATGTAAGAACAATTTTGGCTAGGATGAATGGATAAAGAACAATAATCCTTCATTGTGTATATATAGCATATATACACAATGAAGGATTATTCTGCAAGAGAGAAAAATGAAACCCTGTCATTTGCAACAAAATCTGTAGAAACAGAGATTATATTGAGCAAAATAAGCTAGAAACAGAAAGACAAGTATCATAGGTTCTCTTTCATATGTCGACACTTAAAATAAATACATAATTAAAAGTTGACCTGAAAGTAGATGAGTGACTACTAGGAACTTGGAAGGAGAGTTGAGGTGTTAGGGATTATGGCAAGGGTGGAGGGAGAAAGATTGGAAGGAATCTATGGGCATTTTGTGCATATATGGAAATATCACACTGAATACCATTAATATATATACATATATAGTATAATTGTGTAACATGTATTAATAAAATTGGAATAGAAGGGAAAATATACACTATTTTGGAATGTGTAACACATATGTGCAAACTAAGACTGCAAACACTCCTATTCTGTTCAAATGTTATAAATAGGATAAAAAAATTACACTGGAAGGGAAAGGTGATAATGTGTATGTGATTAAATTAAATTCTGTATTCAAACAAAAACTGCTCAAAAGGCTCTGTATTATCCTCAATATATTAGCATTGAACGTTTCCCTGCCTTCCATGGTGCCTACATCAGATATAGCATGAGTCAGGTGAGCTTGGTCTAACAAATTAAAACAATCATTTTTTTTAGCATAATCACATTAAAAATGCAAACTAATACATTGTCAGTTCAATGAAAGGTATTAATTCCACAACTCTATTGTATGAATAATACTATTTTGACACATTTTGGATAGTTAAATAAATGTAAAGACAGTGTAAACAGGGAAAACACATCTAAAATAATGGATAAGAAAAGCCCACCTAGCCTGTAAAATAAGAATGCATATTTTAAATTGCTATGGTTTGGATATGAGCTGTGCTCCAAAACCTCCTGTGTTAATGCAGGAACATTTGGGTTATAAGAGCTATAACCAAACTGGTTAATCTTAATTTTAATGAACTGTATAATAATAATAGAGAGGTGGGCATGGCTGGTGGAGGAGAGTCACTGAGGGTGTGCCCTGGAAGGTGACCCCTTTTTTTTTCTTTTTTTTTTCCTCTTTCTGCCGTGAATGAAAATGTTCTCCTTCTCCACACCATTCCACCATAATGTTCTGCCTTGCCTTGGGTCTAGAGCAATGGAGTCACCCATTTATGGACTGAGACTTCTGAAACCTAAGTCCCAAATAAAATTTTCCTTTCTCTAAATTTTTTAGGGTATTTTTATCACAGTGATGAAAAGATAATGCATAAGTATTCCATGAAAGAGTCAAAACTAATGTATTTTCATTTTAAGTTTTATTGTAGTATTTGTCATACATGGTTAATTCAAATTTACCCCCAAATAATTGCTCACACTGCCCCTGGTATGGCAGCATTGCTCTAATAGATGCTTTAGGTTTATAGAGTTTCTTAAGTTAACTTTAAAATGTTTATTCAGTAAGAATAACCAACAGATTAGATTTTTGTATTTTAAAATTTGACTTGCCATTTTTATTAATTCTGAAAGGTAGAATAAAATGCTACCCCTAAATATGCACTTTAATATAAGAATTATTTTTATCTGAAAGCAACTTGGAAGACATGAAGTGCAGGAAAGCATTCTAATCTTTCCTTTTTCTTCCATAATACAGAAAATTAAAAACTCCCATACAAAAGCTGCCCTCTTTATATACTAGGAGAAAAGAAACATTCTTTTATAGGGAGACATAGCTGAGGGATTTCTGTACAAACAAACTTTAAAAAAAATTTTCTATCTTCCCTAAGCCTCCCACATCACATAACTTTCCTACAATTGCCTCTCTTTGCTTAGCCTAATACAAAAGCATATAGGTTTTACCACTTCCTTGAGTCCACATTCCTTATGAGGCTTCTTGTAGCATTTAAAATTATATAGAATTTGTATGCCTTCTCCTGTTAATTTATCTTATGCAAATTTGATTCTCAGACTCAGCTGGGACCTTAAGAGGAGAAAGATAGTATTGACTCCGCTACAATTCATTTACAAAATGAGAATAACATGACCAGATGATAAAAATGCTCTGTATCAATAGATATTCCAAAGGACTCATATTTTGTATTATATTCCCATTTTCCCTTGAATGATTTTTTTCTTCCTATTATGAAAGATTTGCAAACACAGAACCAATTAAAATTGAAACTGGAAAATTTCTACTGAATGCACTTAAACATCTTACCACTGGGATATAACTCATTATCAAGGGAAGATAATGTGAATATTGCAAATGAACACAGTATAAAGTGCAGCATTTTAAGTGGGGCAGACTTTTTCCTTATGGGTTAGAGATATTGGCATTAAAACTAGCACTAAAGAGATAGTGAATAAGATGACTTCTGAGGCCTTTTAGAGACTTTAACAACTGTGAACAAAGAAACACATTCTCTAAAAATAAAAACTTCAACAAAAACAAAATCAGAAACTTAGGATCAAGGTTTACTTCTTAATACATTGTTTCCTTGTATGCATAGAAATTTGAAGTTCCTTTTCGAAAAGTATGATTTGGAGAGATTTCTAGTAGTAAAACAACAAAAGTAATTTTTTTTCTCTTTCTTCCTAAATTTATGGATGTGTATACACATTTGTATTTACACCCATATACAACATATATTCTGCTGCTTTATCTGTTATAAATCACTATAATAGATTTTCTAGCTGTAGCTTTTTAATAATAGGAAAAGCTTCAAATGTGAACATTTTCAGAGAAAGAGTACCTGCCATGGGCTAAAGCCAGGACTGACTAAATATAGATGGAGATATGACATATATTCTAGAGAAACTAATAAAAACGGAGCCTGTGTTTTAACACAATTTACCAATTCCCTTAGTAACACTTTTAGAAATATGCTTTTAATGCTCTATGACATTTTTTGGAAATAATTTTCACAATATTTCAATTTGTTTCTCCCCATATTGTTTCATTAATAAATCATGACAGAGGACTCTTGCCCCCAACTCCAGTGGGAATTGAAAGGTGTGTGTGTGGGGGGGAGACCTTTATTTTAGTGTGCTGACACAATCACACCACTGATGTTACTGCCATATGTTCGATATGACATGATCCTACTTGGGACATGTTTACTGTTCTACTCCATGACTGAAGTCAAATATTAATTTTTCTGTACCAGTTTATACTTTAAGAAAATTTAGCAGCTGTATTGGTAAATGCCACTTTAATTCCTTAAGTGAGACATTTTGCAATAGTCTTTTCTTATTTTTATATAATTCTCATTATTCCCCAATACCCAGTAAAATACATTCATTCCTCCTGTATATTCTATGCTTCATTTGTAATTTAATTTGTGGTTTTAAATTACGTAAATAATATGCAGTGCAAGTTTCATAAAATCCAGCAAGCAAAGGTAAAAATTTAATTTTAATATGAATCAGTGTCAATTTGTTCAAAAAGAAAGGATTTTTTATTTATGTAATTTTTAAAATTTATATATGACAGCAGAATGCATTACAATTCTTATTACATATATAGAGCATATTTTTTCATATCTCTGGTTGTATACATAGTATATTCACACAAATTTGTGTCTTCATACATGCACTTTGTGTAGTAATGATCATCATATTCCACCATCATTAATTACCCCATAACCTCTCACCCCTGTGCCCTATCTAGAGTTAGTCTACTCCTCCCATGCTCCCACTACCTATCTCACTATGAATCAGCCTCCTTATATATATAAAAAAAATATTTGGCATTTGTTTTTTTTGGAATTGGCTAACTTCACTTAGCATTATCTTCTCTAACTCTGTCCATTTACCTGCAAATGCCATGATTTTATTCTTTTTTATTTCTGAGTAATATTCTGTTGTGTATATATGCCATATTTTTTTATCCATTCATCTATTTAAGGACATCTATGCACAAGGCCCTGGGTTCAAACCCCAGCAAAACAACAACAACAACAACAAAAGTTGGGGGCTGGGGATATAGCTCATTTGGTAGAGTGCTTGCCTTGAAAGGATTTTATAACAGTAAGCAAAATGGTGAAAATTAAGGGTGATATAAAATTAAAACTACACTAAAATCAATGCTACTGTAATATTTACACAAAATTTACTTAAGGCAAGGGAAAGAAAAAGAAGTGATTCTAGAAGAGATTGGAGAATCAGTGCTAGGGGGAAAAAAACCACATTACTGTGTGCAAAATATACAGTGACATTTACAAAATATGATGTTTTATTTTATTTAACTGCTTATTAGTCTTACAGAAGAGTGATTAAATCAATCAACCCAGTAAAGAAAATATATCTCAGTCTAAAATAAAAATATGAGGCTGATATATTTAATTATTCCTTATTGACAAACTTGATGACATATCAATTATGTTGAGAGTAAACAGGCAAAAATTACGCATTATAATTATATATTAACCATCTTTTTTTTTCCATTGTCAACTATATACTACTCAACTGAACACAGTAACTTATGTTACAGCACTGGCAAGACAGCCTTAATATATAGGTGGAGGGATTATTTCATTGTAGATTACTTGAAAGAGGCTAAAAAAGAATATAATGTTGCATCGCTTGAAAATCAAGAGTGAGGGCAATTAGTAGCTCAGGAAATCCAACGTAGAGAAATTATCACAGGTTCTTTATAAACAGCCATGTTCTCCAAGTGAAGCCTCCTTGGATTCCTCTTCCCCATTTCTCAGTTTCCCCATTTCTGTAAAATGGCACACTTTTCCAGAAACTATAGTCATTTTCTCCAGTTTATCTTATGTCAAATTTCCTAGGAAACAAATTTTGAAACAGGGTAGAGTGATTGATATTTATTCAACACTAAAATCTGAGAATAACACATGTAAAAGTATGATAGACACAGGAAGAGGGGGGAGTTGGACAGCAACAGAGTCAATAGAGACATTTCAATGGATACCATGTAACTAGATTGGCCTATGAGATGAACACAAATTGAAGCAAGAAGATTTGGCATCTGTACACTAAAATTGACAAGTATTGAATGTCAGGACAGGAAGATAGACAGTGACCTTAGGAAATAATGTTGAATTAAGAGGTGTGTAAAATATAAGGTCTGTCTCACTGCTTTATTCGGGGAAAGAACACATGATTGTTGCAGAACCATTTGTTACAAAGACTGTTAACTTTACAAACACTCACCTTTGTGCCTTTGCATAAAAACTATTGGCTATATTTGTATGAACCAATTTCTAGACTTCATATTTTACTTTTAGGAGGTAATACTTCAAATTTTGAGTGGTTATTTCATAGTAATAAACTAGAAACACATACATTATAAGAAATAAAAAATTATTTTGTGTTATGGTTTAGATGTGGTGTCCCCTCAAAGCTCCATGTGAAATAATGCAAGGTTTGGAGGAGAAAGGATTGGGTTATAGCCCTAACCAGATCAGTGAATTGATCCCTGATGAGATTAACCTGGTGGTAACTGGAGGTGAATGGTGTGTGACTAGAGGAAGTGGTTCATTGGCGGCATGGCTATGGGGTATATATTTTGTATGTAGAGTGTAGAGTATCTATCTCTCTCTGCTTCTTGATCATCATGTGAGCTGGTTCCCTCTGCCATACCTTTCTACCATGATGCTTCAGCCTCACCTGGAGCAAGAAATGGAGCTGGGTTCCTATGAACTAAGACCTCTGAAACTGTGAGCCCTCAAACAAACCTTTCCTCCTCTACAATTGTGCTGGTCGAATCTTTTAATCATAGCAGCAAAAAGCTGACTAAAACAATTGGAAAATGTATTATAACAGATAATAGGAGAAACTAACGTATTATGATTACATAGATTTGAAACAAAACAATTGAATTTGAAACTTGCCTTGCTGACAGATGTAAGTAATATTGTTTATTTAGGTTCTTTGAGCTTTGGTTTCTACAATTGTAAAGAGAACATAATAAATCTGACTTGATAAAGCCTCATTAAATAAATTTACCTAATTTCTAGCTATTGTATTACTAAAACTGTTGATATTTTCATGAAAAATTTTTTGAGTTTTAAATGTGTTTTAAATTTTATCATCATCAAATATCAAACATATAACAAGTTTTAGATAACATGAATGCTTTACAACCAAATATAACTATGTAATTCTTGAATTCATTACTTATCTATGTCCAGCAACCTTAAGTATTACTATGGAAATTAATGTAAATGAGAATTTTACTTGGTTTACTTTAGGAAAGAGACTGAAATTTGATTGATGAGTATGTGCAAAGTAGGGTAAGAAAACTAAATTAAAATAATAGTAAGAAAAAATATATTCTTAAGTCAATGGGATACTAATGTTTGAGTAGTACTTAATAGTTGTGATTTTTTGCAGCAAAGTTGAACATTTCTATAGTAGTACTAAATAAGAAATCATTTATATCCATTTGTATTTATATGTTTTATTCAGGGGATATTAGCTAAATAATTGGTCTCTCAAAATAATGGAGTAGTGATTATAATGATCACATTTCTAAAATAAAAAGGAATTACTTGAACAAAATAATATGGTGCATTTAGTTTCAAACCAAGTGTTAATTAAATTAAATATATATGGTTATTCTTCAGAAATAATCATCAATATAGTTTCATTAAAATAATTATTCCCAACATTAAATTGATGCTCTAATTTAAATTTTATTAAATTTATTTATTTTATTTGGTATTAATGAATGTGTTTATTTGGGTTATATATTTTGTGAGTGTCATAGAATGAGTGTTTTACTATTTTACTTAATTTACACATGTACATATTTAAAGAACTTTATGCTAGAACATCTTCAGTCAAAATGTCTCCAGATTTAATTTACACTGAATGATACATTTCTAAAAATGAGATACAATAAGAATACAGAATAATGTTTGGTATTTACAGGGCTTACAATCTAAAAAGCAACTTTCATTTAAGGATTTTAGAATATTTTCCATGTAGCCTCTTGGGTAGCATTTATCTATGTATAGACATATTTCTTACTATGTATTTCTATGAGCCATTGTTAAAAAATAATCTGGACTCTCAGAAAAACATAAAAATTCTGGACCATGCTGTAATGAGAAACATATATTTCATTTTAGAGAAAGAAAAATTTATAAATACATTACAATGAACTTATTCTTTAAATAATTAGTCAGGGAGAAAAATGTCAATAATTCAACAAGTAAAAATATTTGTTTCATATCATGCCTTTAAAAGAGGATAGGAGAAGAGAAGACAAGAGAAGAATGCAAATTTGATAAAAATACACATAGGGTGAGAAAGAGATTCTGAATGAGAGGGGGGGAAAGGCAAGACAAATGATGAGAGCAAGGACTGCAATGGAATTCTCTCAAGACACATTGAAAGGGAACATGTAGAAAAGAGAGTCATGCACGAAGAAGGAAAAACAGAAGTCAAACAGGGAAAATAAAAACAATTTGTAAATTCACATAATCAGATAACTCTTTTAGCAAGAACTTATTGAGCCTAATACATGGTATCTTTGCCAGTTGCCAGGTGTGTATAAGTGATTAAAATAGACATGCTACTTATAGTCTAGAAGGAGAGCAAGTTAATAATCATTTAAAAAAATGTTACCATATAAAACCTTTTCATAGTACAAAATTGCAGTATTGTTCTATGAAAGCAAACAATGGTGACACCTAATGTGTCATATTTCCTGTTTTATAATGAGAAATATTTGTAAAAAACAAAACCACATGATTTTTAGGGATATTTTTTAGTTTTTATTCATAAAAATGTATTCCTAAATTGATTAGATGTAAACAAGCCTACAACATACTAACATCCTCTTCAAATTAAATTATTCAATAATTTAGAAATGGCATGTTGACATAAAACATCAGTATACTTGTTTTATATTGAAGTATTTAAGTCCATTGTTAATCTTCAAAGCTGTGCTTCTCCTGCAAAATCAGATGAAAATTAAGGTCCATTTCCAAGAAATTAAACGTGAACCTATATAATCTTTTTTCAAATATTCATATGTTCATATCTATTCTAAAGCTATTCATGGGTTCATGAAAGCTGTTCATAGAAAATACCCCCTAGAATATACTCAGTGTGCACTGAATTCTTGAGTACACTTAAATGAACTTCAAACAACTCTCGTTCTTGATGAGATCAGTTTATTAGTGTAGTACTCTATTCAGATTACTGTAACAACATGCCATAGACTGGGTGGCTAAGATAAAGGAAATTTATTTTTGCACAGTTCTGGTCACTGCTAGTGTGAGATCAGGGTGGTCGTAGTAGTTGAATTCTGGTTAGGGCTTTCTTCCTGGTTTACAGAAGCCACCTTTTCATTGGGTCCTTAAATGACAGAGGAAGAGAATGCTCTGGTAGCTTTTCCTTTATTTTTATAAGAACACAAATTGCATCATGTGGTTCTACCCTCCCAACCTCATCTTAACTATCTTTCAAAGTCTTATCCCTCAATACCATCACAGTCAAGTTAGAGTTTCAGTATATAAATTATAGAGTGACACAATTCAGATAACAGCAACTGGCCAATCAGACCTATAAACAGGTGAAAAAATAATACAAGACCTGAAGGGAAGGCTGTAAGAGTAGGAGAGAGGATTAGCCAGATTTGCAAAACTGAGTTATGAAATTAGTTCAAGAGGTGAAGCACAAACTGGACCATAAACATTGGGGAGAAACTTCATAGTGGAGAGATGAAAGAACACCATGAGTATAAGGAACAGAGAGTGCATTTTGTAGGCATTTGTGAGTCAGCTTTGTGTCACTGTGACCAAAATACCTGAGTAAAACAACTTAGAGAAGGGAAAGTTTATATTGACTCACGGTTTCAGAGGTTTAGTTCATGGTGAGCTGATTTCATTGCTCTGGGTCTAAGATGAGGCAGCACATCACAATGAAAGTGAGTGGCAGAGGGAAACAGCTTAGGACATGGCAGTCAACAAGTAGAGAGAGGTAAGGGGAGAAAGGGCCACAGAGAGCATGAACCCTTCCAGAGCATGCCCCCAGTGTCCCACCACCTCCAAGCCTGTTAAACCTGCCTATAGTTACCACCCTTATATTTAAACTGGATGAACTCAATAGGTTACAGCTCTTACTATCCAACCATTTCATCTCTGAACATTCTTGCATCAACACAGGAGTTTCTGAGAAACACCTCATATCCAAACCATATCAGCAATGGAATTAGTGAGTTCCATTTTAGTGGGGATTAAAGAGTTTGGGACTAGTGATAGATTGAAATTGTGTAGAGAAATTGGATCCAGATTTAAAGATGTATATGTATTATTTCATGAAGGATGAAGTTGATCCTATGAGCTAAATGCTTACTTAATGATTGATGGGTACTGAAATGGACAAGGTGAACAAATACTGTCATGTCCTTGCTGTGAATATAAATCTATGCCACATTTTAAGTGCTAGCATTTATATTGACACAGTTATTGTACCTTTGAGAATATTGCCAGGGTAAACCCTATAGATAAATAAATATTAAAATTAAATTTCCCATAGAATGAAGACTTTATAAGTTGACAATTCTCTAGCTAACTGAAAATATGGTAACACATAGAGGATGATATTGGATGCTATTGGAGAGATAGGTAGGTAGGTAGATAGATAGATAGATAGAATGTATACACTCTTTTATGATATTCTTAAAATAGATTTAGTATAAGCTAGGGTATAGAACAAATTATTTGATTTTGATTTAATGTTTGCACTTACAGAAAAATGGTCTGAAGTTTTTTAAGAGTTGAATTATTTCTCTCTCTTTACAACTTTAGATATGTCCTTTGTTTAGAATATAATTTTATATGGTGAAATTTAATATCATTGAACCCTACTGACTAGGTTCTTGATCAGTTGAAGCTAGTAACATAAGTCACTAAGAATATTAATGATCCTGATGTGTATTCTCATCAATTGTTTGATTGTTTGATTTGCAGATGCTACTTTCAAATAGTAAACATCATAGGTGGCCTAATTTCCTTCTGATCCTATTAGTTCAAAAGGCTGCTTATTTTTAGGATTTGTTTAGAGACACCTTTTTAAAATTTATGCCTTTTAAACTTGTTATATTATATTGATAAATTAAAGTTATATTAATTTGTATGGTACAAACTGATAGTACAAGTTCAAATACAATGTGGAATTGCTAAACAAAGATAATTAATCTATCCATCATCTCAAATATTTTTGTGTGTGTGATGAGAATAGTTGTGATTTACTCTGAATGATTTTTAAATGTTTAATACTTCTTAATTATTATGAATTAATGCTATTGATTATTAATTGAATATTAATTATTATTAATTAATTAATCATTAGCTATTTTTACCACATTGTACAATAGATCTCAAAAACATGTTCAAACTTATTCCTCCTATTTACCTGAGGCTTTGTATCCATTTATTATCATCTTTCCATTCCTCCACCTATGAAGCCTAAGTAGCTACCATTTTACTCTCTGCTTTTATAAGTTCAATTATTTTTGATTCCACATATAAGTGAGAACATGTAGAATTTTTCTGTTAGGTTTTTGTTAAGAAGAACAAAAACACTGACAACTTTTCATATTATTCCTTTTATACTTATATTTAGTTTTTTGAAATCTTCACAACTGTCTCTTGATTACCTACAACTCAGCTGTTAATAAGAGGGGGAAGGCATCATGGATGTGCCTTTAAGTGTTCAATAAACAGTAGATATGAGCTGTGAGTAATGCCATGCACCATAGAGGGGATCCAAAAAATGCTGGTTTTTCAGATCATTAGTTAAGGACCCAATTATAGGACTCTGTAGTTATCAATTATCTACATATTAGGGCTAAAAGGAGAAATCATGGAAATCTTAAAGTCTGGCCTAAATTTATATTTTCAGAAAAAAAATCTGGCTTACATATCTGAATACACCACCTTTAGAAATAAAATTTAATGAATTTGGAATCAGACAAACTTAAAGATGAGCACTACCTTATTTTTGCTTCTATAAGGACCATTGAAACTTATCCCCATTTATAAAATAGTGACCAAGAAATCACAAATGAAAAGAATGATTGAATGAATGAGGTCTAACAATGAAAGAAAGCATGTCCAAAACACTAGAAAACTAGAGATTACAGGAACATATCTCAACATTATAAAGGTTATCTATGCTAAGCCCCAGGCCAATACCATTCTAAATGGAGAACAATTGAAAGCATTCCCTCTAAAAACTGGAAGAAGACAGGGATGCTCTCTTTCACCACTTCTATTTAACATACAACTATTTTTCTTAGTTCACAACAACATTATTCTTTCATTCTGAGAAGTCATAGTCATCAAGAACCACTTCCAGATAGATAAAAAGTCACTGATTAATAGCTTTAAATACTATTTACATTTTTAAGAAAATATAACTAAAAAAAACCACAACAAATGTAAACCATAGCAGTATGATTTAAATATTGTATTATTAGTGCAATATGACATGATTACTAACAGAATGTCACTTCTAACACTTTATTTACTCCCATTGTCTTGCCCGTCTCTATTTATAGAGACAATTCTAATTTCTTTGGTTTTATTTAGTTCTACGTTGCTCAGAAGGAACCTTTGTTAAAATATATATAAAGTATATAAATGTACACTTAGGAACTTTATTCAAAGGAATAATATTTTCAGCATAAACCTTTTCAGAAACTGTCATATAAAAGAATAAAGTAAAAAGATTTGTTCCCACAATATCTATAAATACAAATGCATAAAGTAAAAATGCTTTCCTTCATCTTTAGACCTCCAAAAAACAAGGGATGAAAATAAAATATGTTGAGAAAGGCAGTTTCCCGAACAGTATTTCAACCCTTGCTCTGCTACATTAAAATGAGCCTTGGGCTTTGAACATTCTTTACCAATTTATAAGGAGCCTACCCAGCCTGGCTTTTTATCTTAAGGATCTTTCCTTCATTCAGACTCATCGAAACTGCAAATGTTGTTTTACTTCTTAAGTATATCTGCAAATGGTGGTCTTGGACACATCCCCAACTTTCAGCAGAGTATTGCAGACTACTCAGTGAAGAGAGAGGGCTTTTCCACTGTGGCAAGAGAGGAGGCAGGCAGATGAACTTCCTGACTGTAGAGAGATTAGAAGTTAAGGGCAGATGCTGGGGGTGCACCTAGGCACTCTGATGGATATGATCTTGCTCTGCCTCCTCTATATGATAAAACATTTTTTTTTTCCATCCAGTGCTTGACTCTGCTACTCTGATGATCTTCAATGTTCCCTGTGTAGTTGATAGTTCTCTCCTGGTATTATAACCAGTACATTGTGTTCTTTTTTTTTTTTTTTTTTTTAAGAGAGAGTGAGAGAGGGAGAGAGAGAGAGAGAGAATTTTTTTAATATTTATTTTTTAGTTATCAGCGGACACAACATCTTTGTTTGTATGTGGTGCTGAGGATCGAACCCCGGGCCGCACGCATGCCAGGCGAGCGCACTACCACTTGAGCCACATCCCCAGCCCCAGTACATTGTGTTCTGTTCAGAATAAAAACCTCTCCACATTTACATTATGTTTACTCTGACTGAATTATTTCTTTAGAATTTAATAAAGGTAGACTTTAAACACTTTTATCTAATTAGAGGTGTGACAGCCACATTAAAGACATGTAGAAAAGATTTGTCTGCATTCAAAGATTGTTTATATGATAATTAGAAATAATTGAATTTTTTTAGTATTTATATACATAATTTTATTTAATGTGCAATAATGTACAAGTATGACTTGTCTAAGATAGTCAAAGTAAATATAGAAAAGTGAAAGCCAATAGAAAAATCTTTACAAAAATATATTGTCAGTTCCTTGTATTAATCTATAACTGTGTGCTCCAAAATATAAGGTGAGGGATAAACATTGGTCACATATGTAATCTTAAATTTTTCATCAAATAAAAAATATAAAAGAAATGAATTTAATGATAAAAATGTTCAAAATGGAATTTCCATATGTAATTGAGATAAGAATATTAAGGACATATTTTAAAGTCTTCATTTCATACTAAGTCTTTGAATTGATATAAATTTTACACTTACAGCAAGAGACTTTATAAATGATCATTAGTCATATTAGTAATTACATTAATAGTAATCATTTTGGACAGTGGAAGTGTAGTGTATTTCAACATGCAAATCTAGTCAAATTTTTTCATCTTCACAAGTTACTTTTACAGTCTATTTAAATTTTGCTTGTTAACAGGTCCTTTCAACTTTGTAAACAAATAAAATATTTTTTTTCTAGTGGCAATACTAATTTCTTTGAAACTAATTTGTCCAGGTATGATCAACAGGTCTATAATCTCAGGTACTCAGGAGGTTGAAGCAGGAGGATCCCAAATTCAAAGCCAGTGTAGGAAACTTAGAGATCCTCTCTCAAAAATCAAATAAAAAGGACTACAGATGTAAGTCAGTGATAGAGCATTTACCTCACAAGCATAAAGAAAATCCTGGGTTTAAATTCTAGTTTAACAATAATAATAATATAAAGAAGAAAAAAACTAATCTGCTTTTGACTAACTTAATTAAATTAGAAGTAGAAATTATAATAAGTTTGTATATTTATATGAAATCAAATTACTAAATTAATTCAAATATACATGACCATTGTTTTACATAAATAATGAATAAATATAATTTGTTTAATACATAAAAGTAATTTCTATTAACAAATATTTTATAATATAGATTCATGACATACCATATTTCATTCTACCTTACATATATTTGCTTAATGATTTGCTTAATGTTTTATTTTTTGTACTGTTGTACATGTTTTCTGATATTAATATCTATGGAACTTATTTATCCTGTAATATTAAAATTATTTAATTTTTACTAAATAAAAATTTCAAGATTATACTGCAAAGTTGCTTTCTTTGGGGTAGAGACTACAAAAGAGCTACAATATTTAACATTGTATAAATGTGGATGGTAATAATGTTATCTGCCACTCCTAGAATGTCCAGACCTCACTTAATTTGGTACATATACTTTAAAAGAAGCAGGAAGGATGAGTTGCTTATTGGAAAATTTCTTCTTATGTTTCTCAGTTTAATTCTCTGCTCTGTGAGAAGCCTGAACTTTAAAAATCTTTTGCCATGCCAAGGCTTCATAACAAACAGTGTTGAAGATAAGGGAAACCAACTGGGAAAAATTGTTAGGCAAAGAAAGCAGATTAGAAGCTGCAAGTACAGATGGAAAAACCAACACTTGAACCCAGAGATTTCTAGCTGGCTACATATCCTGGGAGCTTCTTCAGAAAGAACAGAAAATATTTCTGACATGAAGTCAATGAAGATGTAACATCGTTCACACAAAATCATAGATTTTTACCACGTAATTTGAAAGTTCCACAGGTACTCTACACAATCAGTATGCAACCTTAGGATAGTAGAGAGTTGGCAACATACACTATAGCACTTCATGATGCTTATGTGCTATATGTGAGGGTTACTTGCATTGATGTAAATGACTGAGATTGGCTAGTGTTAATACAAGGCTTTATTTTTCCTTGTTTAAATGATGAGAAGATGTAACAGGTAATTAGTGATATTTATGTTCACCTTATTTCTTTGTTGATACTTAATATGAAAACCAAAAAAAAAACCCATAAAAAATATACGTTTGAAATATTGCAGATTTTAGCATATATAAAATTATTCAAAAGACACATGAATGAAAAATAACCATTTACATATACACTTAATGTTTTTGGTTAAAAATAACTATGCAATTCCAATTTGAAAATCTCAGAGATATCTACAGAATAAATGCAAAATTGTAATTGCAAAATATTTTTAAAACCCAATAAAAATAAAGATAAATAGGGGGGAAAGCACATTTATCCAAACAAACTAAAATATTTTAGGTGTAAGAATTGCTGTTCTTTCTACTAACTTAGATCTAATCTACAATTTCCAAAACTGGCTCTCAGGAACAACAAAGTCTCTTCCTTTCTGCTAAGAGGAATGTGCGTTACTTGTTCCATTCTGACACATGGAAAAGAACAGAATTTTTGCCATGTTTCTTTGAATTTTTTTTCTATGCTCAAATTCAAGATCTTTCTATCTAAAATTTTTACCTCAAGGCTGTATTTGGAGGTAAAAAATCGAAAGTCATCGGACTTCAATTTTAAGAACTTTTACAATCTGAGCTAAAATATTCAGGACTGACATGGAGATGAAGAGGTAAGTTCGAATTTTGTAATTTAAGTCTCCCAAAGTTTGTATATAGAAAGAAGTAAGAAAGTTTTTGAGTTCTAAGTTTAATACTTCTGGCATTATAACTGCTATTATGAGGCTTATCACTATTTTGTTAAAATATAAGTTATAATTTGAGCAAAATTAATGTATTTAGTAGCAAAATTAAAGAGAGGGAATTAAAAAAAAACACGAGTCTGAGTGTCAGTAATTTAAAATTTGATTTGCATGATTTAGCTTTAATTTCAATTGATGCACTTTTTCCAGAAAGGTATCGATTAGGTATAGTATGCGATGTATGTATTTCTCAAATTTTCTACCGCAAAGTATAGTTTCTTAGCACATACTCATGAAATCTATGTGATTAACATAACTAGTACTTTATTTCTCACATAAATTTTAATTTTTCAGATGAGTATAACAAATTGATATAGGCTAGAAAAAGTAAGAAGAAAGGAGACCAAGAGGGAAGGGGAAAGAAACTATAACTTTGAATCTAATAATCTCCATGAACACCCTCTCCAAACCTGATTTTCTATAAGTCTAAATTCTTGTGTATTGAATGTTAAAGTGGTTAATGCCCATGAACATTGTTACCTTACACAGTGTAATTTCTTTGAACAAAATAAAGCCAAGTGGAAATATTGTTAGACTTATCACACAAATATATCCTAAACTTTACTTATTGACTGGATGACATCAACTTGGAGATCCTCAAAGAACTAGACCACCATGACCTGCCTTGGGCTCCTTGATTTAGAGAATGGAGCTCACCAACCTGGTGTCACACTACCCCTCACATATGCACCCCCCATTGGCCATCTTACCTGTATACGGAGTTTTCATTAAAAAGAAGAGTCTACTATCCTAAAGCACATATCTCTATTCAGTGCCCTCACCCATTCTCCTCTTTTGTTTTTATTGATTTTTTTTTACATTTGAATCAGATGGGATATAATTTCTCATTTTTCTGAGTATACAGGTTGTAGAATCACATTGGTCATGCATTCACATATATACACACAGTAATAATAATGTCTGTTTCATTCTACTATCCTTCCTATCTCCTCAAACCCTCCCCTCCCCACCCATCACTTCTCTCTACCTAATCTAGGGTAATGCTATTCTTTATTTTTTCCTCATTTCTTCATATATGTATTTTGTACAACAATTAGGGTCTCCTTCCACCATCCATGCAATTCCCTTTCTCCTTCCCTTTCCCTCCCACCCTTCTTCCCTATGTAGAGGTAATCTTCTTCCCATGCTCTTCCTCTCTTCCCCATTTTGAGTCCCCCGCCCCTTATATCAGAGAAGACATTCAGCATTTGTTTCTTTGGGGTTGGCTAACTTCACTTAGATATAGTCTGCTCTAATGCCATCCACTTCCCTGCAAATGCCATGAACTATGAGACCAATATCACCCTGATTCCAAAACCAGACAAAGACACTTCAAAGAAAGAAAATTTCAGACCAATATCTCTAATGAATATAGATGTAAAAATCCTCAATAAAATTCTGGCAAATCAAATACAAAAACATATCAAAAAGATCATGCACCTTGATCAAGTGGGATTCATCCCCGGGATGCAAGGTTGGTTCAACATACAGAAATCAATAAATTTAATTCATCACATCAATAGACTTAAAGATAAGAACCACATGATCGTCTTGATAGATGCAGAAAAAGCATTTGGCAAAATACAGCACCCCTTTATGTTCAAAACACTAGAAAAACTAGGGATAACAGGAACTTACCTCAACATTGTAAAAGCTATTCTAAAGGGAGAAAAACTAAAGGCATTCCCTCTAAAATCTGGAACAAGACAGGGATGCCCTCTCTCACTACTTCTATCCAACATAGTTCTTGAAACCCATTCTCCTCTTGAGGGCATATCCTGTTCTGTTGCTTGCTTTACTGAAAAAAAAAAAAAAAACAAAAAAAAAACTTTTTTTCCTAAACAAACTTTTGTGCCTGTTTTGACATCCTTTCTGTGGTGTAATCAAGACTTAGTTGAGGTCCCCTTCTCCTCTCTTCGAACATTTTCAAACCAATATCTGGTGACCTTTAGATTGCTTCCATTATACACAGAAATCTCAGAAATCTCAATCTTAATTTTAGTTATTCAACCCACTAAAGACTTCTATTCATCACATTCTATGTGGCCGTGGATCATTCCCCCATTTTTTTTTTCATTTAGATGTGTTTGTTCACTTGTGTAAATTGGTGCCTCATCTGTCCACAAGTATCCTTTGAGGAAAAAGTATATCAAATGTACCACTTAATGTCTCCCAGAAACTACATTCAGGTCATTCCTGAATGTAAATAATCATCCACCAAAACTGAGGAGACTCTAATTTTAAAATATACTGAATGAAATAATACCATTTTCAAAGAACCTCAGAGGTAGAATAAACCTGGCAAATGTCCTTCCTGTCCTTTACTAATTATTTTCTCTAAAGCTTTGCTTCTGAATACTTAAAGCCACATTCATTTCTCTAAATAAATCAGTTTTTAAAATTTCTGGGGAAAATATCTATTACTCATATCATGCATAATATATTTTAGCTATTGCCTTGTACTAATCCTAAGAGATTATATTTTATGTTGTATAGGCCAGACATTATCTTCTAGTAATATTAAAATGCACAAACACCTATTGTCAAAAGTTTGGTATGTGTGTCTCTCCAGTTCACAAAACCTTTATGGCCATCATAGTAATATGCCTGTGTATAAAACATAGGAAAATTATCTGATGTAAAAAGGAAGAATATGAAAAGAATATGAAAACCAGATAAGTAGAATGAATATATCATTCCAAAACTATGAGAAATAAATGTTATATGACATTTAATTATATATCAAAGAATATTGTGTGTGTGTGTGTATATATGTGAATGCATGACCAATGTGATTCTACAACCTGTATACTCAGAAAAATGAGAAATTATATCCCATCTGATTCAAATGTA
>NW_025999968.1:45397972-45407829 GCF_001458135.2 Marmota marmota marmota | reverse complement strand
TTTTTTAACTTACT
The DNA here is from genome assembly GCF_001458135.2 of Marmota marmota marmota. Taxonomy (NCBI): domain Eukaryota; kingdom Metazoa; phylum Chordata; class Mammalia; order Rodentia; family Sciuridae; genus Marmota; species Marmota marmota. The sequence continues at coordinate 45,407,815 of NW_025999968.1, read as the reverse complement.
TATAATCTAGTAACTACCCATGTGGAAGATTTAAAGTCAAAACATGATTCTAGGAGCTTAGTAAACAACATAAAACAAATGCATTATGATGATTAGAATATAAAGTGTTCACTAAAAGCTCATGTGTTGAAGGCTTGGTTCTTGATACTGGAATGTTAAGAAATGAGAATTTGGAAGTGATTGAATCATGAGGGCTCTAACATCATCAGGCTATTAATTCACTTGATGGATTAATAATTTAAAAGAACTACTGGGAGGAGATGGAAACTGTAGGAAGTGGAGGTTGGAGGAAGTAGGTCACTGGGGGAACACCTTTTGGGGACATTATCTTGTCTCTAGCCCCATCCTTTCTTTGTTTCTGTCTCTCTGCCTCCTGGCTGCCATGAGCTGAGCAGCTTTCCTCTGCCATGCCCTTCCACCATGATGTTCTGCCTCACCTCAGGCTCACAGCAATGGAGCAGGTCAGTCATTGACTACATCCTCCGTAACCTTGAGGCAAAATAAATTTTCTGCCTCTATGTGGTTCTTGCCAAGCATTTTGGTCACAGCAATGAATAACTAACAAGTGAATGTTCATGATCTTCGCAAATTTTCACATTTTAAGGTAAATATCATTCAGGAATTCTCCTATTTAAGTCCCAAATGTACAAGATAATCAAAAGAAAACAATTGACTAGACATTTAATTACTTAGAGACTGATTAATATTTTGATTCTGAGGAATCTGTAGGAGTTCCCTCTAGAATAAAGGTACATCAAGACACATTCACCTTGATTCTATTCTAGGCAAACATAATTGTCACTTAGAGTGAAATGACAAAAACAAGGAAAACCCAAATCCATTTATTTTGATACCATATTTGAGATTACCAAACATATTTGCAACTTATGAGGAATGAACTAGTTCTGCTCTTCATGTGTGCACTCCACAGTGTAAAAACCCAGACTGCTCTGGGTACCTGGAAGAGTGGCTTTTATCTGTGCTGCACTCTGATACTCTCCCAAGTAATGCTGACATCTCTGTGTATCTTAAATGTCTGTTAAAATTTCATTAGAGAAATAATTCTTTCCTACAGTCAAGAAAAATATCATCATCTGTTTTAAAGAAAGCTTTGTAATTTCAAATATATTTTTAGAAAATCATACATTTTCTCTTTGCAAACCCAAGATTGTTTATTTTTGAATTTTTGTTTCTTTGCTTCATAACCATTTTTACTACTTTCCCCTTATCTTTAATTGTGTACATTGTTATCTTTAATTGTCTACATTGAATAAACAAATTCATATAAACCATTTTGAAAATATCCATTCCCTAAACTTTTGTGACAAGTCAAAGTTTTCTGCCTGTAATTTAAGAAAAAAATACCCTTTGACCTAAAGGATACATTATGCATCTGAAATTACTAATTTGAATATTTATACATTTTCTTGACAGAAATCACATTGAAAATACACTGTCTTCATAACTAAAAACTGACGTTCCAGAAATACATCTAAGAGGATTTACATTCACACATTTTTGTTTCTAATGAATATCAAAGATTTTTCTCTAAAAACATCCACTAGAATCCATCTGGAACTTAATTTTTTTTATCTATATGTGTATATTTGAAGATTTTTTACATATATATAAACACACATATAACAAGTAAAATAATATATTTTTGATTAACATAAAATTACTGAACATGTTACATTTATGGAGTAGAGTGTGATATTCCTGACCATTCATATAGCATGCACAATTTTATTATTTTAATTTCCATATTATCATTTAATTTCCATCCTATTATTCATCCTTTATTTACTTATTCATTTTTTTGAGGTTGCTGAAAGACATCCTTAGCACCCTAGCCATTTGGAGCCTTCAAGTACAAGAGATAAGAAAAATTGTGCTAAATATGTGTAATAGAAATTATAATTTTTACAATTCTGCTGTTATTTTTTAAAATCAATAAAAAATCTTCTGTCCATGTTCTTCATAAAATATGCAATTTGTTATTGCAAACTGTAATTAATTCATTGTACTGTGGATCCCTGGCCACTATTTCTCAAAATGTGTTTTATTGCCAATTACCCAACTTTCTTTTGTCCTCCATTTCCCTCCCATCATCTAGAAATCACTATTCTACATTCAGATTAACTTGTGTTAGCATCCACATGTGAGAGTGAAAGCAAGTTTTTCTCTTTTTCTTTTATTTCATTTAATATGATGACTTCCAATTCTGTTTTGCTGCAAATGAAAGAATTTCTTTCTTCTTTCTAGCTAAATAATATTGTATTGGGTATCTATGCCACATTTTCTTTATCCTTTGTGTATCCATGACACGTTTCTTTATCAGTGGGCTCCTAAGTTGATTCCATATCTTGAACACTAAAGCTCTTACAACAGAATAATTATATTCTCAAGTTTTAAGGGCTAAAGAAAACCACAGATTGAAAATAAGAAGAATGATTGCATTGTATGCTACCTTCATCATCTTTTCATTCTCGTGACCAAAATATCTGACAACAACTTAGAGGAGGAAAAGCTAATTTGGGGCTCAACAGTTTTCAGAGGTTCATTCCATGGTCAGCCAAATAAATTGCTCTGCTACCTAGGTGAGGTAGAAAATGATGTTGAAAAGTTGTGGCAGAGGAAAGAAATTCAGTTCATGATAGCCATAAAGAAGAAAGAGAGAGACAGAGACAGAGACAGAGAGTGTGTGAGAGAGACCATGAGTAATTAGAGACAAGACATATGATTCCCAAGGGCACATCACAGTGACCTGCTTCCTATATGGATACCCTATCTGCCTACAGTTACCATGCAGTAGTCCATTCAATCCATCAGTTGATTAATCCACTGAATAGGTTACAACTCTCATTATTTAATCATTTTATTTCTGAATATTCCTGCATTGTCACATAAATTTATTTTTTTGAGGGGGGGATACCTCATATTCCATGATAAATACTTTTTTAATTGAGACTTTCTAAATGTATTTAAGCTTTTGAAATGAAGAATAAGAAAAAGTAGATACATTTTAAAAGAGCTATTAGGCTTTACTTAAAAATACAGAAAATGAAGTCATGATTATGTTTGTGATAGAATTTTGAAGAAGACCTGGCATCCATTTTATATGAAATTATAATTTTTTTGAGATTAATGTGAATTTACAAAAGCTTAATAAAATGTAATGGAGAACAAATTACTTTTCCTAATTGCTGTCTCCTGAATTATTTATAATAATTTCTGTCAGTACCTAGAAATAGAAAATACATGCTAAACTCATGAAAATGTAGAACCATGTTAACCACCTACTTAATTAAAGCAAGTACATACTATTTCCATAATCCTTCTTCCATTTGACCAAGAAATCTATGTATTTGGTATCTTTTGAAACAACAGAGAAAATTTTTCCTTCTTCACAAATTTCTTTTATTTAAAATACTCAATCTAATACCCTTGAATATGTCACCACATACAGTGAATTGAGATCCACTTATATTACACAACTTTGGAAGTTGTCTAGAATAAATTCCTAACACATAATCACAAAACTCGTTTCATTTTAGTTTGTCATTTTTTGAGGCAAAACATATTCTGAAGAAATTTTTGATGTTTCAAAATGTAACATTTGTTCTACTGAATACTACAATTAATGTGTTATTAATGAAGTTCATGCTCATTAATTCAATCTGTGGATATATTGAGAGAATGGGAGCCTTTTGATGAAACTTGTTTTATTTCCTCCTCACAGGGTAAATAAGTAGATGAAGAGCTTCGATATATTTTGAAATGTAAAGAATAATGAGAAAAGTGTTTTCTTATTTGTGACTGTTTCTCTGGCACTTTGGAACCATGTTTATGACATAGCAAACATTTTATAAATAATTATACAGTGCCATCTCACAGCAAAGCTGATATATTTTTAAGCAAAACTTGTATTTTGTAGAATATATTTGTGTGCTGTGAGCATAAATGTTATACTTTTGGAAGAGAGTAGATGGTCCTATCTCTATAAAGGAAATCCAATATATCCCCACAACTGCTATGACTAGGATTCTATTTATGAGAAATATTAAACTTATCCTCAATACAACCCTTAAAATGTTTTTATTAGATCATCCCATAAGAAAACCAGTGATGCTTAGTTCCTTTCATGGCTACTTTTAAGTGGAAGAATGAAAACAAGATCTAAAGAAAAAAACAAAATGAAATATTCTAAATTAGATTCATTGACACCAAACTTTTTCTTCACATAGAATTATAATTTTAAAAAGATATAGCCAAAAATGAAACCAAACAGAAAAATAGAAAATAAAAAGCTTTGAAATACTTCAAGGGAAAGAAAACTTTATACAGGAAAGAAAATTTATTGTACAAGTCTTCTTCAAACTTATTGAGACTAGAATTTATCCAGTGTTTAAATATCAGCAGGTGGGTTTTGTTTTTAATGGAATAAAGGAAAATTTTGTCCTGCTGAGGATACATTTCAGTAATTATAAAACTTGAAATAACCATAAATTAAATTCATTACTTCTTGGATAATATTATTTTCAAGGCCCCTCTGGCTTCACATCATATTTAGGCAAAAACTCAAATTCCTCAATGGTCTGCAAGTCCATCTGCTTTTGAATTTAGTTGCTTCTCTGATTTTGCCTCTTTCCTCTCTACCTCCATGTACACTTTCCATCCAGACTAAATTCTTGCTAAACTGCCCTCAACAAACTTAACCCAACTTGTATGCTTTATTTTACTTCATCAAAGCCATTGCTCTAATGCCAATTCATCAGATAATTCATCTTTTATTCTCCTTTGTAAAATGGCACCTCAATCTACCTCTATCTGAATATCCGCTTGTTTTATTTTTTTCAGTTACAGTCTCTCTCTCTCTCTCTCTCTCTCTCTCTCACACACACACACACACACACACACTCACCACAGATGAAGGCCCACTTAAAAAAAGTTTCAATTAAACAAGTGGTATTGAATATTTGATAAAGATTGCAAGAAGTAATATGTATTTGTCAGACTTGCACACATAAACTATAGTTTACTATAGAAGTTTAATAGTAATTCAGAGGAAATAGGTAACTTGCCCAAGATAACATAATTAGGAAGAGATGAAATCACTAAGCAATACTTTTTTATAAGATCATAGCAAAGGATTATTCAATAAAACTACTTGTAAACTGACAGAAAAGAATGGATATATAAAACATTATCTTCAAATTATTTGTGAATTCTTGGTCAAGGTTTAAAAAAACGGAAACTTTCATCTCCATTTATATAAATAATATTTAGAATTAGGAAAAATGTCTACATAGGAAAAATTTTAATCATAGTAATTTAAATTAAGTTGTAATCAAAATCATTTTTGTTAAGAACAAATATCTTCATAGAACTGATCCCTAGTAAATCTTGTTTAACCTATTTCTAGAACCACTGATGAATAGAGAAAATATTAAATACTTAATTGACACATAGAGATATAATAACAATTTAAATATGAAAATAGTTATTAGCTCTATAACTTGATATTAATTCAAGGATACTTGCCGCAGTCCGGCTGCAGCAAACTAACCGGGGGTTGAGGAGGAACTCGTGTAGATTGATACAGCAGGAGTGGGAGCCATTTATTGTAGGACAACAGAGGTATTTATACATTCCACACAGCTTATCTTAATTAACATAAACTAGATACAGCAGTCACCAATAAGGAATCTCCACACTTAATGGCTTGCTGGCGTTACTTCACAAACCACTCCCTCTGGCAAAATGCCAGGCGCCATCCTGACTTGTTTACAGACCCTAACAGATACTAACTAAATAATTATATCAGTCATGTTAAGTAATAAAGATCCATCCAAGTTAGTACAGTTACTCAGAGATTTGCAGGTTTACTGTTGGGACATGATGCATGTTCCAGCTCTATAAAAAACTAATACAACTCTCAAAACACCAGTAGAACAGCAAGTATGATAGCAGAAGGTCAGAACTTTTCCACTTGTAAAAATATAATAAACTAAAATTTCATATAATAGCTAGAATTTAGGTTGGACTTTGAAAGCCTGTGTAAGAAAGCAAGGGCATCCTTGTGGGCAGCAATTACATAAGCTAAGCAGAATATTTAAAAGAACAATATGAATGTTTAGCATACTGAATACAGTAATTTGTATAGACCTCATAAGGAGGGAAATGTTTACCAAAATTGTTAAAACAACAAAAAAGACGCTAGTATATTTGTACTTGGTATTATAGACTATTTCCAAATATTCTACAAGTACATGTGTTCAGTAAAAAGAAGTGTACAGAATCATTAAATCCTTTCTAAATTTTAAATGCTTCCTTTAATATAAATATTAACTATTTAAAAATATTTTTATGCCACCAATAGGGGATTATCCAATCATCCAGAATGATGCTCTGTGTCAAGGTACAGATGAGCAGCAACTGATATTTTGAAAATAAGCGAATAACAAGATCAAAGCAGAATTTTAGAATGTTAATCCCCTGCAGAACACAGAGACAGATGGGATAGGTGAGATGGAGACACTGAAAACAAATTAAAAGTCTGTCACCACCATCCATACATAAAGTAACAAGAAAGGATCACACAGGATGGCAAGAGTCCCTGAAGCCATTTCTGATCAAGCTGATCCATGCTTATTTTCATCTCTTAGACTATTAATGTTTTTTAAAAGACATCAAACCTCCCATGTTCAGCAATTTGAAGACCTTGAGAAAATTAATGTCTCTCCTTCTCCATTTGCCTTTAAAAATATTACTATTGTGACATAAAAAATAATTCATATTCAAAAAAATGATTTTGATCATTAGGAAATGTAATCAGGCTTCCTACTGAAGATAGTAAAATTAGTTCACTATGATTTTAAACTATTTTCACAAACAAATCTTTAAATATACATTAGAAATTGTTCTTTGGAAATTTCCCATAATACATAAAAACTTTCTGTTGGTATTATAGTACATGTCAGACTCGAGTTGTTTTTTAGTCAGTGAGATGACCTCTATTAGTTTTAAATTTCTTGCTATGTATTTGCCAGGGGTAGTGGCACATATTAGTAACCTCAGCTATTTGGAAGGCTCTGACAATTTAGGGAAACCCAATTTCAAAGTAGAAAATCAAAAAGGAAGGGATGAACTCAGTGTAGAGCGCCTGCCTCACATATGTGAGGCACTGAGTTCGATCCTCAGCACCACATAAAAATAAACAAATAAATATAAAGATATTGTGTCCATCTACAGCTAAATTAAAAAAAAATCAAAAGGGCTAGATGTATAACTCAGTGGTAGAGCACCCCTGGGTTCAAAGCCCAGTACCAAAAAATTAAAATAAAAATAATCTTGCTATATGTTTTTTATAACTATCTTTGAAACAGGATGTTTTACTGATTCTATATTTTAAATTTCCACAAGATTCCTGAAATATTTGCTTCTTAAATAGTTGACTCTATAAACTAATATTATCTCTTCATTTTATTTACTTGTCTGATTTCTAAAAATCTATACATATATATGCTTGTTAACAAAGTTGAAATATCAAACATACTTAATCTAAACTTACTTGATTTCATAGTGAGAAATTTCACTTTTAAAGTGAATAGAATTTCATATGATTATGTTTCTTGATTTTGGAAAATGTTTGGGTATTTCCAGTACATAAATAATTCTATTTAAAACCAGCATTTTGCTCAATGTTTCTTTGGTCTACTATTGTGTAAAATTTGATTTTCAGAATGCAAATTCATTAAGGCTATGTCAAACATTCTAACTTTGAAATTCTTGTTTGTAGGGGCAAAACAACAAAGGAAATTGCAGTTTATAACACAATCACCTTTCATTGCATGCAAATCACAACAAATTCCTTTAAATCTTGTATTTATACATTTCAAATTAGTAGTTTAACTAATATTTGAATATTGTTTTCAAAATATATCCATGAGTCTATTCTGCTTCTTATATTTAATTATTTTAAGTACAGAATTAAGATCATTTATACATAAATTGACTCAATTTAGTTGGATGATATTACCTTTAAAATCTACACATTCTCCACCATCATCACCACTATTACTATCCTGAAATAACTGAGCTCTTTCCAAACTGAGGCAGAATATAATTGGTTAATTACTTAAAAACAATAGTAATTAGGGCTAATAGTTCTTAAATACTTACTTTATCTTGTAATTATAATATATGATATAAATTGATTTATTCCTTGATACTGACAGCAAATCTGATGGATCATGATTATGTATGTACAGATATGAAAAATGAAACTAAGTTTTCAATGAGAAAACTACATCTGTGTGGTGATGTAACATCTCCTTTTTAAAATTGCAATAGCTGTGGAGCTAAGATTAAAATTAAGCAGTCAATCTCATCCCAGAGCCAATGTCTTATATAAGCCTCCCATTTTGGTCAATTTAGGTGGAGAGGTTGGAGCAAAGATCATTTATTTCACCGAAGAAAATATGTATATGTGTTGCAATTACAATGGGTATTCAAGCATCTAGAGGGACTCAGTTTTAAGGAGACTAAATACTTCCCTTTGCTATACTGATTTGTGTGTGAACTTCAAAGATGAAGAATTACTGTTATGTATAAGTTTCTTTAGAACCATATTTGGGAATGTCAAAAGGTATTAGTAGTAACAGGAGAGGAAATAGTTACTCCCTTACATCCCTTTTCCCCCAAATTGTCCTACCTTGTAAAAAGAGGTTTCTTCAAGTTGGCATACAAGTCTAGGGCAATGAGTCTTCCTTGGAGTTAGTTCATGGTGTCTACGAATCACCTGAAAAAGTTAGAAAGAGTACTATGACTATATAAGTTGCTTTAGTATATGTGTGATATAATACAATAGATAATACCTTTAAGGGAATCTGTGAAAATGATTTTTTATAAAGGAATTTCATACTATATAATACATGGGACCTAAAAGGTATGGGATATTTATCCTCATAAAGTAAAGCTTGATTTGTAGGTAAAATATACATAGCTGAAGAAAACAGGCTTTAGGGAATATGGCTCTGAAGTTTGGGGCAGATTTCTGTGTGTATGTGCATTCTCCTAGCTAGACATGGGTACCTTTCCTTAAAATTCTTTAAGTGTCTATATAACAAAAGCAAACAAAAAAGTTATCTCAAATTTATTCTTAATTAATAGTTTAGCCATGTAAATAATTTCAAGGAAGAAGCTATTTTTCCTCAACACATTGAAAAGAATGTTTCACTTGCTTCTATTGTTAAAATGCTGAAATCTGTTATGTCTTTCATTTTTCCTTCCTTCATAATAAGTGCATTTATTTGTTCTACTCTTTGCCTAAGTGCTTTGAGATTATTTTCAGCATCCCTTTTAGTTTTCTTATGATTGAAGTCACTGTGCTTCTGGACTCTTAGAATCTTTTACCAACTCAGAAAAAAGTTCTCAATCATTACTTTTCTGAAGTCACTTCTTCGTTCTTTCCATTCTCTTCTTCTAAATGTAAGTAGAACTAATTATAGAGTAGAATTCTTTCCACTTTATTTCTCTTTAATTTCATTTATCTTCTCTGACTTTAATATACTGTCCTCTACCCTATACCCTAGTTATTTTTTCACCCCAAAACATTTATATTTTATAAATTTATTGACAACAATTTTCACTTTTGTAAATTATGGTTATATATTTTTCCAATTGGCCTGGCATTTAAAATATTAATGACAAATTCAGTGTAGATGCTTAATATTGATTTTTAATTCTTCAAACACTTGAAGCATATTTTTTTTTATATAGTATGCCTGGTAAGAGAGAGAGAGAGAGAGAGAGAGAGAGAGAGAGAGAGAGAGAGAGAGA
>NW_025999968.1:45361564-45396052 GCF_001458135.2 Marmota marmota marmota | reverse complement strand
TCTCTCTCTCTCTCTCTCTCTCTCTCTCTCTCTCTCTCTCTCTCTCTCTCTCCCTCTTTCTTCAGAGAATGTGCTTACCAGGGTACAGAAAGTCCAGTTTCTTAGCTTTAAGATTTCTTTCCCTTGTTGCAGTCTAAGTACAAGACAAATAACATCAGTTTCATGTTCTTTCACCCAGTAGTGAATCAGGGGATGGGTGTCAATTTGCTCTGTACTGTTCTCTGATTTGAAATTTTGTTTTTACTGTTCAGATAAATAAATAAACATAAACATAGAGACAGAAGTTGATTGCAATTCTATTCCATAATTGTAGATTATAAGCTCAGGCTTAGCAAAACTTAATTGGCAGTAATCCTTTGAAGCCTGGGTACAAGGAGGTTCTTCCAGAAACAATATATCTTTATTTCAACTAGGTGTATTGAGGAACACATTGCATAATTTCTGGATCATAGAATGGTTTTCATAACAAGCTGTGGTTCTTATTCTCAAGAAAGAATTTTGTTTGCTTTTTTGCTTATTTTTCCTTTGTAAAATTTGTCCAAGATGATTAAATTTCATGTGTCAGTAGTGCAATAATTTTTTTCAGCCTGCTGTTCAATAGAAAGAGTTGTAATCTGAAGCACTTGTCTCAGTGCAGACTGGGCTTGTGCTATAGCTTTTCCAACTTAAATTACTTTCTTCTATCAATTTAGTTGATAATTTAATCACTCATATTGATGTAAATATTTATAGTATATTATATATTATTTATTCTACTTTTGATGACAGAGATCCACTCACCCCTCCCAAATGTAACAGTACCCACTTGATTAAAATTTTCACTTGGGATAAAGTCAACAAAAAATTAACTGAAGAGATGATTCTGTTCCTCAAAAATACTTGTTAATTAATTGCCAAAGATTTTCATCCATAAACTCTTCATTTGATCCTAAGTATTGTACATATTTTCAAGGATCAGCTTAAGCCTTTACAATTGTTTTGACAATAAATAATGCTAAACTAAGTTTGAAAAAATCAATTCTGAACCCATCAGAATTTGAAAACTTCCACTCAGTATGAAATATTTTTCAAGTAAATCATCTCTGGTATGTTAGGTCTCTCTGGCTTGGCACTGAATTCATACTCTTCACACTGTCATCTTACATTTCATAAACTTGCAATTTCTTTTGATTTTAATGGAAAAAAAATAATCTTACCAAAAAGCTACTTTTTCTATAATCATTTTAGTGAAAATGATAATGCCATATTTTCTTCATGTGACTTTCCTTTTGAAACTCATAGAATTCTTTTATATACCAGGATTTTTGTTTCCATTTGAATTAGAAATATTTGATCACTTGGAATTCATACTAAGACATTTAACTTTAAAGATGCTCAAATACTTTGGTGCTTTTATTTACTAGAAGAGAAGATTATACTTCAAATGGAATTATTCTTTTATTCTAAAATACTAGAGAAAAACATCAACTTGAAAATAATACCATATCACAAATGACATATGCATTACCAAATCAACTTCTAATACCTTCCATGTCTACGAATCAAAAGAAATACTGAATGCGGATTGTGAATAGCTCCCCAACTGTATCTACCCAGTGGCCTCACAGGATGTAATTAAAATGCATATACTTTAATCCATAGACAGAAATTTGAATATTATTGTGTTGAGTGTGTAAACATTATAATTAAGATAATGTTCAGGCTCCATTACTCCTTAAATTCTACATTGTTTCCACTTTCTAATAGCAGAAAAAAACCTTACTTCAATTGAAGTTGGTGCCAAACAAATCTATTTTTATATTTGAAACAATTATTTTCAGGTTATTAGAAAATTATTATTTTTTCAAATCTGCTACAACTGACTTTTGTTGTTTTTGTGTTTACATTGTTTTAAGGTCCAAATGTGAAGTGACAACCTATATTGACCTTATTTGCTAGCTAACTAAAAGGAAGTCTGGCAATTATAAAAGGATATTAGTAGATAGAATGAATATAGTAGATGCCTATTCTTCCTCATGCAAAATATGTTAAATGTTATAAATAAACAACTCATGATTTCTTTAAATTACCTTATCTTACTTTCTTTGAGTACTCCACAGGTTATGCAGAAAAACATGTACACACTATCTAAATGTAGAATTAGTTGTTTGCAAAGGCACAGAGGCCTGAATTTGCATGGTTAACTCTAAAATCTTAGAAGCAGGTCTGGGTGGAAGGATCTACAATATAACTTCAGAAAAATTGTAGTAATTTATTGAAAGTATTTGTAAGAGACAAGGTTTATATGCTCAAATTGTTCTGTTATACACACAAGATACACACCACACATGCACACATCAAAGGATCAAATTACTGTTCTGACACAGTAACACATTAATGTGACTGTGTATGGTGTATGCATGCTTGTATGTGTATATGCATAAATGTGTTCATGAGTAAAAAGTATAGGCATTCTTTGTAATGTGAAAATCTGGTGGAATCAGTTATGTAAAGATTCTGTGATTGCATTATATGAATTAAATCAGATTATAGAAAGTCATTATCACAACTTTCAGCAGCTTATGTTTGGAAGCACATTTTAACCTACCATATTTCATCCTAATCAAACAGTCTCTGTTGGATGTGTGACAGAGGTGTGATTTCCATGAAGTGGGTAATGCCATCTGTAAATGTGAAGATTGTGTGACATTTTAAAGTGTTCCTGTGAACTCCTATAAAGCTCTGAAACCTGGATATGCTCCTTCCCTTCTAAAGAGGAAACAGCTTGTTCCATTTAAACACTCTCAATATCCAGAGGAATTAAACAATAACAAATTTATTATGTTCCATAATAAGGTGGATCAGGAATTCAGGTACGGTTTGATTAGGAGTTTTTTCCATTTCACATGGTACTCTTTTATATTTCATGTAGCAAGTGGGCTGACATAGAAAGTCCAACACAAAGTCACTCTCAAGTGTGCTGTTGTGTTGAAATGATTCAATTGCAGACACAGGGTAATTGAAATTCATGCATTGCAGTTCAGGGATTCTACAGAAAGTGTTCAAGCAACTCCAGGCTCAGGGGCAAGGTCCCTTCAGGCCTAGTCTTAACAGGTCAGGAAGGTTAGTTCTCTTCACTGTTATTTTTAGAGAACAATTCTGAGGCCTCACCAGACTAAAGGAGAAGAAATTCTGTTTCTACCTCTCAATTCGAGAGGTAGCAAAGAATTTATAAATGCTTTTAATCCACTTCATTGTTGAACACTTTAAAGACTTTTCTAAAGAAAATATTATTCAATGTTTTATTCTTCATATTTTCTTCCTTGCAATTGTATTTAAACATTCTCTCCAATCTGTTCTAGGATTACATGACTAGATGTAAAATTTAAAAAGTTTCTGTGCATATAATCAAAAATAGAAAAGAAGGTATTTTTATTCTTGATTAAATTTAAAGTTAATATGAGAATACAAAGTAATATAATTTACTTATATTATAGGTATAATGTTTCTGTCTATAAATAAGATACTATTCTAAATTCTATTATTAAAAGCATTTGTTAATCTTTGCATATTAAAATATCTTATATTTTAATAAAATCATTCTATATAAATAAGCTCTCATATAGTTATACTTATTTTTGTCCTACCTAAAAGTTTGTAATAAGGCACAGAGTTATTAATTTAATTTCAGTATTGTCACTATTGAAATACTATAGATATATATGATATCTACTTATATCCCTGAAGCCTTAGCAGTATGTGGCATTGCTAAATACCATTTTGTTTTCTCTCGGGAAAAACTTGCAGTAAATTTTGGTTCTTAATTTTGACCAGAAATAAATATAAGTTTAAAGAAGTTTGTGGGGACAAATGTTAAAAAAAAAAAAACATTTTGGGCTCTTTTATTAATAATTGATGCCACATACCTGTTAAACTAATCTTATATATTAGCAAAGTATAGTTAATAAATAATACGAGTACCTCATTGCAAATTTAATGATAATTTTCAAATGCATATGCTATGAAATTTGTTCTTTCTAGTTTTTACAGCAGTTGCTGTCTGTTATATGCTTTAGTTTATAAATTAAAATTAGGAAGAATAACATCTTGAAACATTGAAAATAAATTGATAGTTTTCTGTTAATATTGGAACACAATAGTAGTCCTTTTGAAGATTAGAGTACAGAGGTACTGATCTCTCAGATTTCTTAAACTCAGTCCTGCTATATTAGCAACATTTAACTGGGAATGGTTGCACTCTTCCCTGAACTTTCTTTTTTTTTTTTTTAATTTTTTATTGTTGGTTGTTCAAAACATTACAAATTTCTTGATATATCATATTTCACACTTTGATTCAAGTGGGTTATGAACTCCCATTTTTACCCCATATACAGATTGCAGAATTACATCAGTTACACATCCATTGATTTACATATTGCATACTAGTGTCTGTTGTGTTCTGCTGCCTTTCCTATCTTCTACTATCCCCCCTCCCCTCCACTCCCCTCCCCTCTTCTCTCTCTACCCCCTCTACTGTCATTCATTTCTCCCCCTTGTATTATTTGTCCCTTTCCCCTCACTTCCTCTTGTATGTACTTTTGTATAACCCTGAGGGTCTCCTTCCATTTCCATGTAATTTCCCTTCTCTCTCCCTTTCCCTCCCACCTCTTATCCCTGTTTAATGTTAATCTTCTTCTCATGCTCTTCGTCCCTACTCTGTTCTTAGTTACACTCCTTATATCAAAGAAGACATTTGGCATTTGTTTTTTAGGGATTGGCTAGCTTCACTTAGCATAATCTGCTCTAATGCCATCCATTTCCCTGCAAATTCTATGATTTTGTCATTTTTTAATGCAGAGTAATACTCCATTGTGTATAAATGCCACATTTTTTTTTATCCATTCCTCTATTGAAGGGCATCTAGGTTGGTTCCACAGTCTTGCTATTGTGAATTGTGCTGTTATGAACATCGATGTAGCAGTGTCCCTGTAGCATGCTCTTTTTAGGTCTTTAGGGAATAGACCTAGAAGGGGAATAGCTGGGTCAAATGGTGGTTCCGTTCCCAGCTTTCCAAGAAATCTCCATACTGCTTTCCAAATTGGCTGCGCCAATTTGCAGTCCCACCAGCAATGTACAAGTGAACTTTCTTAATAATGTTAAATTTTATCTGCTATAGCAGATTTTTGCTAACATTACAGGTATCATATAATTTCCCTAATCTCTACTGTATTTATTGAAAAAAAAATTGTGTCAACTGCAAAATAAACAAACAAAATTAGGAAGCATAGTTTCAAAATAAAACTTTTTGTAATGTTGAATGTTTTGTTTCCAATAATAGCTTTTCATAGCCTGCCTATATATGGAAAGCACTAATAGTTTTATTGCTAAGTTAAAGGTGTCTCTTATTAAAATACCCCTCAGACCACATAATGGCCCAGGTTTTAACTAGTAACAAATAATCATATTAGATAATCATATCTCTTTATAGTCATTATGTAGAATTTTGAACCAGCATTTTCTATAATGTTTATATTACAAAGAAGATAAGAAATTTTCAAATCTCAACTGATAAAATAACAATAATGATAATTTGCAAGAAAGTTATAAAAAAGGTTAAGTTTTAAGTAAGAGCATATAAAAATTTTGATTCCAGGTCCATAATCTGAAAGTATTTTTAGTCCGGTATTCATAAAATGTTAGAATGTTAAATTTAATTTATACAAAGCCATTAACATTAAATCAAAATTTGATTAATCAATGGGTTATTTTTCTGTTTACATGTAGGCCCATTTTCACTATTATTTTAATATAATTCATCAGAAGTCTGCCCATTCCAAGTTTGATATTAAAATGCCTAAGATTGCTTAATAATGAGATTATTTACCTTAAGGTAAAAATAATGCACAAGACACATAAATGATAGAAGAGTTTTTACTATGAATATTATCAACTGAATATTAATTTAATGTGGAGTGTAGCTCAGTGGTTGAGTGTTAGCCTGTGTGAGTTCCTGGGTTCAACTTCCAGCACCTCAATGAGAAAGGAAGGAAGGAAGGAAGGAAGGAAGGAAGGAAGGAAGGAAGGAAGAAAGGAAGGGAGAACTTATCAGAAAGAAAGAAAGAGAGAGAGAGAGAGAGAATGAACTTACCAGAAAGAAATTCTATTTCTTTTAAGCTAGATTTTTTTTTCTTGAATTAAAAGTTAAGAAAGTGAGTTAAGTTCTCAAGTACTTAGAATTGAACTGGAACTGGAATCATGCATAATTTTAGTGGTGAAAATTAGAACAAGATCATACATAGAAATAACTAAGTATGTGGATTAGTCAAAGTTCAAACTCCTAAAAATTGACCAATAACAAGTAAAGGCATCACAATTAAATTCATAACTTTGGACAGAAAGAAGATGATTAAAACATATAACTGAAAAAGGAAAATGTCAACACATGAGGTCCCAATAAACAATTAAATCCAAGTGACTAAAAAACAAACAAACAAACAAAAAACTGGATTGACAAACTGAGGTCAAGGAGAGAAGGTCAAATATTTTTATGGTTTTCCTATTAAAATAATTTTCTAATGTGAAATTTATGTAAGTCCTAAGATATTTTTTACAGAAGAAATACTAGAAATTAATATGGAAAAAAATATCCTCTAAATATAAGAAACAAATAAAATTATGCTGATAATTGAAACTGAAAAGCAATATCAAACTGGAGTTTTTACTCATTATTTGTCACATTTGTTAAATAATGTTTAATTCTTATTTTTAAACTGTATTTTAATCTGTTTGCTATTTTCTGATTATACCTGTTGTGATATTAATGTTGTATGAGCTGACAAACATGGTTTCAACATCATTAGAAAAGTATTAATAATTATGTTTAGAAAAAGGGAAAAAACAGTTTTCCTTTGTTATTATCATTTAAGAGAATGGATAAATAGTAGAGATCACAGGTTTAATTGTTTTTCACATACTTCTTTGCATATTTGATTTCTGGCAGATTAGAAACCATAAAAAGTTCAGGGATTATTGTACAAGATTCTCAAAACACAATTTGTGAAAAAAAATTCTAATTTTCCTTATTTTTATTGGTGTACTAAATATATTAATGAAATTTGTTGTCACGTGTTATACATACACATGATTTAGCAATATAATTTGGTCAATATTATTCTCCAGTGTTTCCCCTTTCCCTGTTGTCCTCCCTTTCCCTGTTCCTTGTCCTCTATTCTATGGTCATCCTTCTATTTTCATAAGAACTTCATCACCATCTTACTTTCTCTTTATTATTTCTAGCTTCTACATACATATGAAAAAATATGACTCATGACTTTCTGAATTTGACTTATTTCACTTAACATAATGCTCTCAAGTACTATTTTTCCCTGATAATGACATAATTTCATTTTTATTTATGGCTGAATAAAATTCCACTGTGTATATATACTACATTCTCTTTACCCATCCATTCATCCATTCTCGGTGTCCAACACCGAGACTGGTTCCATAGTTTGGCTATTATGAGTTGTGCTGCTAGAAACACGGGTTTGCATACATCACTATATTATAATGATTTTCATTTCTTAGGGTAAGTACTGGAAGTGATATAACTGGATTATATGGTGGTTCCATTCCTAGTCTCTTAAAGGAACACCATATTTATTTCCATAATGGGTGTACTAATTTTCCATCCCACCAACAGTTTAAAAATGTTTCTTTTTCCCCTCCTTCTCTCCATCATTTTTTATTGTTTGATGGCTGCCATTCTACCTGAAGTAAGATATAATCTCAGTATAGTTTTGATTTTCATTTCCCTAATAAATAAAGATGATTGCCATTTTTGTTTCTTCTTTTGAGAATTATCTGTTTAGTTCATTTGCCCATGTATTAATTGTATTGTTCTTTTTGATGGTTTTTTGAGTTATTTATATTTTCTGCTTATAAATCCTCTGTCAGAAGAATAGCAGGCAAAGATCTTTTTCCCATTCTCCAGGTTATCTTTTCACATCCTTATTTCCTTTGCTGTGCAGAAACTTTTTAATTTGATGTCATTTTATTTATTAATTACTGGTATTATTTCCTGAATTCGATTTCCTATTTATTAAATAGGTGTCTGTGCCTATATGTTGGAGTGTTGATCTTTTGTTTCCTTCTAATAGTTGTAAAGTTTCTGGTCTAATTCCTGGGTCCTTGATCTATTTGAGATGACTTTTTTGCAAGATGAATGAGAACGATGTAGTCTCTTTTCTTTACTTATAAATAACCAATTTTCCCACCACCATTTTTAAAAAGCCTGCCTTTACTCTAACATATGTTATTGATGCCTTTGTCAAGGATCAGATAACTATATCTGTGTCTTCTATTGTGTTCCATTTGTTTATTATTTCTGTTTTTATGCCAATACCAGATAGTTTTGTTGCTATAACTTCAGAATATAATTTGAAATAAGTGTCATGATGCCCCCAGCACTGCTTTCTTGGCTTAGAATTGCTTTGGCTATTACGGGTCTTTCATTATTCCAAGCGAATTTTAGGAATGCTTTCTTTACTAGTTCTATGAAGAATGTCATTTATATTTTGATGGAAATTACATTAAATCAGCATACTGGTTTTTTGTAATATACCCATCTTATTAATTCTGCCTATCCATGAACATAAGAGGTCTTTATTTCTTCTTTTATCTTCTTAAATAATTTTCTTCTGTGTTCTATAATTCCATAGATGCTAATATGTTTCATTAATTTCTTTCATCTCCTTGGATAGAATTTTTCTATATATTTTTAAGACTATCATAAGTGGGATTGTTTTCCTGATTTTTTCTCAGCTGGTTCATTATTACTGAATAGAAAAGCTATTAATTTTTGTATATTGGTTTTGTGACCTATTATTTTGCTGAACTTATTTGTTAGTTGTATCAGTTTTCTGGTGGAGCTTTGTGAAACAAATTCATTAAATATGTGTATATAGGAGATCCTACATAAATTTTTGGTGTGTTCTTGTTTAAATATTTATACTAGAAAAATCAAACAAGATAAACCAATCAATTTTTAAAACTCTAAAGCAAAATTGAGTGTATTTGTGATTAAAAGAAACCTTTTTTGAACAAGAAAAAATTTTTAACTTACGTAAAATTTTTCATAGACACATTAAATACTCCCTTCATTTTGTCTCCTTATTCTCTACCAAGTAAAGAATAATTAAAACATCAATATAATTATGTATCAATATCATAATTTACTTTGTCTAGCACTTTCATTAAAATGCATATTGAGGATGAACTTATACCTCTATAAACTATAAAATAGGAGTTGTCTGTTAGATGTCTTTGAATCCATAATCACTCAGTACAGAACCCAAAAATGAAGATATAGTTTTGATCTTGCATGTCTTTTTAATTACTTTTAATATGGTTTTTAAGTGTTAACTGCTAGATAGTCTAGACCTAAATCTGTTCTATTATTTATTGATAAGTACTTGTATGCTTTCATGAATAAAACATTTTTTGAACATGTTGTTTCAGTATTGCTTGAATCACAAAGTATTTTGGAAAACCTGAGAATAAAGAGGTCTCAATACTCTTCTGCTGCAACTTTCTGATTTTATGTTGAAGGGGTTGAGAGCACATCATCACCAAATTGGTTACTTTGGCACAAGAATTCTTTGAGTCAAAGGCACTTGAAAAACAGGCAAACTGCAGAAAGTACTTTTTGACCCTTTGTTTCTTAAAAGCAGGAAATTAAATTCCCATGTGAAAGACATGCTCCCAAACCTCAGAAGGAAGTTAATGTAGCATTCCTGTCATCAAGGATGGGAGTTGAAGCAGAGAAAAATTTGTACAAACAACTTGTATTTCTGGTCATTTTTTGACCCAGCCACTTTGCCTTGTCACCTTTTCATAATTTACTGTGCTTTGTCCACTTCAGGGCAAAAGGGTTTTACTCTGTTTCTTTGAGTCTTCATTTCCTTAGAAAGGCTCCTGTCATGTAAAACTTACATTAAATAAATTTATACAATGTTCTCTACTTGATTTGTCTCATATTAGTTCAGTTCTCAGGCCCAGTTAAAATATCATAAGAAGGGACAGATAAATGTTTTCCTCTCCTACAGTATATATATATANTATATATATATATATATATATATATATATATATATATCCTTCCCAACTGAGATCTGAGGGGAAAACATGACTGAAGTTAACATGATTGATTTAAATTCAAGCCAGAGGCAGGGCTAAAATCAGTGACATACATTGTGGGAGATTATCCCACCCCAGCGGGAAGGAATATTTTATCACAGACATTGTTTAAAATTGTTACCTCATCGTGGTGATAAAATCAATAAATTTTAGTTAATTGTATTTTTGTATTACTAAACATCTCTGGACACAATGTAACTCCCTATGGTTGAAACCAGGACAGATGTCTTCCAATACCATTTTTCCATATACATAACTGCTAAAATCCTTTTCTTTTATTCTGGGAAAAGCAATGACAATGATCATTTTTTATGCCCTTTATCTTTCTAAGGGTTTAAATAGACTTTTTGCATTTTAAATATCAAATACCTGCAAAATATTTCAAAGTGTAAGAGGAGAAATTGAACATAAATAGCAGATTTTGTGAAATGCAGAAATTTCACAAGAGATAGTTTAAAGGACTCATAAAACTTCAGGATATTGTTCAAATAAAACTTTAGTGATGTAACCGTTTAATGATGTTACCATGTTAGCATTAAAGAAATTGCTGCAGCAGGAGAAAGAAATCACTTGAATGTGTAACAGATACACAAGGCTTCCAGTTAAAGCTTCTGTGGCCTCTTCAGAGTTGCAGAACTGCTTCCTCTTTGGACTGTGAATCACCAAGATATTCTCAAGATTCCCTGATCTCAAGAGAACCAAGCCACATGCATGAAGGGAGTTGTTTACCTGCTTTCTTGTTGTTGTTGTTCACATAGCTAAAACCAAGCTGTGTAACCATATAAATAAATCAGGAATAAATCATCTATGCATTTTTAATGAACAATGTAGACAAACTTGTACAAAATGCTTCCAGAGGAGTTTGGGAGCAGTATCAAGTATAATAATGATCACTATCAGAAAGTGTCTTCCTTCATTTGATCAAAGACCAATATCATGGTTCCAGGCTCCTTGATGATAAATACACTATGGTCTCAGAGAAATTGCACATTAACTTCGGTCTTAAAAGGTCAACCTCTTGTCCTTAAGTCAAACTTTTCTTACTATGAATACTTGATCATTATCCTCATAAATCATTTTGTAGCTGCTTAAACATTTCTTTCAACAGAAAAAGCAGAAGTATGAGTACAAAATATTAATCATTTGTATAACTCTATGACTAATTATAAATGTTTTAAATAGGCATTTTAAATTTACTTAATATATCAGTATAAGTATGCATGCTATGCATGAATTTGACAGTACTTTCACACAATTTTATGATGGTTTTTGAAATTTGAAATTCATGAAAGCTATCAATAGATATATTTAATTTTAAAAAGTGATTTTTTAGCTATTTTTTCCTTTGCTCAATCACCTTCAATTTGAAAAAATATATTTATGGAGATATCAAACTAATCTTACAGTTTATTTGATAATTGCTATTAGCATTATCACACACAGATATCCTTTAATCAAAGCACCAAGTCTCAGCTAATTCTAGTTTCCACATTTCATATGCTCCTTTTGTACTGCAAATCTACATTGCCATGTGTTCCCAAATACTCATTTCCTTCATTTCTTTCTCTCATTTTATCCCCTTTGATAAAAATCGTAGACTGGTTTAAAAGATTTTTAGTCTTGAGTCTTTTTCTGTAGGCATAGTTCTAAAAATTATGTATATTTGTAGTGAATTGGCAGTTAAATAATATCCATGAGTATACAGTGTTCATAATGTAGTATCATAGGACCAAAAGTTTTATACAAGATCATTTATTGTGCTTCCTCTTGCCATGATCCTGCTATTTAACCTTGGGCTACACTACTTCCATCTGAAGGGCAGATATAACAGCCTTTTGGGGGTCAGTATGTGTGGTGTTTCACAGTGTGTCAAAGAGAAACAAAATAGAAATAGAGAATAAGTTCATTGGTGTTCTTACTCTGGTGTCAGTCCCAGAATCCTCTTCTATATTTCCTCCACAGTTTCTTCCATTCATTTAATTGTGAGTCCCTTGAAATTCACACATACTAAGATTCAAAACACAATTCATTCTATCTTGCAAATCATCCCTTAAGTCTAAGTACTGGTCATTTAGAAAGCAGATATTTTAATGGCTGCAAATTTCATAGTGACCTATTTTCAGTATTGCATGATTCATGAAAAAAATACAATATATTATGCATCTTTGGTCTTTGTTTATTCCACCGGCCACAAGATGGATTTCTGACCCTGATAATGTAAGTGCTAGCACATGATCGGTGCCTATTGTAGGCATTGAATAGTGTTGGATGTTTTACCTTTGTTTATTGAGTATGCAACTACAGATCTACAATGAATATTTATACTAGTCAAGACCCATTGGTGTCCACTTGGCCCCATGTACAATATCACTCACTGGTCAGCTACAGACCAGCCCAGATTCTTTAGGTACAGTTAATCTTTGAGGTTCCTACTGAAAAAAATAAAACAAGGTTAGTTGCATTTTTCAGTTTTGGAGGATAATGGAATGTACATTTTCTTCTGTCATTTTTCCTATGCCTCAATAGTTTTTTGACTACTCATCTCACATAGTCAAGGGGTCACTTCTGATCAGCATAAGAAATATTCACTTTTTCCAAATAATCCAATTTTGAGATGTGTGTATGCATAACATATTTAAAACATTTAAAGTATATTTGAAGTGTTTTGTTCATACTAATACACATACACACATATATCATACTTGACTTCAGTTTCCTCTCTTCAAAACCATATATGGATCAATTGTGAATATATAAACATGCATAAGGCTGAATTATTCACTAGGCATAAATTAGTGCCCTATACTAAAATTCCTTTTATAACTACCCAAAGCTCATTTTTGAAATATATTAAGATTCCACTAATTAATGCCTAAAAATTGGTATGACACTGCTTTTTAAATTATTGTCATCTAGTACTTCTAATGATTATAAGGAACACTGCTCCTAATTATGTTAATTCACAAACTTATTTTTACCTTTTGATGCAAATTCCAATAAGTGAGCAGACATAATACAGCTGCATTTCTTATTGAATGTACTATGGGTATCATGACCTATATATAAACTTTGCTTTCTATTCAGATTCCTCTGTTACCTGCTCTTAAGGGGATATTCTTTCAATTCTGGGATTACTTAACTCCTCAGGTAGAACTAATATCAGACCCAAAGTCAATGTATCCACCTGTTTTTGAATGAGAGGTATAAAGATAGCATATTTTAATATAGCATTCCTACCCCCTCTGCATGTTTACCTCTCTATTGGAATATTTTTCTGACATAAACAGTGGCATGCAAGGTATTTAAAGTCTCAAAATAATTTTATGTCTTTTCATAACAGCAACAGTTTCAATTAAAGCCCAATAACAGATAAAAGTTGTATTTCAAAGGGAATTCATAGAGCAACAGCTTCTGGCAATTTTATACTCCAGATTCCCAGCACTTATTGCCTAGTAGCAGACATGAGTTTTTGCCAAAGGCACAAGACAGCACAAGCACAATGGCTGACACTTCTAATATAATTTGTATCATCCCAAAGGAATGGGCCAGGTAAGTTAGTAGATTGAGCTTTTTAAAACTCCATCTTTGTCTTCTGTTATACTTTGCACCATAAAAAATGTATTTTTCCCCCTGATATTTTGCAAAAATTGACTAATTATCAGATATGGTAAGTGACTTCTGCAGAAAGCAACTACTTAATCTTTATGCTTTTTATTTTCATTTTAAAGATGACACACAGTATATTTTTGTTGTTATTTAGATCTATCTCGTGTTTCCCACTCAATTATTTTTATTTTTATTGCATAATTTTATTTATTGTTTATTTTTTATTGTACTGAGATCACTTAACATGAGATCTATACTTACCACCTTTTAAAGTCTACAATACAGTATTGCTAACTATAGGCATCATGCTGCAGAGAAGATTTCTAGAATTACTCAACTTTCAAAAGTGAAAGTGCACACCATTTCATAGCAGCTCTTATTTTCATCCCTCCCCTTAGTTTATGGCAACTATTTATCTGCTCCCAAGAGTTTAGAGATTTTAAATACTCCATACAAATTGAATTATACATCCTTCATCTTTGAGTGATGACTTATTTCACTCAGCACATTGTCCCACAGTTTTATCTACAGCGTTGCATGTGGCAAGATGTTCTTCTTTTTTCAGGCTGCATAAAAATCTTGTGTGTGTGTGTGTGTGTTGCATATTCTTTTATGATTTTGATTTCAAACTTTTGGATACACCCAGAGGTGAGGTTTCTGGCTTCAAACATAGTGGTGTTTTCTTTACTTTTTGAAGAAATGCCATATTTTTTTTCTAGAGTGTTTGCACCATTTTCTCTTCCAACTAACTATATACAAGTGTTCCAATTTCTCTATGTCTTTGTGAATATGAGTTATCATTTTTGTAATAAACATCTTCAGTGGTATGAGATCATATCTCATTGTGGTTTAATTTGCATTTCCTTGGTGAAAAGTGGTATTGAGAACATATCCATATACCTATTGACCATATATATTTTCTTTTGAGTAATAACTATTGAAGGTCTTTGCCCATTTTTATTGAGGGTTTGTTAGTTTTTGTTTGTTTCTCTATTGAATTTTGACTCAGTTTTAGATAGCTGTGACAAAAATACACAACAAGAACAATGTAAAGGAGGAAAACTTTATTTTGAGCTCACAGTTTCAGAGGTTCAGTTCACAGTTGGCCAGCTCCATTGCTCTGGGCCCAAGGGGAGGTGTAACATCATGGGTGAAGGGTAAGGCAGAGGAAATCTGCTCACTGCATGGCAGTGAGGAAGCAGAGAGCAGGGAATAGGAGTACAATGAAGATAAACACTTTCAGGGCAAGACCCAGGTGACCCACCTCCTCTAGCCATCTTCTATCTGCCTATAGTTACCACCACTTAGTTCATTCAAACCAGAAAAACATTATTGGTTACCTCTATCATAATTTAATCATGACCTATGAACTTTCTTACATTAACAGGAGCTTTGGGGATGCACATTATCTCTAAATCATTTCAGATTACATGAATCCTTTGATACATTATATATATATGATTTGTAATTTTTTTCTAATATTTCATGGGTTGTATTTTCATTGTTGATTGTTTGCTTTATAATCCCATTTGTCTATTCTTCTTTTGCTGCCTGTGCTTTTAGTGCCATATCCAAAATAATATTTTCCAGATCAATATCAACAAGGTTTTCCCCCAGGTTTTCTTTTACATATCTTATGGTTTCAGGTCTTATATTTAAATCTTAATTCCACTTTGAGTTCATGTTTGTACATGGTATAAGAATCCAATTTCATTCTTTTGTATGTTAAATTCCAGTTTTCCTAAAACTTTATCAAAAGAAACTATCTTTTGCACATTGGTTTTTAAGTGACACACTTGCATTCCCTCTAAAATCTGGAACAAGACAGGGATCCCCTCTATCACCACTTCTATTCAATATAGTTCTCGAAACACTGCCCAGAGCAATTAGACAGATGAAAGAAATTAAAGGCATAAAAATAGGAAAAGAAGAACTTAAATTATCACTATTTGTGGACGACATGATTCTATACCTAGAAGACCCAAAAGGGTCTACAAAGAAACTACTAGAACTAATAAATGAATTCAGCAAAGTGGCAGGATATAAAATCAACATGCATAAATCAAAGGCATTCCTGTATATCAGCGACAAATCCTCTGAAATGGAAATGAGGAAAAACCCGATTCACAATATCCTCAAAAAAAAAATAAATACTTGGGAATCAACCTAACAAAAGAGGTGAAAGATTTATACAATGAAAACTACAGAACCCTAAAGAGAGAAATAGAAGAAGATCTTAGAAGATGGAAAAATATACTCTGTTCATGGATAGGCAGAACTAACATCATCAAAATGGCGATATTACCAAAAGTTCTCTATAGGTTTAATGCAATGCCAATCAAAATCCCAACGGCATTTCTTGTAGAAATAGATAAAGCAATCACAAAATTCATATGGAAAAATAAAAGACCCAGAATAGCAAAAGCAACTCTAAGCAGGAAGTGTGAATTAGGCAGTATAGCGATACCAGATTTCAAACTATACTACGGAGCAATAGTAACAAAACCAGCATGGTACTGGTACCAAAACAGGTGGGTGGACCAATGGTACAGAACAGAGGACACAGAGACCAATCCACAAAATTACAACTATCTTATATTTGATAAAGGGGCTAAAAGCATGCAATGGAGGAAGGATAGCATCTTCAACAAATGGTGCTGGGAAAACTGGAAATCCATATGCAACAAAATGAAACTGAATCCCTTTCTCTCACCATGCACAAAAGTTAATTCAAAATGGATCAAGGAACTTGATATCAAATCAGAGACTCTGCGTCTGATAGAAGAAAAAGTTGGCTCCAATCTACATATTGTGGGGTCGGGCTCCAACTTCCTTAATAGGACACCCATAGCACAAGATTTAATAACAAGAATCAACAAATGGGACTTACTTAAACTAAAAAGTTTTTTCTCAGCAAAAGAAACAATAAGAGAGGTAAATAGGGAGCCTACATCCTGGGAACGAATTTTTATTCCTCACACTTCAGATAGAGCCCTAATATCTAGAGTATACAAAGAACTCAAAAAATTAAACAATAAGAAAACAAATAACCCAATCAACAAATGGGCCAAGGACCTGAACAGACACTTCTCAGAGGAGGATATACAATCAATCAACAAGTACATGAAAAAATGCTCACCATCTCTAGCAGTCAAAGAAATGCAAATCAAAACCACCCTAAGATATCATCTTACTCCAGTAAGATTGGCAGCCATTATGAAGTCAAACAACAACAAGTGCTGGTGAGGATGTGGGGAAAAGGGTACACTTGTACATTGCTGGTGGGGCTGCAAATTGGTGCGGCCAATTTGGAAAGCTGTATGGCGATTCCTTGGAAAGCTGGGAATGGAACCACCATTTGACCCAGCTATTCCCCTTCTTGGACTATTCCCTAAAGACCTTAAAAGAGTGTACTATAGGGATACTGCCACATAGATGTTCATAGCAGCACAATTCACAATAGCTAGACTGTGGAACCAACCTAGATGCCCTTCAATAGATGAATGGATAAAAAAAAAATGTGGCATATATACACAATGGAGTATTACTCTGCACTAAAAAATGACAAAATCATGGAATTTGCAGGGAAATGGATGGCACTAGAGCAGATTATGCTAAGTGAAGCTAGCCAATCCCTAAAAAACAAATGCCAAATTGACCCCTATGAAACAGATCTATTTCTGGGCTCTCAATTCTATTTCACTGATCTATATGGCTATTTTTATGACTGTCATACTATTTTATTATTATAACTTTGTGGTATAGTTTCAATCTGAAATTTATAAAGCCTCCAGCTTTGTTTTTATTTAAGATTGCTTTGGCTGGGCTGGTCATAGAGCAGTGATAAAGCACATACCTAGCATGTGTGAGGCACTGGGTTCAATTATCACCACCACATATAATTTTTTTAAAAAGTCCATTACAACTAAAAAATATATTTTAAAAGATTGCTTTGTTTATTTTGATTCTTTTGTGGCTTACTCTGAGTTTTAGAATTTTTTTCCATTTCAAGGGAACTACATGACCATTTTCACTGGATGAATTATCTTGAAGTTATTCTAAATTTTAGTCTTATTTTTTCTCTTTTAAATAATTTTTAATATTTTCCCATCATTACCTGCATTTGGCAGACAGAAGCTAACAGACCTATAACACCAGCTTTGCATTATCTTTCCCTCTAACTATTGGTTTGGAAGTAGTGCAAGCATTTGGAATATTTTCTATCATCATGTGATTAACATGGTATAGACCTGAAACTAATGTACATTTTAGTATCATCATAAAATAAATCATAGTTTGGCTATCTTGCCAACATTTTTGAAACATCAGAAGAAAAACATCACTTGCTATGAAAGCATAGTGTGTCTCCTTTATTCCCTTTGGAATCATAATTCTGTATTTTATAATGGCATCGCTGTTAGCTTTGGGTCTTTTCTTTTTCCATTAGCACTAAAATAGTCCCAGTAATTCAAAATAGAGGATTATTGGTTTTGGTTGTCTTTCCCTGTTCAATAATCTTTAAATTATTTAGCTATTTCTTCAGTTCTACATTTATCTGTCCCTCTGCTATGGTCTCTTCTCATTAGCTTGTGTGATCCAATGACACCAGACATGATCTAGGAGCCAAACTTGCATCAAAAACTAATTTCATTTACCCTGTTTACAGTGCCAACAATTTAATAGGTGTTACACAGGACTGGATATTGAAGGAATGATCAAAGGCAAAGTTAAATGTTAAAAATCATCACCAAGTTATTTGTGAAATGCTTTGGGCACAAGTTCACAAGGCATCTTTCATGGTCCACTTGTAGTTATACAACTAAAATCAGACTATATTGACTAAACAAGCAAACAAACCACAAAACATTAATGTCAGTCTATACATTTTTAATAACAGGATTTCTTCTGAGGATATTTAAACAGACTCTAAAAAGTATGTAGAAAATTTTACTATTTAGTATGCTTAACTCCTCTTTTGACCAAAGTACAGTAGACTTCCCTGGAGACAAAGTAGAACAGTCAAGGACACAATAAGAGCTGAAACCCAGGGTTATAGGTAAGAAAATATATAAGATCAAGGATAAAATACAGAAAGACTAATATTTTCTTTATAAATAGTTGTTTGGTTTTGAAATAAATTCTTCTTCCAATTTTTTTTATATATGAGTAAAATAATTATAAGAATCATAGAATGTGTTTTAAACATAAATATCATGTCTAAAAATACAAAGTATGAAGTACTTTTTGATAAAACATAAAAGCTAGTGTTTATAATATAGAAAGTATTTTTACTGGATAAAGATATATTTATATTTTTTTATTTTGTTATTTATACAAGTGTGAAATTAGCAAACTGTGCATCTTAAAAGTCACCCAACTATCTTAGAATAACCTGGAAAATGATAACAGTGATAAGTGAAAGACTTAGAATTTCCCTTCATTATTAAATTCTTTTCCAGTACCTTTTTTTTTAATTGAGTGGAATTTACAAGCATTTAAAGAATTATTATATCAGATATATCTATTCTTTACAAAATATTTGCTTTTGTAATTTTTCAAATAAGTCAATGTATCTTATTTCACATTTATAATAACATTCCTGTAAGTGCAATAGTACTAGTAAATTTTTAATAGAAAAGTTTTGCCAAGAACACTCTCTCTCTCTTTTCCTCTGTAAGAATTGTGGAAAAGCCACTGAAATACAGCCTTGAGATTCCATAAATATCAGGAGTCTCCAGAGGAACAGAATCAATATGATTATAGATAAATGAGAGGCATAAAGGAGGCATTGCCTCACATGAGTAGAGGCCTGGAAGTTCTAATTATATGATATCAACAGATAGGACAACCACAAATATTGACAATGCCACTTCATCCAAGCCCAGAGACCCAAAAACCATGATCTCTGATGTCCAAGCATAGGAGAAGATAGATGTCTCACCACAAAAGGACAACAAATTCATCCATCCTTTCTCTTCCTTTTTGTTCTATTTATGCCTACAGCTACTAGATGATGCCTACCACAAAGATGATAGCAGATATTCTTTACTCAGTCAATGGAATTAAATGCTAATGACTTCTATAAATATTTTGATAGCTAGTTAGAAGTAATATTCCACCAGCAATCTGGGTATCGCTTAGCCCAATCAAACTCACACATAAAATTAACAAACATAAGAAAGCTATGGGGCTTATTACTACTGAAACTATAGACAGTAGGGCCAGGTCACATACTATTTTTTATTACTCAATGACAAAAGAATATTTTCAATGAATTTCAAAGCTATGACTGAGGACTGGAAAATTTTATTTAACTCTCTCACTAGTTGCAGTTTTCTTAGACACATGGAAAATAATAAAATTAAGAAAATATCTTGACAGCTCGTCTTTGGACGAGCAATATAAATAAAATTGTTTAGAGCTTGGTTCACATATAAAGAAATTCCTATGTAATTGTTATAAGATTTGGTTACTATATTATTAATAAAGGAAACCATTTAAACTTAGCATCTTATTTCAGATAGATTTGTTTTTATCTCTTCTTCCCAATTTCTCTGTTGTGTTTTTTACAAAATATTAAGGAAGATTTTAATTTTCCTTTAATTTCTCAATATATAAGTTCTAGAAAAGATTTTTTTTGTTGTTGTTAGGGAGAAGAGTTAATCCACTGGAATCACTGTATTCCTTTAGCTACCATATTTACTGCAGATTTAATTAAGCATGTTAAATTAGTTTAGTACAAATGTGTCCCTGAGCCCAATCACTGAATACTATTTTATAACCAGTGACATTTCCTATGTCACAGGAAATTTTGAGCAGAAGTCAATAACCTCCCATTTATTTTCCAAAGACACTTATGAATTCCCCTGTTGAACAGGTGCTAGAAAAAGTGCTAATTTGCATTGCCTGGATTTTGTGAACTCTGGTTATTTTCTCTCAGTGGAGGTCTGAAAAACTAAAGCATTATTTCTCACAGCAATGAGTTTCTTTTTCCAGGCAGGCAGTTTGATAAATAGCATGGGCAACTAAACATCTACAGTATTCTCCCAGGTGCAATTGTGGTTATACCAGTGAGTAGAGATAAGGACATAAATGACATGTTGGCAATTTGTACTATGATCTGTGAGCAGTGTAAGGGAAAATAAACTCAATGTTCTTATTAATAGATCTACTGCATATAGGAATATTTTCAGAGAGTGAGCAAAGGATTTGATGTCAAAGACCAGCTCTGGCCCAAGAGACATATATATCAAGTTCCACCATTCTTTCACCTTTTGAAACATTAAAATTTTCTAAGGAGCTTGAATATTTTAATGACAAGGTGCAGACTGTGTAGGTAAGAGTATATAACACATTTAAAGTAGCATCTGGAATGCAATTTAGTCCTGTTTTTAAACAAATATTAGGACTGGAGGCGCAGCTAAGTGGTTGAATGCTTCCCTAGCACATTGAGTCCCTAAGGTCCTTTCCCCAGCAACACACACACACACACACACACACACACACACACACTAGTGTTTTAAACTAACAAATCATAATTATATACAGGTATGTTTTTATATATGTATAGATTGTAGAATTTCTTAGTCAAGCTAACAAACATATTCATCACCTAGTGATGATACTTTGAAAATTTACTCTTAGATATTTTGAAATATACATTATTAATGACTACAGTCACCCTTTTGTGCATTTCTCAAATCTATTTCTCCAGTCTATCTGAAACTTTGTGCCGTTTGACCAACAATTTCCTATTCTCACTCTCCATACTCCAATTCCTCAATCTCTGGTGACCATCATTATATTCTCTATCCCATGAGTTTAACTTTACAGATTCCACATACAAATGAGATCGTGCATTATTTGTTTTTCTGTGCCTGACTTATGCCACAAAGCATAATGTCCTTCAGATTCAAAAGTATTGTTAACAATGATAGGATTTTTTCTTCTTGTAAGGTCATATAATATTTTAATTTTGCATATATACCACATTTTAAATCCATTCATCTGTTGGTGGACACCTATGTTGAGTATTGTGGATAATGCTCTAATGAACATGGGAGTACAGATGTACTTTTGACATATTCATTGCAAGACTCTGAAGGCACTTTATAGGTTACAATGTTAGGAAGGGATTAACCCCTCACCTGACAAGGAAGATTTTCATGAAGGGCTTGAGTGACTGATAATATTTTCATATATTTGCTGATGAATTTAAGTTCTTTTCTTAAGGTCTAAGCAAGATTTGACCACTTTAACAGTGTAAATTATTGATGGTCAGTTATCAAGCTTTATTAAAATAAATTGTTATACATAAAGAGAATGTATACTATTATCTAATACCGATGATTTTATACTGCTTTCAAACTGTGTCTTCTGAAAATGAACTAAATGATCAGCAGAAAGTTAAAAAAATTTGATACATTTTGTGATAAATAAACGATGAATGTAGAAACTTGCAAATGAAACATGGAAATTAAGTCTCTAAAGTTGGCTTTGGGTATCATAAAGCTTGCTTAATTCAATGACAGAGAGTATTACTTGTTTGTGGGGAACCCTCTATATTCTTTAGAAGAGAAGTGATATTAAAAATTTTATCAAGGAAATTAAACAAAGAGAGGAATAAAAGACAATGGAGCCAAGCACAGTGGTGCTGGACTGTAATCCCAGCAACTCAGGAGGTTGAGTCAGGAGGATCTCGAGTTCAAAGCCAGCCTCAGCAAAAGCGAGGCACTGAACAACTGTCTCTAAATAAAATACAAAATAGGGCTCAGGATGTGGCTCAGTGATTAAGTATTCCTAAATTCAATCCCCAGAACCCACCTCCCCAAAAAACAACATTGGATTCTGGGAACACTGAAGACAGAGTGGTCAGGTAGGTGTCTATTCCAATTGTCAAGACTTTACCAAATAGCTGTCTTTCAGACCTCAATTCACAGATATGAGAAAAGATTGGAACTGAAGCAAATAATATTTAGCAAATAAACAAAACCTAAACACTAAAGAAGGTATAAAGTATTCAGGACTGGAGGGAGAGATTTAACATTGTGACCCCAATCTGACAAGGGCATATTCAGAAAGGTCTGTCTGAGCAAAAAATTACAACAAATATATTTACATGGGCTATGAATTTCTCTGGGAGATGGCAAAGGCAAAAGTTCCATTCCAGAAAACTGTAGCATAAATGTTCATAGATTTACCACAAAGGTCCTCTTAGCCATACCTCCTCAGGAAGAATAAGAAACACAGGGAGTGACCCCCTGCCCTTTCTGCATTAGTTCAGATCACAGCACAGGACTTATTTTTAACACAGCTTTCAATCAGCTATACATCAATAATCTAGAACAGAGGGAAAATGAGGCTAGAGCAAGAAGAAACACACGTGGATTTTCTAATTTCTTATCTCTTAAGTATAAAGAAATCATTTTTAAAAATTATTAGTCACCTGTTACAACAAACATAAAGTTACTACATCCAGACAGAAGTTCTACGAGCAGCTCAGTCTCAAGCATCTCAGATGTTTTCCTTGATGCTTGCTATTATCGTCTTTTCCTCTCATATTTGAAATAGTTGAGCAACTGTTCAGCAACTGGGGAGTGGAGGGAGGTCCATGTTATAGTCCAAATTCAGGAAAGCATAAAAGGAAAAATAAAGTTTTGTATTTCAGGGATCTGAAAGAAATTGAATTGTGGAATTTCAATTGATGAAATTAGAATTGACAGAATAAATAAATTAATGAATTCAGGAAAAAAAATAAAAGAAAGAATGAGCCTAGAATATTGGCTTTTATACTCATGTTTGACAAAGCTAGCAATTCTCTTTTGAGAAAAATCTGTAAAAATGCAACGTAGCCTATAATTATTAAGTTTTCACAGATACTTTGGCTAGAGGTCAAATTTGTAGAGAAAATGTATGAATTCTCAGCTATAGTTTGGATAATATATAAAGAGTCATTGAATTTCATAGTTCTATAGTAGTAAGAAAATCTAAGGGTAAATCAGGGAGATACACGCCCTGTAATCTCAGCAGTTTAGGACTCTGAAGAAAGAGAATTGCAAGTTTGAAGGCTCATTCAGCAACTTAGTGAGACCCTGACTCAAAAGATAAAAATAAATAGCACCCCTATGGTTACTCCTCAGCCCAAAACAAACAAAACCCCTAATTTTTAAGATGCCAATGGAGTAATTGACAGAAGAAAAGACAAAAGAGATGATTTTCTATGAAGCAATAGGTGAGGGGAATGGATGCATAGGAAATATAGTTAATATGAAACATAGTTAATATGAACTGCTATTAAGGAATGTATTGATAAAATCATTAAGAACACAAGAGTGACCTTTGTGGAAGTGTTTAATGTCCAGGTATTCATGGGTAATAATAAAAGCAGCTTGAGAGCAGTTGACTTGACTATGGGGTAGGGCAGAAAGGAGAAATGCAGGCATAGGGGTCAGATGTGTAGAAAATGTCAATCCCATCTGCATGAGGTATGAGCATACTGAAGAGGAGCTGGAGAATAAACACAGGAATTGTTATGACAGGTACCAAAGAGGGGATTCAAGAAAGAAAACTTACCAAATTGATGATGCCAAATAATTGTAGCCTATTCAGTTTGGAGACTCTATGGAGATTGTACTCTAGAAGGTAAAATAATCATATTCAGTTTATATGAGGATAATGTTGATAATGTGTAGAAAATGAGTGGAATTGAAAAGTGAGTCAAATTTCAAGTGGGACAGAAAATTGGGGAAAGGTTGAAAAATATGTAGTACCTAAAAAATTCTAGCAGATAATTAAGTAAAACCTCTCTATTTTCTTTCATTGATAAATGAGGTATATTTGGAAAATATGCTTTTGTTTGGTTTTGTTACATTTTAGTATATGAAATTCAGTGTAGAATTCATAAATATGGGCTGCAAAAAAATCAATATCACACATAGATAATAAAAGATATTTTGTATGGAAATAATAGAGACACATAAAAATTAATAAAGCAATCACTATTGGATTTCTAAAAACCAAAAGTGTCTTTTTGTTTAATTGTTCCTGGTAAGAAAAAGATAAATATTATCCCTCGTGCTTGACTAGTGCTAGTAAGAAAATAATGCTTCAAAGAAACATTTTCCTAGAAGCTACATAACCTATGATCCTTTCAGGTGTTTCTAAGTGTTTGCTAACAGCATAAAACCTTGCAGAATGGCTTTTACAACACAAAGGTTGATAGATAAAATGATTTACTTGGAGTTATGTTTAGAGCAAAGAGTACATTAATATTATGAAAGTATATTACGAGAATATCTGTAATGGTAAACTGAAAGCTAAAGGATTACCTTTGCATACTTAAAAAGAAAGCAAAAGATGATAAAGAAATTGCTAGATATGGACTAAAAGAAGTTAATACTAAAAAGAAGCCACTGATCTGTGAATTATATTGAGAAAATGAGCTGAGCTGGGGACTGTGGATCTGATATATTCCTGGAAATTTCCAAATGTAAAAAGTAGATATTTCTGTAAAATAATTTATGTGAGGAAACGGAGACTCAGATTGTTTAAACAATGTATCCCAGGTAGTAAGTGGCTGAATCAGGTAATAGACATTGAATCAGTGTCTACCATAGGACTATGACAGCAGTAGTAGGAGTGACACTACTAGCAGTTGTTGTAAGTTTCAGTGGCAGTGGCAACAATTTTATTGAACATTTATATATCTCAGTACTCCTCTAGTGCCTCATGGATTTTACCTAATTTTTGCATCATGACATTCATGTAAAATAAATCTTATTCTATGAAATAGGCAAGTGGAGAAATGGGATACAAAATAACTGGCCCAAGAATACACGTCCTGACTCCTTTATGCTGAACCCCCAAAGTTGACCAGGGAAAGCAAAGTGCATGACTTGTTTTAGGCTAGGTTAAGCCATGGTTGTGAGCAATCCTACAAGTTTATAATGACTTAATAAGCATAGTTTATATCTATCTCAAACTCTATCTATTGCAGGCCAGCTGTGTATTTTTCTTATTTTCCCATCTTCTGTTTTATTTTTTTTAATTTTCAGCCTGTATTTGAGTGATATTATGGATTATTCTTATAGAAAATAAAATATATATTATTTAAAAACCAATAAAAAGACAGTGACAGCTTTTAAAACATATCTTCAGAAGTACTTTATGTCACTTTGCTTTTTATTTCATTCAATAAAGTAAGTCACACGTCCAACCATGGTGTTTCTAGATGGGAAATGCATTATTTCCCTATACTGGGATTCTGAAATAAAAAGACATGTAGTGAAGGTAATATAGAAATACCAGAAACGGGGTTTTTAATGATATAAATTTTAATTTCTCATGGAAAGTGATCAATGGATAGTTTAACTTAGTTTTATATATAAGTGTTAATGCTAGCACCTCAAAGTTCCATTGTTTATTTATGAGTGTTACACAAGTAGTTTTTCAAATGACCACAAACTTTAAAAGAGTAGCTACCAATTTCTGGGAATAGTATGACTATATCAAATATACAAAACTAAGAGAATTCTGGAATGAGCTAAACACTGTGTTTACTAGATAACAAGGAAAAAGCATGTACCAAACCTTTCATTATGATATAGTAGTCTGGGAGTGTACCACTGACATCTCACTTTAGGAAGGAACTTGGAAACTGGAGCATTAGTACACACCTGTAAAGCCCATGACTCACAAGGTTGAATGTCATGATTTAGATGTCACGTGTCCCCCAGAAGTTCCTGTGTGAGACAATAAAAAAAAAAAAAAGCTTAAAAGTAAAAGTTTTAGGTTATGGGAGCTTTGACCTTATCAGTGCATTAATCTACTGATGAGGATTAGCTGGCAGGAATATGATGGTTTTTGGAGGGCATACCTTTGAGGTATACACTTTGTCCCTGGTGAGTCTATCACTGGCTTTGCTTCCTAGTTCCATGTCCTGAGCTGATTTCCTCTGCCACACTCCTACATAAAGATGTTCTACTTTGCATCCAGCCCATTGCAATGGATTTATCCATCTGTGGACTGAGAACTCTGAAACCATGAGCACCAAATACATTTTTCTTCCTCTGAAATTGGTCTTGTTAGGATTTTTTTCTTTAATGCTAATTTTTATACATGACAGCAGAATGCATTAGAATTCATATTACACATATAGAGCACAATTTTCTATACCTCTGGTTGTATACAAAGTATATTCACACCATTCGTGTCTTCATACATGTACTCAGGATAATGATGCACATCTCATTCCGCCCTCAGGGCGATGCATAAGCTGACTAAAACACAGGAAAATCTCAAGTTTGAGGCCAGCCTGAGATCCTGTTTCAAGAGAGCAACTAAGATCAGAACAGGGAAGAAGAGCATGAGGAAAAGATTAACATTAAACAGAGAAGAGTGGGGGGAGAGAAAGGGAGAGAGAAGGGAAACTATGGAAATGGAAGGAGACCCTCATTGTTACACAAAATTACATATAAGAGTTTGTGAGGGGAAAGGGGAAAAAAAAAAAGGGAGAGAATTAAACAACAGCAGATGGGGTAGAGAGGGAAGATGAGAGGGAAGGGGAGGGGGGATAGTAGGGGATAGGAAAGGTAGCAGAATACAACAGTCACTAATATGGTATTATGTAAAAATGTGGATGTGTAACCGATGTGATTCTGCAACTTGTATTTGGGGTAAAAAATGGGAGTTCATAACCCACTTGAATCAAATGTATGGAAGATGATATGTCATGAGCTTTGTAATGTTTTGAACAACCAATTAAAAAAAATTAAAAAAATAAAAAAATAAAAATAAATAAATAAAAAGCACTGAGAATGTAGCTCACTGGTAGAGACACCTGAGCAAAGAGAGAATTTGCCCTTCAGCTTCAGAGTGCATTTAGCTCCTCATACTCCTTGCGATCCACCTCAATTTTTAAGAAAACATCACACTTCACCTAGGTCACACAGGTCAACAATGGGTATGGTGGAAGCACTAAGGTTTGGACATTTTATGCAATGCAGGATTCCTGCTAAATATTCCCATGTTTTGCATTATTATGGATGCATTGTCTGAAGTAAAGCATGTGACTTTATTCCAATACTATTCAATTCTTCATTATTAGAAATAATACTTCAATTACAAGGTAAAATAGAAAATTATTTTTTTATTTCCTTTTGGAATATATTTCCAAAGTAGTTTTATCAGATAAAAGCTTATAAAATTGTATGAATGCATGTAAATATACAAAAATGAATATAGCAATTTACCTGCCTTGAACATAAAAATAGCTACATTATTCAGTGAGTTCTAGCATAATATTAACTTGCATAAAAACTGACGATTTACTAGAAAAATGATAGTTTATGTTAATTTGCATGTTTAAGTACAAGTCAAAATATTTTCCTTAAGTTAACTTATAAGCAACATCTTGCAATATTTTGTCCATAATCTATGAGCATCTACACACATATATAAATTGACTGATTTCAGCAAATCTTTATTCTACTGTGTGTCATACTTTACTAAAGGCTGGCGAGAAAGAATGGACAAGAAGAAGACTATGTTTCTTCACTCTCTGAAATGGCAGTGAAGTAGGTAAGGCAGACAATTGAGCAAAAAAGTTATAGTAAAACATTCTAGTGAAGAAAAACATAATATGACTTCCTTAAAGACAAGGGAGATGAGTTCATTGAAGAAGTTACCTTTGAGCTGATACCTGAAGACTGTATAAGGTAAATCAAGGAAGAAGGAGTTCAAGGAGTCTTAAAGATAGAGAAAACAGCAAATTTGAGACTCCAAGGTCAAAAGAGAACAGGGACATTTAAGAAAGTGATAGCTTATTTTGAATTTGGGCTTAGCATAAAAACATAATAATAACCTGGAAAACAAGAAAGCCCTCATATATCACATTAAAATATCTGAATGATGTGTTTTAGAAAATATTTTAGAAAAATAGAAATTATACAATCATTGACAAGAGAATCTGAATGGGTATTTGTGGGTATGTATAGGACACCAAATACTAAATGAATTGGTTTGTCAAGTGGCAGAGGGATTGGAGAGAATAAATAACTTTTGTGAAAGCAACAATTGACAAATCTCAGAAATGTAACGCTGTGGGACAGGTAATAGAGCAAAAGAAAGAGGACAGAATGATTTCTTGATGATAGCCTTCACCTACTAAAGGGAAGTATTTTACTGAATTTGTAGAAATGAATCAATGTGGAAAACCTTATGAAGAATATGAATGCTACATATCAATTTGATAGCCATTTTTTTTTTCCATTGGGAGTTAGTCATTTCCTTGGAGAAAGTCTTTCGCAGGGCTGAGTTCTTGGTGGTTAAAATCTGAAAGAGGAGGAGTATGAATATGTTGATTACTGGGTAAGATGAGTTATACTAACTAGGATAAGAAGTTTGGTATATGATTGCACAGTAGGGGAGCTATAGATAACAAAATACAGTGCACATTTAAAAAATCTAGAGGCAAGATTTTGAATATTTTCACTAAAAAGAAATAGTGAATGTTTAAAGAAAGAAATAGGCTTACCCTAATTCAAACGTGAATTCAAAAAAGTATATACATACTCAATATGTATAAACTCAGTATATACATATTGAGTACTTATGTGACATTTTAACAAATATCATATATCATATTTAAATATCTGAATGATGTGTTTTAGAAAAATAGAAATTATGCAAATTATAAATTTGTATACAAATTATATAAATTTTAACAAATATCACATAAGTAGTCAATATGTATATACTTCTTTATGTACAATTTTAACATTTCTCTGTATCAGCTAAAATCATTTAATTTGAAATAAAAAATAAATAAAATTTATAAGAAAAGACAAAACAAACATTTTTAATCTGGAAGAATTTCAAAAGACAGAAAGGCAGTTTGGGAATTTATAAGATTGTATAATTGAACAGGCTTTTATAAAATATTCTTTTATTTATGCTAATAATTTTAAGTAATATTTACAAATGTGTGAGCACGCATATATACACATGTTGAATGTGATTGAAGTTCTTCTCCACAATGTTAGTACGTTTGAAATCTGCTTATCTTTAGAGCAGGGGTAGTAGTAATTAGGAGAAGGTAACCTGTAATGCTTGAATTGCAGATAAGGTTATTAATACGCTTTGCTAACATATTTTCTTTAGTTCCCAATAATTTGTTTAACATAAAGTAAGCATTGCATTTATTCATTGTATTTCAAAGAATATTTTAGAATTCATAATCATGAATTCTCATATGAATAATTTGCAATGCACACACGTCCAGGTGTTTTATTTAATTCATAAGTTAATGAGAAAACTACAAAGATGTTACAATTTGTTTAAAGGACAATTGAAAAATTCACATTTGTATGCAGTGATAAAATGCTAAATAATTTTAATAAATACATGCAAAATCTACTTGATCCACAAGACAACAATCAATTGGATACCATTACTTGGTATTTTAGTGACTAGATAATATTTATCAGTTTTCTATAATGTACAGATACATAATGTAACTCTAAAAATAAATAAAGGATGTAAATAACTTCAATCTATGACACAGAACGTCAATTAATCTTTGTCTACATATATTATGTTTTTGTCCATTTTAAATTCTCCTATCCACCTTATATCTATAGGTGACAGAGAAAAAAAATGTGGTGATTCAGACTGACATTGTGGCAAGTTAAATAATTTGAATGCAAGCTTTCCTTTCAGCCATAAACATGATATCCATGAAAATAGGGAGATTATATTTTTTTCTTACAAATTTCATCTTTGCCTACATCAATAACAAAACTGGCGAACTTCAGAAGTTTTTCATTTTCCCTCCTCTACCTTTTTTGAGAAATTAATAAAAAATAATTTAAGACCAAAATTAAATTAATAAATAAATCCTAATAACAAACAAATAAACAAATGTTGGGAGCATTGGATATTTAAAAATGATTAATACCTTAAGGGAATAATGAATAATAATAGATAATAGGGAATTATCTAGCAGTGTAGGCTCAAAACAGAAAATTTAATATTGGGCTGTGAATGAACATTGGTGTGATATTACATTATGAAATACGAAAAAAAAAAAACTACTCCAGAGAATTTTAGCATGAAGATCAAATAGTTGAGTTAAAGTAAATCCAATGTAAATGGAATTGGATGCTATGGGGTTGGAAGGATGACTTCAGGTATATAAATGAAAATTTCAAAAAAAATATCCCAGTGGAATTTATATTGGAGATGAGTGAAGAAGTAAAAGTGCAAAAAATAGTAAAGATTGTCTGAACTTGATCAATTTTGCAGCTGTCATTGGAGATTTATATAGACTTTGGGTGATTTATTCTTTTCACAAAATCACCAATAATCTGATGCCAATAGGTTTGAACATTGTTTTCTATATTGTCATATTCAATAAAAGGAGAGAAATGTTAAAAGGGAAGGACTTGAAAAAATCTTTCCTCAGTTCAACAGTTTTAGTTATATATATATATATTTTTGTCATTGTGCCCAAAAGACCATGACAGGATCAATTAGAGGAAGAAAAGTTTATTTGGATATAATGATTTCATAGGTCTTAGTCCATAGATGGCCAAGTCCATTGCTGTGGTCCTGAGATAATGCATAATATCCTGGCAGAAGAGTATTGCAGAGGAAAGCAAGGGAGATGTGACACCAGAAAGAGTAGAGAGAGAGTTCTGCTCACCAGGCACAAAATACATACCTCAAAGGTAAGCCCACAGTGACCTATTTCTTCTGGCCACAACCTACCTGTCTATTGCTACATCCACTTAATCCATATAAATGGATTAAGACACTGATTAGTTTAAGGATCTTATAACCCAATTGTTTCATGTCTAAATTTTCTTATGTTGTCTCACACATGAGCTTTTGGGGAACACCTCATACCTAAATCATAACAACAACTACATATATTTAGGCAGTTTGTAGAGGTTAATAAGGTATGGTACATAAACTGAGATGGTTTAGATTTTGATGAGTAATAATCTTATATATTGGTTTTGTTATAGACCTGAGGTCTTTGGGAAACAGTGTGAAGGTTCCCTTTCACATCCAAATTTTTGTGTTCAAATTAGAAAGATTCAGATATAAACTTATTAGAAGAGATGGTAAAGAGGGAGACTTTCCAGGGACTAAGTAGGTCCCTTCAGAAGGGAGAAGAATTGCATGTCCCTCCTGTCCTTCCTGTTCTATTGGGAGTTCCAGGAGTTTTTTTCAGAATGCTACTCAATTTCACCATCTGACTTTTGAATGACAACTTAGGAGCTGCATGGCCCACCTCCAAGAGAGCATGGTATGCTACCCCTAGCTCACAGAGTAAAACTTTTCAAGGAATTCAGTCACCCTACTTTTGTCTCATTTTTCTGCCCCCTTAATCAGTTCATTATACTTGGAATAGCCTGTAACATAGAGTTTGTGAATATATTAATGTTTTGGTTATCAGAATGTTTGGGACCTGTGAAATAGCGATAAGAGAGGGTCCTGGACTT
This sequence comes from Marmota marmota marmota, assembly GCF_001458135.2. Taxonomy (NCBI): domain Eukaryota; kingdom Metazoa; phylum Chordata; class Mammalia; order Rodentia; family Sciuridae; genus Marmota; species Marmota marmota. Next base: position 45,363,764 of record NW_025999968.1, on the reverse strand, counting down.
GCTCTGTAAGATAATGAAGACATGTCTCAGAAATTGTGTTTTTCTTTAATTAAGACTGAGGGAGATTTTAGCATACCCAGCCCCCTTCCTCCAGGTGCTTATCTGCAATGTAAGGCTCCCTTGTGTCTTCCAGTGGTCCTTCATTATCTTTTCTCTGCACAACCATTCATGTCTGAGTAGCTACTTAACAATTTCACAAATAAAAAATAAATTACTTTTTCTTAACTTTTCTTCAATGGCATGAAATAAACAAAATAGAGAATAATTTCCTCAAATAACTTTTTTTCTAGTGATAACCATTTTAATTATTAACTTACCATCAAAAAAAGTATGATCATATGTAAACAGATTCTTAAAAAAATGTTTTTTAGTTGTAGGCGGACACAATAACCTTTGTTTTATTTTTATATGGTGCTATGGATCCAACCCAGTGTCTCACCCATGCTGGGCTAGCACTCTACTGCTGAGCCACAACCCCAGCCCCTTAAACAGATTTTATTTGGTTTAAGGGATGTATTCATTTGTGATAGCTACCATAACAAAATACCACAAATCTGGCAACTTAAACAAGACAATTTTTTTTCCTGTCATAATTCTGGAGGTTTTGAAGTTTAAAATCAAGTTTCTGCAGGCTTGGTTCTATAACAGGAAAAGAGATGTATTCAGAGAAGTTTCAGAGGAGTTCGTAGAGAAGAGGGGAAACTCAACTGAGGACCAGTGTGGTTCTTGGCTCATATCACAGAAAAGAATTTCAGCATAAACCAACAAAGGTATAGACAAAGGTTTATTTAGGTAGGTAAATATACCTTCAAGGGAGAATTCAGGATATCTAGAGAGAATCCCTGAGTTGGGCTGGATGTCCAATACAGAAGTGCTCCATCAGATACTGGCCTGGAGGTGGAGTTGGGGTGGAGCTGCACAATTTCAGGCCAGTTTTCCCTACATTTGTGTTTCTCTCATTTTATAGGCACATAGGCCAAGAGCATGTTGCTTAAGATTGAAAACTATGCTTTCTGCATCTCAATGGCTTGTGGGCATTGCCTTTAAATTCAGTATTTCTCTCTTCTCATCCTAAATCCCTATCACATTTCCTCCTGAGACGTGAGAGGACAGGAAAATTAAGTTTATCTACATTGAACTCTTTTGTAGAGACACTTTTACTGACAGTCCTAATATTAGGCATGGCAAAGATTTCTGGAGAAGCCCAGTTAAGACATTTTGTGGAGAGGGGGTGCCACTACAATCTCTTCATATACTTGTCTCTGTGTCCAAATTTCCCTTTTTATCTGATGATACTGATGAACCCAGCCTAATTCCATTTTAAGATTGAGAACCATCTTGTCACAAGGTCATGGAAATTTCATTTCTGTTTTATTGTAACCTGACCATACTTTGATGTTTTAAAAACTTGCTTGGGATTCCTGCCCGTGCTTTGAACTTACCTGTGCCCAGCTCTCCCTGACCAGATAACAACCCTCCCTGAAATACCAACTGCTCCTCATTAATTCTGATGTTGGAATCTGAGTTTGCTCCCTACCTTCAGATGTTAAGCCATGTAGATCATTAATCTGCTATCTGCTCTTGTATTATGCTTGCCAGTACCCTGTTAGCTATAAGTTTCCAAGATACCTTGTGGTAAGCCATTCTTATAGACCATGGCCGCCATTAGAAGATGGCGCCGGCTTCCACTGTGGCCTGTGATAAACAACTCCTTTTATGGAGAGTTGGCGCGCAATCCCTTACCACCCTATGAGAGAGATCCACGTGGCGGCTTGGGATTGGGATGCGGGGGGCTTTATTAAGCTGTGCTTGGGTGTGGCGGCAGGCGGGCGCTAGAAGATGATACATGACTCAAGGCCTGAATAAACTGCTGAAAGAAGAATCCTGTGTCATGTTTTCCCTTGCCGGGAGGGGTCGCAACAGTTGGTGGCCTGTACGGTGAACATATTCCTCGAACCCAGGATCCAGAACTTTCAGCAGTCAGGGTGGTGCACCAGTAAGTTCCCAGGTAAGTGGGAATCCGCAAGTAAGTAGCGGGACGCTCCTCCGTAGAAAAGGAGAGAGCGGGGATTTCATAGAATGGAACGCTCCTCCGTAGAAAAGGAGAGAGCAGGGATTTTTGTACTTTCACTTTCATTATATCTTTGGAGACATTATGGGCGCTACTTCTTCAAGCCCAATTTTGTTGGCCCTAGATGGG
>NW_025999968.1:45277976-45355193 GCF_001458135.2 Marmota marmota marmota | reverse complement strand
TTTTTTTTTCCGGGGGGGGGGGGCAACACAATTCAGTTCATAAGAAATGGAATCAACCTAGATGCCCTTCAATAAATGAATGGGTTAAAAAATGTGGTATATATACACAATGGAATATTATTTAGCAATAAAAGATAATAAAATCATGGCACTTGCAGGTAAATGAATGGAGTTAAAGAAGGTAATGCTAAGTTAAGTAATCCAATCCTAAAAAACCAAATGCCTAATATTTTCTTTGGTATAAGTAGGGTGATTCTTAGCTGGATAGGGAGCCGTAGCATGGGAGGAATAGAGGAACTCTAGATAAGGGAGAGGGGTTAAAGGGGAAGAGAGAGTGTATGGGGTAATTAATGATAGTGGAATGTGATGATTATTATTATCCAAAGTACAGGTATTAGGACATGAATTGATGTGAATATACTGTGTATACAACCAGAGATATGAAAAATTGTGCTCTATATATGTAATAAGAATTGTAATGCATTTTGCTATCATATAAATTATAAAAAATAAACAATATCTATATCTAGCTTAGTGCTTTAATATTTTATAAATATTAATAAACAAATCAATGATTTTTTTTTGTTTTTATTCAAATCAATGAGTTAAATTATATTGTGTGAAATTGGTATAATTTTTTTAAAGTTCATAATAGGCAAAAAGGATATGTGATGAAGTAGAAAATAGCATTTTTATTTAAATATCAATATTGAAGTTAACAATTTTGAATATTAAAATTTATAAATTTTAATAGTTCATCACATTCATTTAAATTAAATACAAATATCACTTTAAATATGTGCTCTAATATGCCCAGTGCAGTTGTGCACACCTGTAATCCCAGTGGCTTGGGAGGCTGAGAGAAGAGGACCTCAAGTTCAAAGCCAACCTTAGCAACTTTGTGAGGCTCTAAGCAATTCAGTGAGATCCTGTCTCAAAATAAAAATAAAAAGGGTTGCTTATGAGGCTCAGTGTTAAGTGCCTCTGGGTTCAATTACTAGTACAAAAAAAATGCACTAATATTATTTCAAATGCATTGTTTTTTACTTTATAATTTTTTTGTGGTCAAATTAATCAATTCCCCATGTGGGTGGGGAAAAAACATGCACATTTAAGTATAAAACTTAATAAATCAGGATTTATATTTTTATGGCATATTCTCCTTGGGAAAAAATGGCATCAGGAAAACTAACTTTGAACATAAGTTTCTTTCACTGAGAAAAAGTCAAGATTGATATAAATTATTTTCTATTCTGGCACATTTTTTGTCCTTATTGCAAAGATTATTTATAGAAAGTATTTTCTTGGCACAAAATGTACTCTGTAGAGAAAAATGTCACACTGGACAAGATGAGCAAACAGAAATTAATTTTATTCTAATACTCTTGCTAGCAACAGGAGAAAAGTATATAGACCAGCTCTGGTGGAAAAGGGCCAGAGAGTTAGTAAGAGCTGGGGTGGGGAATCTTAGACTTTCTGTGTTTGCTAATTGACTTAACCAAAAGAATATAAATTTTCTCATATCTTCATGAGGAGAGGTAATTTTACAACTTAGAGATAAGGTGCCCACAGAATTAGGCTCCTGCCTTCTCTTGAGCAGGAAGACTGCATTGCTTCTATCCTTGATATTTTCATCTCAAAGAGATGGTTCTCAGGTCCTTAGGAAAGACAATCTTAGGTTATAAAACTGGCAATAGGTTTTTAAAAAGATTTACATCTCAAAAAGACAGGGAAAGAATTTACAGTTACAGATTTTCTTAAGTAAATGTTTTAAGAAAGGAGAGATTAAGGGCCTAGAAAACTGCCTAAAATGTAGTCAAGTTAAGGGAATATTAAGTTTTTCTAGGTCAGCCCTGAATAAATATTTTCAGAATGAATGAATACATAAACATTTTACAGAGTATTAAGAAGAATGGAGGGAACAGAAGGAAAAATAAGACATATTGCCATAAGATTGTGAAACTATTTTAAATATTAAGTTTTCCATTGCAAGGAAGCAGGTTGTATTCTTTAATTTTGGAAACAAAAATATAACCTCCAACCTAAAACTGTCCATCTGTTTTTTTTGTGACATATGGATCTTCTTTTAATCAATTATTTAGTAAGTTCACTGTTATTTAAATTTTAATCAGAAAAGACAACTTAGACAATTATTCTTGAATAGAATTTAGTTATTACTGAGAATGAGTTAAGATGTTCTTCTAGGCTAACAAAGTTCTTGCTCACAAAGAACTGACATCATAGATCCATACATTGATATAAACAAATATGCAAGCAAATATGGAGCCTATCATGTGTATTTATAGTAATTTCATTTTTGTTTGTTCTTTGGTGCTGGGGGGAGGGGATCCAGTGACTCTTGCATTCTAGGCAAGTGCTCTGTCACTGAGTCACATCCCCAACTGTCACAGAGTATAATAAAAAGAGGGAAAAATAGGATGAATACAACAGGGATTGCCTAGGTACATGATGGAGTGGTTATGAATGTAAACTTGATCACTACAAAGGTAATGTTTGAGTTGAATAAAATACACAAATGCAAATATTGAAGGAAGAAGAATTTTAGGCAGGCAATGGAAGTCCAAAGACAGTGAGATAGGAACATGCTTCATACATTTGAAAAACAATGAGTTCACTGGAACCAAGGAATCTAGGGAAACCGGAGTTTCAGTCATCAGATAAACAATAGAGGAGCCTGGGAATGACTGATGAGTGCTGAGAAAATGAGCAGATCATAAAAGGCTTTGTGGGTTTTTGTAGGGACTTTGGGACTCCCAAAGTGAAGCAGTTAAAAGTTTTGAATAGAGTAGTGACCTGATCTGACTCCATTTAAAAGAGTAGCTCTGGATACTTTGCTGAGAATAACTTCTAGAGAAGCAAGGATGGAGATTAAACCAGTTAGAAAGCTATTGCAGTAACCCAAGTAAGAAGGCTATAAAGGGGTTTCCATTAAATGCCAAGACTGCTGAGAGAGGAGGTTTGGAAGGCAGGAGTTCAGTTTTAATTATTAATGATTTTATGTATGAGCTATAGGTTTACAACAGAGCTAGGGAGGAATAAAAAGACACAGGAAAAATAGACTCTTCTTTAATGGAATTTTGCTGACAAAGGCTAAAAAGAAAATTTGTAATAGCTGATGGAGACATGAAATGGTAAGAGCTTTTCAAACTGATTCAGTAGAAAGACTAAATGATGCAGGGTGAAGAGATAAAATTGCTAAAACAACGTTTAAAAAAGGTAAGATACAGTGTGTGTGTGTGTGTGTGTGTGTGTGTGTGTGTGTGTGTTAGCAATTTATTTGCAAATAATTTTAAACCTAAAGAAGAACTGCAGGAATGAGTACATTACCAAAAATCATATATTAATATAGTTTGACCTATTTGTCTATCATTAGTGCTTTTTCTTTTCCACTCTCTGTCCAGAGGTATAGATATTGGTATACATGTTGGTATAAGTGAAAATAGAAATATAGGTGTAGGTTATCCATATGAGCATAGATACAATGCTCTGAACTATTTAAGAGTTAAGCTGAACTTTGTATCCTCTTACTTACTTTATTTATTGTTGATGAGTATGAAAGATTTGAGTAATTGACCTTCTAGGTCTTAAAAAGTTTCAGCATGCTCCTTCAAAATACACCCGGAGGTGAAATAAAATGCTGAACTAGGCCAGCGGATAACACAGAAATCCCACAAGATGGCAGGAGTGCCATGCTTATGGGCATTTCTTGCTTACTTAATTTCATGTCCCCCATTTCCTCAACAGATAGACCTTTAGTTTTTAGTATTTTGTTGTTTGAAGTATATATGACTCAAGTAACTTTTTGAAAGGGACGTGATAACACAAATTGGCAGAAATATTTTTAAAAAAACAAAAAATCCTAATACTAAACCATTCAAACTCAATGCCATTAAATGTATATTGGGCTTTAGTTTGAAGAAAATTGTATTTATTAAATAAGACTAAATATCAAGAAGTTAGGGATCTATAAGAGAAATATTAGGGTATAAAATAAAGCTTTAGAAGTTTTAGTTATAAGGCATTGATTTAATAAGGATATACTAAATGTTTTGCTTTAAAAATATTAACTCTCTATTTGTACAGAGAAATTCTGGTGTAGCTGTGCAGTTTAAGTATACAAGAGCTATTAGATTTTAGCAGAGTTTGAATCTAGGTTTCACCTCTTACTTGGTGAGTCACTTTCTAGTTCTGAATTTCAGGTATAAGATGGTAATGATCAGACCATTTTCATGGGATTTGTGCTAAATGATGACATCATAAGAATTGCAGGTATAACAGCCAGGAAAAGTCCTTCCTGTTATTGAGTTTTTCTAATAGTATTGTCAGTTGTGTTTCCTTGTGAGAAAAAAAAAAGCTTTCTTTACTGCTTTGAAACATCTCTTCCATTTTTCATAAATTTTGATGCTTTTTGTAGCTAATTTCTGGCCTCAATTTAAAATTATGTATGTATTATAGGTATATGATGGTGATTTTGAACTCTGGTGTTACTGAATATAAGAAAGAAGAAAATAAAAATATGGCTTGTCAGCAGGCAACTTTGTCCTCTTTATTCTTGCATAAAATTTTCTAAAGAGCTGACAAAGCCATTGCATAGGCTGCACCTCTGCAGAGAGTAGATGGAATTACACTGGACAGTTCTTTCTAACTTGGGTACAAGGAAGAATCTGATGAGATTTTTATAAAGGAGAGACCTGAGGCAGAGATGCTACAAGAATACCAGATAACTTTCAGAGCCTAAATTGGGTCCTTTCCAAAATCATATATTGAAGTCCTAATCTCTATACCTCATAATGTGCCAATATGAGAAGATGATACTTTAAAAGAGGTAATTATGGTAAAATGAATTTATGTGAGTAGACCTTAGAACATTATGACTGTGAACTTATAAGAAGAGTTTTAGATGCAGACAACATGTAGAAAAAAGGTAACCAGGCCAGAACACAGCTATTGCCATCAAAGAGAAAGAGCTCAGAAGACACCAATCCTGCTGAGACCTTGATCTTTACTTCTAAGTTCCATAAGTACCGAAGAATAAATTTCTGATGCTTAAATCAAATGCCCCCTGCTATTTATTATGGCATGTTTTTAAACTAAAACAGTAACCAAATTTGTTGTTATGATGAATTCAGGTTTATCTTACATTTGATTTTAGAGAAGAAAGAAACACTTTCATCAAAGAAATGTTAAAAAAAAAGATTTTACATGGAATCAGAATTGAACATGATAAGGAACAATTAACGTCAAATAAAATACAAATATTTTTGGTACATGGGACTTGTAAAAAAATAAACAAGTAAATTTATATCATGCTCAAAAATATTGATTTGTAAACAAGGCAAAAATTAATATAATACAGAGGATTGTTGAAGAAAGAGACATATTCATCAATTAAACAATAGTGACCCTAGCATATAAATATATATCTCCCTGGAATTTGGTCTTTGTTTATCTCAACCCCTAAGCTCTCCTTACTAAAAAAATAAATAAATTTGTATTTTTAGAAATTTTTATATTTAATTTTTACAAAACAGCTAGGTTATCAATGTGCAATGATCTGCATTTACATATGTCCCTCATGAGAAAATTATTTTTATGCTAATTATTAAAAAAGTATCTTGGAACCCTGACTTAATGATATATTCTTATTTTTAGCTATTCATTCTAGAAGGTACATTTACACTCTTCTCTCTCTCTCACTCTCTCTCTTTTAATCTCTTTGATACAGTTTTTGTTGTTTTACTCTTTATCTTGTTTCATCATGCTTTAATCTGCTAACTTTTTGCTGAAGTTTTGTTATATTTTCTATATTACTTCATAGACAAAGGATAAATAAATGAATACACATTCTGATATTTGTCTGATAATGGAATGCAGGATAAAATTGCTCCTCTGTAACACCAGGATCCAGGATTATAAAGTAAGTTAATTGGATCCCAAACACCAAAGAGATTCAGGCAAATAGGGGTCAAATTTGACAATCTATAAACTCCTAAAGTGTGACTGACTCTCAATGGCAGTTCAAAGATATCTGATTCACCTGTAAAGGGAAACAGAACTTGTTTTGTTCACATAGCTATTTGACAAACTGTAAAAATTCTTATATTCTGAGGTGCTATAATTTATTTGGTTCCAGAGGAGGAATTGGGAAGCCCAGAGATGACTCAGGTATAGACCAAACAGATAGGATGAGGTCAGATGGCTAAGGCATTAATAAGTGTTCTGCAACCTTGTTAATGCTATGGTCTACAAGGTATTTGCTCATAAATTGATGATGCCGTTGAGGAAGTAAAATCCAAACAGGAATCATGTTTTTACTTGAATATCTTAAAATTCTTAAAATATATTTAAATAAAATCACATGTTGCTTAGTGATGGGAACACATTCTAAGAAATGCATTAGGTTATTTCATTACTGGGCAAACATTATAAAGTATGAGCATGCTTGTGCAAATCTAGATTTGGGAAAACCTAGACTGTCATATACACACTATCACTACTATCTCTTTCTCTCTCTCTTTCTCTCTCACACACACAAATGTATATATATATATATATATATATATTATTAAGTTTTTTCTCTTTCCCTTCTACCAGTAATGAAAAGTTCTAATATCTGGATTTGGGAAGGAGTAAACACCACATCTAGTGACTGTTCTTATCCCTTCTTTGTGACTTAGATGGCTCCCTGTTTCAAGTACAGACTGTAGTGAAAGTTCCTGGGCTGATTAGGGTGTCACATATCAGAGACAATGGATAAGGATCTCACAGAGTCTATGACAAGTCCCAATAGAATAACTGAAATAAGGACCTTTTCAGTTCTGGAGCAAAGTTATGCTTCTACAATGTAAACTATTCACCATTTGAGCAGCAACACCCAATATGTCACCATTCCTTAGAGAAGACTAAACACATGAACACAAAACACCAAGTACGTGTGAGAGCTCAAAGTCCCACTGAGTCATATTGTTTTGGACAGCAGGGTACAAGAGCAATGCATTGTAGTATGGATTCATGACTGGGCCTAAGAGAATCTAAAACATACAAGTAAATAACATATACAGTGGTTTAGACTGCAATGGTAGTATATGCCTCTCATTCGGCTCACATCAGTGACTTGCCAGAAGTCCCTGTGAGTAAATAGTGAAGAAAGAAAAAATAAGCATAAAACTAAGATGTGGTGCATAATATCAACTCCAATTGTGATGGTCATCAATACCGTAATGCTGCCACACTATAGCCCTCTCATGGTATGCCTAAGAGGTAAGTGAAAGGAAATCCTGCCAGAATGCAAAGGGAACACTTGGCTACTGCTAGAGTTTAGATAGAAAATTTTCCTCCTGAAAAATAATATTAATTATAATTATAAATAAAACTCCATGTGTTGATGACTTGGTCAAGCATCTATAGCACAATTGTCAGGTGATGCCAGATTTAGGAAGAGGGGCCTAGGAAGTTAGGTCACTGGGGCCACTGTCTTTGAAAAGATTGTTTGAATGTTGGTCTTTTCTCTTCCTCTCTCCCTTTGCTTCCTGGCCACTATAAGGGGAATAGGCCTCTTACACCACATGCCCTCACCTGATATACAGGGCCAAAGTGACAGGGCCATATCACCATGGACATAAACCTCTAAAACCATGAGGCAGAAAAAAGCCTCTCCTTCTTTTGAGTAAATTTTCTCAGGTACTTTGTCACATTAGTGGAAAGCTGACTAACATCTTTACCTGCTTTATATGTATGGAAAAACAAACAAGAGTTCGGATATTTAAAAATTCTAGAAAATGGCAAGTGGCTTATTTGATTTGTTCAAGAAACTGGAAAAAGCAAGACTAGAAAATTTGAGGTAAGACAGTCTAAGGAAGAAGTAAGTGAGTAAATAGGCTTGGGCACATTTGAAGCACACAGAGATTAAAACAGCAAAAAATACTCATCAGATCTCATCTACCAAATTAAGTGGACAGAATGACCCATTCTGAGATATGACCTAGGGAATGAAATAGGTACAATGACATGAAGAGACAGAAAAGGGCCCAGCAATATAAGATATAACTACCAAAGATAATCCAGCTATCTCACTGTAAGTCTCCAACCTCTTAGCAGAAAATAGACATTAAACACCTTGCATGGCATCACTCTGTAGCCACTTGAGGTTTATTGCACTGGATCCCTTTCATGAGGTGGGAACAGTGATTCCTGTGGAATTTGCACTGGTTCCTATTCTGGATGTAGGCTTCATTTCCCTTTGTGCATGCCTTACAGCAAAAACACCATTTGAAGGTTTCTGCAATACTTTACCTATTGGAAAGTTATCCTGCACATAATTGCCTTGGTTCCTGAGGCTCTTTTATAACAAAGGTCTTACCACATTGCCTGCCCCCAAGAAGAGGGTGGTCCTATCAGCCATGGTGGCACACATTTATAATCCTAGCAGTTCAGAAGGCTGAGATAGGAGGATCACAAGTTCAAGGAAAGCTTCAGAATCTTAGCAAGGCCTTATGCAATTTAGTGAGAACGGTTTCCAAATTAAAAAATAAATAAATAAATAAATAAATAAAACAAAACAAAGGAGCTGGGGGTGTAGCTCACTGGTAAAGTGTCTCTAGTTAAATCTCCATTATCAATTAAGAAAGAGTGGGTGGGGGAGAGAAAGAAAGTGGTCCTCAGAGAAAAAGGGTGGTATTTTATCGGAATAAGTCTACATTAGATGTCTCCTCAGTGACAATAAACTATGTGATTAGGCACTGTCCTTCAAAGTGTAGAGAATAAGTTAAATCAATGGAGTGCTATTCCCCTTCATTATCTTTCCTATTCACCTGTTTGTAAAATCCAACTCTTTTTTTTTTCTTTTAAAGAGAGAGAACTTTTTTTTATGCTTATATTTTAGTCTTCGGTTGACACAACATCCTTGTTTGTATGTGGTGCTGATCCTTGTTTGTATCTGGTGCTGAGGATCGAACCCAGGCCGCACGCATGCCAGGCGAACACGCTACCACTTGAGCCACATCCCCAGCCCAAATCCCAACTCTTTTAGAAGTTTCTCAGTTAGATTCTTTAGGAAACACTGTAAGATGCCATTAAATTTGAAATGCCTGCTAGTTATTTTGGCACTTTTTGGACAGCAGAACAGCAGAAAACAAATAAAGAATACTGTATGTCAGGGGTAATTAGCCCTTAATACCATAGAATGTTATCAGTACATATTAGGTGCAGTGAAAAAATAATTTAAACAATCATAACCTGACCAATTCTCCTTTGATGGACCTAGTGTACCTCCTAGTGTTGAATAACCAACACTAAGCAGGTGCTGGCAAGGCAAGAGGAAAATCTACACAGGAGTGGGGGACAAGAAGATGGGGAATATTAACAACTGCCTCAGATAAGCTTCAGTGGTGGGGACTCTAGCTTTCCCAGTCATCTTTTTGTACTAATTTGCATAGATAAAAGTTCAAAAGCTCGATATCAGGATGGGATTGTGGCTCAGTGGTAGAGTACTTGCCTCACATGTGTGGAGCATTGGTTTTGATCCTCAACACCACATAAAAAAACACATTTTAAAAAATAAAGGTATTGTGTCCATCTGAAACTAAAATATATAAATAATTTTGTTGTTGTTGTTGTTGTTGTTTTTAAATCTCACTATTATCTTGAAAGAGAGGCTGTCACTCACTGGTTGGAGAATAAGTGATATAATCACCAGACCCACAAAAGCAAAAAAATAGTTCTAGGTAATGTTGGGATGCCATTTGACATACCTTCATCTTTTTCTCTTCAGTAGCAGCAAATATTTCCACACTGGCTGCAAAGCTTTTGACAATCTGAGGCAACTCTGTACTTCTTGCTCTCTTTCTGGGTGATTCTCCAAGGAGGCTTTGTTATGAGATATCAGTGGAGACATATACACAAGTTTATGAGAACTGAAATTATAGAGAAGTTAATTTGAATTGAGCCATCACTGGCCAAGGGGAAATGATTGTTGGTATATGAATTTCCCCCTCTGTTTGTGCCCATATGTCAGTTCTGAGGCATGAGTCATAAGTCTTCTCAGAACATCTTTCAGGATCAAACACCAGTTGCAAACTTAATAACTCATCCTTTTATTGGATTTCCCCTGTTTCTCATTTACTTCCTCCTATCCAACTTTCCTGCTTCCAGAGGTAGTTTGCCAATTAAACCACCCACTCCAAAGCATTTGTTTCAAGTTTTTATTTCTGGAAACATAAACCTGACATAGCTCAGTCTATTAATATATTTTCATATGAAAAAATAAATCCACTATTCAGGAGGGGAGAACATAGGTAATTCCCATCATGGAAGGGTTTGTTCAATTAAAAGTACATGGAAATACTGATATCCACCAATATCTTTGAATATGCCTTTTTTTTTTGAAAATAGAACCTTTACAGATGTAATTAAGTTAGGGATCTCAAGGTGGTATCATTGGATTAAGTTTGGACTCCATATCCAATGAATGGTATTCTTATTAGAGAAAGGAGATATTTGAGACACAGACACAGAGAAGAGACCTAAGGGAAACAAACATGGGTAGGCAGGGACAGAAATTAGAGAAATACATTGATGAACTAAGAAGTGTTAAGGATGTCCAGCAGCCACTAGAACTAGGTTCTCCCTGAGAGCATTTAAAAGAAAGGAACTTTGACAACACTTAGATTTTATATTTCTAGGCTTTAGAGTTATCAAAGCATAAATGTATATTGTTTTAAGCCACAAAGTTTATAGTATTTGCTCTGGCTGTCCTAGGAAACTAATGTACTTACCAAACACATATTCAGTTCCCATTATCTTGAGATATCAATGCTAAATATTGATTTGGTGACATAATTGAGAGCTATGCATAAAAATGATGTGAAATATCAGATATTCTGTCTTGTGGTATTTAAATGGTATTATTTATGAGGCCAGAGGGTGCTAATGGCTGTGAGGAGATGTAAGTCCAATCTCAAAAACTTAAATGTAAGCCGAAAGGGAAGCAACAAGCCAATTCTTTAGGATTGATTTCTAACACTAATTTTTTTCAACCAAACCCTGGATAGGTAGAGTTTGTGATTAAAGACCAAAACAATGCCTCCTTCTCATCTCCTGAAACTAAAAGTTATGCATTTACTTGTCCAGAAGAGGAAGAGGAGGGTGAGAAGGACTGGCACTTTCTTTTTGTGGTGCTTGGGATCAAACCCAAATCTTTGAATGGTAGAGAGAACTTGGTCTGAAAATAAAAGCTCTGTCTGATGCTGTGTTCCATGTAGACACAGAAAGAAGAAATTTAGAAACGTCTTTGAGTTTCTTAAGATTTACTAAGCGTATCTGATAGTACAAAGGGTCAATTAGTGTCTCCAGCTTTGACAACTCCTTTTCTGAGAAATGGAATACTAGAAAAAGGCCACAAAAATAAATCTTCCACTCCGGGAACAGGAGCAGTATGAAGAAAGCAGAAGAACATGTCTGCTTCCCTACATATAAATAGCATCAAGTGCCTTGACACAGCATTATTCTATATATTTGGTGAGTTTCCTCTTGATCTGTATGCATTTTGTCTATGCTCAAGTTCATCTTACCTCAAATATCTGGCAATCTTGTAAGCTGAAAATTGTGTCTCAAATTATTTATTGAGTGATCAGTAATGGACATAACAGGATTTCTAGCTGAGGATAGTAAATTGGCCCACTAAATCATCTATATACATTCCTTGTTTTGGAAGTATTGATAATTAAACAAGATCCTCCCAGCTTTACAAAGAAAAGCACATAATCATTCCTGTGACCATTACCTACTGCAATGAAGAACGTAGAGTTTCCACTATCTACAACAGAAATATTTAGCCTTCTTAAAAATTGTTTAAACTTAAGACAATTTTATCTGTAGAACTCTCTAAATGGATTGTATTCAAATTTTACTTGGAACAAATATAAATCTATACAAAGTCAAATAAAGTTGAATGGGACAACTCCTAATTGTCACAACTTAAAGTCTTGTGCATAAAGAACATCAGAGTGTTTTGACCCAAGTAAATAGAACCAACTAGGACTTGGATATTTCCCATTCAGGTGGGGGTTCTACTACAGAGTTTATTTATGCAGCTGTCAGGACTGTTTGACTGCACTGCAGTGAGAAGGCAATGGCGATCATATGAAAAAATCAGTCTTGTATGCTAGAGAATAATAATGGAAGAAGAATGCCTTTGATCAGAGAGTAAGACCCAGGAAGACTCTATGAATCAAACTAATGAAAAAGATCAAAAATGGGTGTGTGATGCCAGAAAAATCATCTCTGGTCATGTGAACACCTTTGTGTTCTTTATTTTTAATTCATTTGTAGCCCTTGCTGCAAGGAGAATTTGAATCTTCACATTGCATATTAGACCGTGTTGTGCAGTTCACAAGTTATATGACTTTGGGTAATTCATGTCACCTTGATGAGCTCAGGTTTCCACACTTTAAGCTGAGCATTAAAGTATGACCTACGTTAGAGTGTAGTTGTGAAGATTAAATCATGTATGCAAAATTATCCATAAGCAGAAAAGTATCAGGCTCCTCTAATTCACAATATTTTTTCTACTTCTGAGGATAGTTGGGGGTTGTCATAGCAGGAAATAGAAAAGGTCACCTTTTCTATGCCCTTTTGTCAACATTATTCATTTTCTTCCCAGCTGGAAGATACAATACCATTCAACGGTGCATGGTTCCACACCTCAATAAAAACCCCAAAGAAAATGAGCTTAATGTATGCTTCAGCATGTGCTGGAAAATAAATGGAATGTGACAAAGAAAATGCCCGTTCTGTCTGGCTACCAGTGCAATCAGAATAAGACAGTGATGCTGGTAAATGAGGCCAACTGAAGGGTTAACATGAAGACAGCCCTGGTAATTGGGAACTTCAGTAGGACTACTTTCAGCCCATGCTCTGGAGATTCACTAAAGTACTGAAGAAGATGGGAAAGATATTCAAAAGTCAGTACAGGGAAAACATTATTTTTTCTCCATAGCCAGGCAGCATTGGCTCTAAAGATTGTTAGTCTCCGCTAACATTTGAATTGAATATTACATGCTTTACATAAGGAATATATTACTCAAGAATCTGAACCAAGAGAACCTACAGGACACACCCAGACATATAATAAAATGGAGATTTATCAAAGGAATTGACTCACATCATCATGGATGCTGAGAAGTCTCAAAATCTGTGATTGCACAATAAAGACCTAAGAAGTTGGTGACATGATTCAGTAGGTTCCTTTGAGAGTCCAGAGTGCTGATCTCCAAGGATAGAATAAGATGAATGTTTCAGCTCTAGGAGAAGCAGATTTGCTTTTATGGTATTAGATGCTGCACAGCTGCAATGATGAAGGTGACCTTGGTCTAACAAATCAAATGTTGACCTCTTATACTCTTATGGAAACTTTCTTCCTTTCCTTTCCCTTCCCTATCCTTCTCTCAATATCTCTCTCTCTCTCTCTCTCTCTCCCTCTCCCTCTCTCTCTGTCTCTCTCTCTCTCTCTCACACACACACACACACACACACACACATATACATACATACAATGTTTTGCTATTCGGTGGAAATATTTTTTTGTCCATTCATCAATTCATTAAACATATTGAGTATTTATTCTCTGTGTCATGCACAGAAGCAGAATTTTCAGCATATGCTACTAGTTTAAATTTCACATTATGTTTAACAGGTACATTATTCCTATTTTACATTTGAGTAGCTTGATGTGGAACACTGGGATGGCAGACAGAGCTGTGATTTAAATTCATTTCTTTTTCCATTTTGGGATCAAATTGCCTTTTCCTTACTGCCTGTAATGCACCTTCTTAATTTGTTACCATGAATTGAATTGAACATTTAAAAATAAATTTTAATGATTTTAATAGCCTTCTAAAATCAGACATCTTGATGTGGTGATGACATATATCTGTTTTTCAGAGCCTGCATGAGGAAAATGGTAATGATAAATTCTGTCTTCTCACTTGTGCCCTCTAGGAGTATTTCTCTAGATTGTATATTTGTTATAACATTTCCTGACATGTGGCAGATAATCACTAACTTCTCTTAACTCATATCTTCCCCTTAAACCATAGCTTTTTTTCCAGAAATTTCTACCAAAATTATTGTGTAATCTTGCTAAAGGTTTCCATGTTCAGTCCAGATATACAGAAAAAGAATTTCTCAGGTTAGACCAGTGAAGCTGTGTTTTCAACAAGAAGATCCATTCAATTTGACAAATTCTCAGGTTTGAGAACCACTGTCCTAGATAATCCTTGCCATGGTCTCAATGTCCCCTCCGACTCATGTTGGAAACCAGTAGCTGCTCAACTCCAGAAGCTGAAGTCTCAGAACAAGAGGGATCATGGATGCAGCCCCGGTTCAGCAGTGAAGGATTGAAAACTCCCTGGAAAGTCCCAGGGCAGAGTACACTTTGGAAGAGTGAAGTAGAGAGAGTGTGATGTCCTCAGGTGATCATAGCAGCAATCAAGCACACACTGAAGGAGAATGGGGATTGCATCTGCCTCTGGTTCCTTGTTCTTCCATTTTTTTTCCATCAAAGCCTCCAATCTATTGGACTGTGCTGCCCATACTTACGGTGGGTCTCCACTACAGTTCACTGTCTCTAATTATTCCTTATTAACACCCTCACTGAGACATCCAGAACCATCTTAATCTTAGGTGTCTCTTAATCCAATCCAATCCAATCAAGTTGACACTTCAGATTAACCATTACAGAAGAAAAATCCCTCTGAGAAGAAGCTATGGGGGCACCTTGCTACTGCAGTAGGACCTAGGGAACTATTTTCCCATGTTCAGCTACCTAGGGACTCAGAGAATCACTGCAGATAAGGTCCAAAGAGGTCTAACTACTGTTTGTGATGGCAACAGAACTTCCCATCATCCACATGGTACAGGTTCTGCAAGAATGAAGAATGCTAGGATGAGAGAATAAGGGAACCTTCTCCAAGATTTCAAAAGATGGTATTTAAGACCAGTAGAAATGCAGCAAGGTCACAGTTCCTTCAGGATGCCTACCAGAGTGTGATGTGTGAAGCTGTGAAGGTGAATTCAAAGCTTGAATAGAGGTCCTAGTGATTAACACATGCCAGTAATGTGGACAGTCTGCCAAAGAAAGATACTTGCTGTTCCTTCTTTCTATGCCCCAATTTCTGCCTTTTATAAAGGGAATATTAACTCTGTGACACTTTATGTTGGATATTTGTAACTTGCTTTTGATCTTCATAGGGGCCCACAGACAAGTTTTCCTTGAGTTTCAGATGATTCTTTGGGTTTGTACCTTTGATCAGTGATCAAGTTGCTAAGACCATTGAACTTCTGAAGATGGACTAAATGCATTGTGAGATGGGCATGAACTTTTGTGGTCAATGGTGGAATATTATGGTCTGGATATAAGGACTCACTCAAAAACTCCTATGTTAATGTGGGCATACTCAGAGGTAAAGTATTTTGATTATGAGAGCCATAACCTAATCAGCCCATCATAAATGAATAGACTGAGTGGTAACTGTAGGCAAATGGTGTGTGACTAGAGGAGCTAGGTCACCGGAAGGGTTTATCATTCCAGTGATCCTTTCCCCTCTCTCTGCTGTCTGCAATGAGATGTGAAATTTTCCTCCACTGGGGCCTTTGGTCATGATGGTCTGCTTCATTTGGGGTCAAGAGAAATGGAAGTAACTTGGCAAGGACTGAATCTTGGAAACTGTAAACCCCAAACAAATTTTTCTTCTTTTAAGTTGTTCATGTCAGGTATTTTGGTCACAGCAATGGAAGCTGACTAACACACCATTATAATTGGAGCAGATAGGCTGGGGATGTGGCTCAAGCGGTAATGCGCTTGCCTGGCATGCACGGGGCGCTGGGTTCGATCCTCAGCACCACATACAAATAAAATAAAAATGTTGCGTCCACCGAAAACTGAAAAATAAATATTAAAAAATCCTCTCTCTCTCTCTCTCTCTCTCTCTCTCTCTCTCTCCTCTCTCTCTTCTCTCTCTCTTTAAAAAAAAATTAATTGGAGCAGACTCTAAGAAAAGCATGTTTTACCTCATTCTTTCCCTAGCAAGAGTGATCAGATGCTTTTCTGCCTTCTTCCATTGGACAAAATAGCATGAAGTCCCTTGACAGATGCATGAGCCATGGTGTTAAATTTCCCAGGTCCAGAACCATGAGTCAAATGCTTTCTGTTGTTCAGAAACCTTGCCTGAAGTATTCTATTACAGCATCAGAAAATGGACTAAGATAACCCTTCCCACACAGCTCACCCACTCTGGTTGGTGAGAGTATGGCCCGCTCTTGTAAAGTGTGATTCAGCTAATAACACCTGACATTCCTGTCTGGGTATAGCACTGTGCCAAGAAGCCTTCCACCTATAGCACGTCACATGAGGTCATGTTGTATGGAAGCCATCTAACCAGTTCATTTTCAGTGCAAGCTACAGTTTCACCCAGATCCCTACTCTGAGGCTGAGGTCAGCTTCCACAGGCATTGGGAGTTCTGAGCTTTTTCCTATCAGAATCTCAGTCAGTGTTGTGATCTCCACTTCTCCTCACAATACTCACTCTGGTGCTATGATCCCAGTGCCAGCCCCTACTTGTCCCTGGTTGACCTCACACTTTCAGTTTTGCATAAGAATTTTATCTCTTTAACTTGACTCAAGGGCTGAAACTATAGCTATAAAATAGTTCTTTACTTAGTTAATGATGACTTCACGCTTTGCAAAAGTCAGGGCTAATAATGCACCACTGGATGTGGTTCCCCTAATGACCCAGCTAATAGGAGAAAATGTGAACTGAAATCAGTGATTGAGTTGAACTGCGCTTATTATGGTTTCTGAATTTTATATTTCAATGGCATACTGATACTCCATAGGGAGGAAAATGTGCTTGGTTATCCTTATGAAACAGGGGGTGTAAGTCCCAAAAAGTTTATTTTCACTGACTAAAGAAGGTATAATCACATTCTATTAAAATGTTTAATGTTGCTAGAATTTTAAAAATTGATGTGAAGTTTAACCAAAATTTCTTTATTATTATATTTTTAAAAGGTATGACTTTAATTCTCTCTTTGCATACTTGGAATTGTAGAACAGTATTCTAAGCAATGGGATAATTGAGAGTAGGTCAGTGTATCAGAAGCAACCTATACTGCCAAGTCCTTGTCAGAGATTCAGGGTGACAAAACATGCCCCTCCAACTCCCAAGGTTAGAGGGCTAGTTTTGCTCATCTAGTCTTGTTTTGATTTCTACTTTGTCCTCAACAGAAACAGCAAGACTAGTAAAATGTGTCTTGCAGAAATGAAGTAGTCAGTGTTGACTCTTTGCTACTTTTAAAAGACAGGAAAACATCTTTTGTATGTCTGTCTAGTGTTAATAGAATGCATCAATACAACATAATAGAATGGAACATTATGAGGAAAGTTGTTTGAATCTTGAATAAAAGGATTAAACTCTGTGTTCCTCTCTCATTTTACACAATGATTTCTCAATTTTAACTGCTCTTACTTTTTTATGTTTCTCCACCTCATTGAGTAGTTATGGGTTCTAAAACTTCTTGAGTCAACACAGCCCTTCTCTTCTCCTGGGTGTCTATTTTCCAACTACAATTAGATGAGGTTAATGCTTTTTAAAATATTGTTGGGAAGAGCCTGTTTTTTTCTTTGTTTAAACCCCCATCTATCATGGATGAAAACTTTCATAAAACAGAATTAGAATGGACAATCAGAAGTACCAGAAATATATTAGGTTTTTGGTTATCATTGCAATAGGAAATTGTTATAAAATTTTCAAAATGTTTGATCTCAATGTTGGCACTTAGTCTGTGAATGGAATCAAGGTTTTCAAGCCATATTATCTGAGGAATATACCGGATTAGGAAATCTCCCTTTCCATTTGTGACATTCCAAATATTATCTTTTTAGATATCTCTTTCCCCTTTTCTATAAACATCTTTTTTTTTCCTGTAGCTCACATAGTAACTCACATAGAATGAATCACATATTAAATGTTTATAGAAATATAGTTCTGAAGAAATAACTATGTGAAATATTTCCAGAAATATCTAATCAAAATATCTGGTTCTAAGGAATGAAGGGGAATATTTGTAAAGTTCCAGCACACAGTATGGGCTCAATAAATGCTGGCTTCCTTCTCTCCTACATCCTTGTCATAGACAAAGGCCAATGACCTCTTTCTTTTCCTCTGCTTTTTCCACCAGTTTTATGAACAAATTCTACTTGGTATTTCTCTGAGCTCCACAACAATTTTAGGAATGTGATCAGGTACAACAATACCAGTTGAGGGTGTATGGCCTGTTTAGAAGATTATCCTTCCCAGGATGATACATATTTATTGCATTCTCAATTACAGATGCCTTGTGAGGTACATTATGCCTTTTTCACTGAGATGGGTGAATACTTGAGCTGAATGCCTTTGAGTGTCTTTCCTAGGAAACCTAATCTGCCTGTCACTCAGGATCTAAAACTGGTGGTGTTCGTCCCCTTGGGGTGTGCTCTTCCTCCCCACTGGCTCGTGTCCTATGAGGCAGCATATGTATGGAACCAAATTAACATTTCCAATCTGAATATTTGCTATGTAAAGAGGAACACATGTGCAGACATACTTGTAAAAACATGAGTCACAACTGATCTTAATTTTGACTGACAAAGAGTGACAAATGTTAGAATACACAGTTCATTCTGTACACAAAAGATAACTGTAGGCAGAAAAAAAAATCAATGTTATTAAAAGCTTGCCTGAAGATTGCAAATTAGTAAAGATTTTTTAATATAAGAAGGAATATATGTGGGACATATCTCTCTAAATCTACAAAATATGTAATAAAAAATAAAAATGATATGGTTAAACTTTGGACTTTTTTTTATATTCAGGTCTGAGTTCTTGATCAGGGCTGACTGGTAGGGTGTTCTGAAAGTTTACTTTGATCAATGAAGGACTCAATTTCTTGATCCTTTGTTAATAATAATGTGAACATAAGTAGTACATGATATATTTGGAATGTAAACTTTATAACATGCTTAATAGAAAATTTCAGCATGTTTTAAACAGTAATTATTATAGAGCATGATTAATTAATCAAGGGATGAAGTAAAAATGACAGAGTGCAGAAGTTAAATTGAATAGTTATTTTTCAAGATTTAGACAATATAGAAAGACTTTTCTATTACCACTGCTCTTTAGTCCATACTGAGAGAGCCTGTTAAAACAAAGAAGAATGAAGAAGTGTGTGACCCTACTTCAGGTCTGATGTTCTCCAGGTCTGCTGTTACTATGGGATGGATAAAAGCCTTTATAAAAAGCCAGTATAACATGTCTGTACCAGGTGTGTTTTGTTTCCAACAATAAAATAAGGAATATAAGCCATTAAAGAAGGCCAGCTTTGGTTTAATTTCATAACATCCCCCCATGAGATATAGTGTCTGAAAGTGAAATGCCTGCCATGGATTTACCATCTGGCCTGCATCTGTGATGTAAGAAGTGGAAGCCAACTGTATTCACACTGTCTGCTTGAGAGAATGACTCAGGTTGATTGTCAGTCCCTAATGAGCTAAGACTGAGAGTCAGAGACCAATCCCTGAGTTGGTCCTTAGAAATGACTTGGCCAAGATTATTTGTTTTATTTTTCATGAGTCTTTAATTTATGTCTAAGTAGGAGATTTGTGGCAGCAATTACATAAGGCTTAGTCATTATTATGGTTTGGATGTGTGGTGTTCTCCAAAAGCTCACACATAAGACAATGCAAAAAAGTTCAGAGAATTAATGATTGAGTTGTGAAAGCCTTAATCCAATCAGTGAATAAATCCCCTGGTGAGACTAACTGAGTGGTAACTGGAGGTGGTGGAACATTGCTGGTGTGGTTTGGGGGTACATATTTGTATGTGGTGAGTGAAATACATCTCTGCTTTCTGATCATCATGCAAGCTGCTTCCCTCTGCAATACTCTTCCACCATGATGTTCTGACTCACCAAAGACCCTGAGGAATGGAGCTGGCCTTCTATTGACTAAGACCTCTGTACGAGGGAGCCCTCAAATAAAGTTCTCCTGCTCTATAATTGTTCTGGTCAGGTCTTTCATTTACAGAGGCATAGAAGCTGACTAAAGCAGAAATTTGTACCAAGAAATGGGTCCTTGCTGTGGCTAGCCTGAACATGTGGTTCAGAATCTTTTGGAGTATTTTGTAATTGGTTGGAGGAATTTTCAGAGTTTAGCAGAACAAGCTGTACACATTTTATATTGTTGTAAACAGAACTTAATGACCAATTCTGGTCAGAGCTCAGAGGATCAGAATGGCAATAGGACCATGGACAAAGGAGACAGGGCTCAAGAGGGTTTAGAGGAGGACTCCATTGAAATTTGGAGTAGAAGTCATTCATGTTATGTTCTAGCTGAGAAGCTGTCTGCATTTTGCCCATATCCCGAGACTTTCTCTGAGGCTAATTTTAAAAGTGAGGGACTTCTTAATCTGGTGCAAGAAACTTCTAGACAGCACAGCATTCATGTAGTGGTATGGATGTTGCTGAAGACTTTTAGCCAAATGTACTGTGATAATCAGAAACAGAAAGCAGCGCAGACAGACTTGAAAAACTTCAACTTAAAAGGCAGGAGTAAAATTGGGCTTAAGAAAGTTTTGGTTGTTAAAGACATTACTGCCACTAAATAAATCCTGAAGAATTTGCCTAGAGAAAGAAAGATGGCTTGAGGGCATCTCCTGAGCTGGCAAGACCACACCCATCCCAGCCTCAATGGAGTAAAAGTAAAAATTCTCTTGAGAACAGACCAGTGGGGAATCCTTGCACAAGGGGACCAGGAAAGTTTTTCCAACATGCTCAGCCACCTAGACACTCAGTGTCTTCATGTTTTCCCAGCTGTATTTTAATCTTGATTTGGTGAAGAAGACCACCTACTCCCACAAAAGAGATCCTCTACCATATTTATAATATATAAGCTTTTCCAGACGCTCCCACTGTAATTAGCTTCTCTTCAGATTTTTACACAAGATATCAGCCATGCATTCTCAGAGGGAATGTGATGTTTAGCTTCATTTTTGTTTTTGTTTTTTGTAAATGCTATGTTTGCAGGGGGGAAAAATACTTTTAAAACCTCTGTCTAGTCTAAAAAAAAAAAAGGAACAAAAAGCACCTGTCATGTAAATCTTCAAACCCCTCCTTCCACTGGGTATAGAGTTCAAAGAATTTCAAGACTCATGGTCCAGAGAATCTTAGGTGATAGCCTCTTTGGACACTGCAGTCAATAAAACTGCTTCCAGAAAATTCCTTGGGTGTCTGGCCTCTTTGTCCTACATCATTGGTCCCATTCCTTCTTTCTATGCCTCTATTTTTATAAACAAAAATGTTTACTCAGGACTTCTATGCATTGAATATTTGTAAATTGCTTTTCATTTTACAGGAGCTCACAATGAGAGATTGCCTTTAGTCTCAGAGAAGACTTTGGATTTGAACATTGAGCCATCTCAAAACTGTTGAGACTGTGGGGACTTTTGGGAGTAAACTACATGTATTTTTCATTGTGAGATGAGTGTTCGATTGTGGGGGGAGGTGCAATGTTATGATTTGGATGTGAGGTATCCCCCAAAATCTCACATGTGAGATAATGCAATAAATTTCAGAGAAGAAATAATTGGGTTGTGAGAGCCTTAACCCAATTAGTGAATTAATCCCCTCATGGGATTAACTGAGTGGTAACTAGAGAAAGTGGGACATTGAGGGTATGGTTTTGGAGTATATATTTTTCTTCGGTGAGAGGAATCTCTCTGCTTCTGATCATCATGTGAACTGCTTCCTTCTGCCACACTCTTCCATTATGATGTTCAGTCTCACCTTGACCCTTGAGGAATGGAGTCTGCTGTCTATGGATTGAGACCTCTGAAATTGTGAGCCCCCAAATAAACTTTCCCTCCTCTATAATTGTTCTGGTTGGGTCTTTTAGTCACAGCAGTTAAAAAAACCTGACTAAAACAGAAATGAACATTCACTTATTTAAGAGTAGCATAAGGATTTTAAAAATATAATAAGAAAATAATTTTATAACTTTTTAGACAATCTCAGATTATTGCTTATATTTTAAGTAGAGATAAAAACCAAGAGCAGTATGAAAAGGACTTTCCTATATTTATCACAATAGTGAAGATACTTACTACTTTTGTTTATAAATTCTCAGCTAAAATTAAGTTTTTGAAAAATAAAAACTTAAAAGCTGACCAATTAAAAGAAATGTAGCAAAGTTTAATTTTCATTTATAAGTGAACATTGCTTAAATTCTTTTTTCTTTCTTTCTTTCTTTCTTTCTTTCTTTCTTTCTTTCTTCCTTTCTTTCTTTCTTTCTTCCTTTCTTTTTTGTTTGTTTGTTTGTTACTGGGGATTGAACCCAGGGGCACTGAACCACTGAGCCAATTCCCAGTCCCCCTTTTAAATTATTTAGATACAAGGGCTCCCTGAGTTGCTTAGTTCCTCACTAGTTTGATGAATCTGGCTTTAAACTTGTGATCCTCCTGCCTGAGCCCACCAAGCCTCTGGATCACAGGGGTGTGCCCCTGTGCCTGGTACTTGTTTAAATTCTGATGTAAGAGTTTGTTTGTTTGTTTTTTGAAAGTTTCTGATCTTATAGTAAGTAAAATTGTTACTGTTTTAAAAACAGTTTCTGTTATTGTATAATCAAATGAATACGTTACATATAAATTCAGATTCCCTTAATTTTTTTGTTATTATTAGTACACTATATAGTTTTACATGATAGTGAGATTCATTTTGAGAGTTTCATGAATGTATATAAAATGGTAAAGTACCTTTATTTTTACTTTATTAACATTTAAACTCATTAATTTTTCCCTTTTTGTGGGAAATATCATCAGAACTCATATACATAAAAATCATATAATTCCAGGATTATACACATACATGTAAAAATGTTTATTACTTCCCTACATTGTAGTTTTTAATAAAATATTTTATATATTTATATTTATGCATGTATATTTATATACATGTATAATATGTGTGTGTTCAAACATTAGGTGTGCCCCAAAAGTTCATGTATGAGAAAGTATAATAGGGTTTAGAAGTAAAATTATTGGATTATTTGAGTCTTAACTTAATCTGTCCATTAATCTTCTCATAGGAATTGACTGGATGGTAACTGTAGGAAGATAGGGTATGGCTAGAAGAGGTGGGTCTCTACAGGCATGTCTTTGGAGATTATATTTTGTTGTGTTGAGAAGAGCTCTCTATATATACCCCATTTTTTTGGTTTGTTTGTTTTTAAGCTAAACACATTGCTGATCTTTTAAAGTAAAATGTCCCTTAACCCCTCATTTTCCAACCTATCACTTTATCTCCCTTATTCACTTGGTAGCCAAAGGTCTTTAAAAATTTGTTTTCTTCCTCTATGTCTGTGTCTAAACTAAGCCTTATTCCCCAACTGCTTCTGTTTGACTTTATTCTTATGACCTAAAAAAAAAATATGTTTTTTTCCTAAGGAAGGCCACCAAATTTCATTTTGATAAATCTATGAATCATTCAGTAATATATAGTACTATAGGTTTCTTTATCTGTGAGAATTGTTTTCTCTTTCTGGATTTCTCTGGAAGTCTACTGACTTAGGTTTTATTTTGTCTCTCAAAATCATTTACTTTATCCAGATTATTAATTATTGGATTTTTCCTTACCATTTCATAGGCTATTTTTGTCATACACCCTTTTCTAAATCACCTTAGCAAGCACATTCATGTTTATAGTTAAAATTTCTTACAAATGACAATGGATTCCAAATTTACTTTATATTTTATGAATTTTAAGATGAATTCTTCATATTTTAACATCTGGTAAGATAATGCATCTTTGATGAAATTTCATAGTTTGATAGATTTTATTTTTATTTCTCACTGTTACATGAATAACATTTTTTAAATTTTTTTTTCAGATTTACTACAACGCAATTATGCCTAATTTTGGACTCTTTTCTGAAATTCACACCCTAAGAATTATTCATCTTTTGCACTTAAATGTCTTCAACACTCTTGTTCAGAACTCTTATTGAAACTTACCATAATTTATATAAATAGTGAATTCTGGAGTTTCACAATGTTGTAACCCTGGAAAATCAATCAAACTTAACATGTCCAAAATAAACATATGATCTTCTGTCCCAGTGACGTCCCAAAATATGCACCTTATCCAATGTGCCTTTTAGCTCGGCATTTACAAAAACCAGAAACTTTAATGCCAAACTTTATGTTTCTGTCTCCTGAAGTCAGATATCACATTCTTTAGATTTTATTAGCTAAATATTTCTGTAATCTCTGTACTTTTCACCACTTCCAACAATATTTTCTCTTGTCCCAGTAACAATCATATTACCAGGAACTCATCAATAGCCTTCTGACCACTTTGGCCACATCCATTCTGCTCCCTTTTCCACTTTTTATCCATACTGTGGTTAGGATGGTATGATTACATCACCATGTTTAAGATCCTTTGATGTTTCCCCAGTGTTGGTGTCCTCCTAGATGGCTGTGCATTTTCTCTATTTAATTGACCCCATATACTATGTCATTTTTCCTTTTTGGAGTAATATCTTACCTTTAACTCTAGGATTGCTCAGGTGAATGACTAGATAAAGAATATTGTTTTCACAGTACAAGCAACTGTTGCTCTGCTATTTATATATTCCGAGGTATATCATAGTTCATCTGATAGTTTCACTAAATTAAGACATGGATGAAGTTCCAACCCGATACTTGGCAGAAACAAAATGCCTCAAAGGGTCAATTTGTATCCTTTTTTATTAAATTAATAGTGTACCTTTTTATAACAGAATGGGAAAAATAATATTATTAATAGAAATATGACATAAAATAATGTTTGTTCTTTTCTCACTGACTATATTTTTAATTGACAACTCTTCATAGAAAATAAATTCAGATTTCAAAATATTTCATATACTTGATTCATATATCAATAAAGACAATTGCTAATTGCCACAGTAATAAAAAAGAGTATCTGTTTATCTGACTTGATATTTAACAAGACCTAAGAACAAGAACATTGTAGTTTGATTATTGTTATGTGATATAGTGTGTTTTAGGGTCATCACATGTCAAATCAGTAACTCTATGAAAGATTTTTTTTTCAAAAAATTATCTGTAAAGATAGTACCAGTCTTGATACCTGAATTAGAATCAGATAAGAAATTTCAAATATGCAGGAGATATTTAGAATAATAAACCAAATCATTTTCTGAGCCTTTCCTTTTACAATGTGTGTGATTATATTATTTTTCATGAGGTGAATTCATATAGATACTGAAGTTTGCTATGTCCCTTTTGTATAGAATAATGGAAAATAATTCTTTATTTGTAAAATTTATTATATCACTAAAAACATTAACATTTAATCTTATAATATTTACAATATTAAAACATTACACTCAAATAATTTTTCCTCATAGCAGTAAATTATATAAAATTATAGATTTCAGAATACATATATTCTTGGTACTATAGATTGATCCTATGTTCACACTAAGAATCTACTCTACCACTGACCAGCACCCCAGCATGAGCATATTGTAACATAATTACATTACCTCAAAAAGCATATTTAGCATAACACATTAAAAATCATATAACACATTAAGAAAGTGTTACTACTCCAAACCTCTAAATTTTCCTTTAGGAAAAACACAGGTTCTCATTATATACATAAAACTTTACAATGTTAATAAGAACCTGTGCTAGTCATCTCTTTATCTCTATGACCAGAATATCTGACAAAAACACATTAGTTGGGGCTGAGGATGTGGCTCAAGTGGTAGCGCACTCGCCTGGCATGTGTGCGGCCCGGGTTCGATCCTCAGCACCACATACAAAGATGTTGTGTCCGCCGAAAACTAAAAAAAATAAATAAATATTAAAAAATTCTCTCTCTCTCACACTCTCTTAAAAAAAAAAAAAAAGAACAAATTAGTTTTCTTGGGTCTCACGGTTTCAGAGACTCACTCCATGATCAACCAACTCCTCTGAGCCCAGGGTGAGGCACAACTTCATGGTAGAAAGATGGTGGTAGAGAAATGCTGCTCATCACATGGCAGCCAGGAGGCAGAGAGTCAGAGGAAGGGTTGCAGGAAAGATGAAGACTTTCAAGTTATGTCCCCAGTGACCCACCTCCACCACCCATATTCCACCAGCCTATAGTCACCCCCGAGTTCATTCAAACCAAGATGGACTGAATAGGTTACAGCTCTCATAGTCTGATTATTTTACCTCAGAATATTCCATAATAACTTAGGACCTTCTAAGAGACATCTTATATCAAGCTGTCTTTGACAATGGAAGAGATATCTTCCAAATTTCTTTGGAGACACTGGGACCACAGTGTGCCATATATGCAATGGAAAGATACAAAGTGAAGAAAGGTGAACATGTTACCCTTTAAGCAAAAACTGGTATTGGTTTGCAAATAGTTTATCGATCTTTAGCAAGGAAAATATAAAAAATAAGAGTACAATTTTACAAAATGGTATTGCAATCAAAAATTAGTTTATCTGTTGAAACTAACTCTCACAAATGAATGTCTTGTCTTTTGCGTGTCTTCGGGAATTTTTGAATTTCATTGGTTAATAATTCATTTATTTTTATTTTTATTTTATTAAAGTACTGGTTCAAAGATAATGAAAAGAAGTTTGCCATATTCATAATTATCAACAACAATACAGCAAAGGCTTCTATTCTAGCTTATTTGAAAAACACAGTCCACTATGCATTTTCAGGAATGCTACTGAAATTATCAACCACAGGATTGAAGTTAAATAATGATGGAGTAAGGAAGGAACAAATTGAGGTGTTTATCATGCTAAGTGGTCAGAGGTCCTTATGAGAACAATAAGACTTTAACCAAGACTTAGACAGAGAGATGGATGCTTGAGAGAAAGAGAGAGAGAAAATTTGGAGGAGGAATTATGAGCTTGGCTGTGGTTGGCTCAAGAGAAATGGTTAAAAGTCCTTAGAAATGATGAGAGGAAAGATCTTAAGACGCTGTTCCCTGGAATAAAATATCCATGGAAATGGTGAATTCTCCAAATGTAAAGAATCACAGTCTTTGATCTGGGTGCCAGTTATAGTGGAAATGGGAATTCTGTAGGGAGATTAGAAAGTGAGAGATAAAAAGAACAGATTTTGTTAGTAACAATTCCCTCAGATCTATGATTTGACTAGTTACATGAAGAATACATGTATAAAATAAATGTTGTAGGGAAGCGAATTTTTAAAAAATCATAAAATAGTATAAGGAGAAAATATAACATATTCCCTGTCAAAAACGACATCATCTGCTTTCCTTCCCCATTTAGTACCTGAATTCTTTCTATGGCATAAAGAATGGTTCAAGTTTCCACAAAGCATCTTTACTTTGATCTGTTTTTTTTTTTTCAGTTTTTAAAACTGAAAACTAGCAATAGAATTATTTGATTGTAAAGACAATATTTTGTACTGCACAGTCTCAATGGATCAGTAGTGAATCATCCATAGAGATAACTGGGATGTGGAGAGGCACTTACTGAGCTTCATGATGCCTTTCTTCTCACTCCCTAAAGATGTTGGAAACATTTTCTTCCCTTCAACCTTCCCTAGTCCTGCACATTTCATAGCAACATTGAGAGAAAGAAATAAGCCGACAGGGAAAGTGAACTTTTGACTTCCAATTACTCTTCCCTGTAAAAGTGTTATATCCTGCTATGGTGGTCTTATTATGAACTCTTGAGAACACTTTTAGTGTTGATTCAGTTGAGATATATTTTTTTCCCTTTAAATAAAGAGAAAGGAAGTAACTGCTGTGTCTGAGAAGTAATTGAGTGTCAAAATCTTGAACTTTCCTGACAAGGAAGCAGTTCTCCAAAAGGGGTGCAGAATCAGTTAGTCAAACAGATTAACATTGAGTTTTAAGGGAAAATTCGAATATTGAAGCATATTTATTACTTGTTAACTTGTGCTTAAAGAAGCATGCAAAATGATGTTGATTCAATTTACCTTGGGTGAATTATTTCGTCAATGAGTAATATTTATTTCATTTAGGCTTGAGCGGCATGACACCTGGGAAGTTGCCTATCATCAGTTCTCCACATACACTCCAAGGCTATATTTTATCATTAAATACTTACTGCACCAAATTCAGTGCAGTAGTAATATATTTGTTCAGGAGATAATATTTGAACTTTACTTTTGCTATTATCTCCTCTTCTAATGAAGTTTCTGTTCACCCTCCCAGAAACAATTTTATATTGATTATGGTTTCATAAAGTAGTGATTATTGTTTCATGATGTAAGTTTTCAGATATTTTTAAATTTTTCTTTTATCATGATATACCCTATTATGGTATTTCTTGATTATAGTTCTTTTTGATCATTGTATATGTCCTATATGTATACTGACATATGTTGTACAGGTACATCGTGGAAGAAAGAAAAGTACAAAATGAACCAGGTGCAGTGGCTCACGCCTGAAATTCCAGTGGCTAGGGAGTTTGAGACAGCAGAATCATGGGTTCAAAGCCAGCCTCAGCAACAGCGAGGCACTAAGCAACTCTGTGAGACCCTGTCTCTAAAAAGAAAAAAAAAATACAAAATATGTCTGGGAATGTGGCTCAGTAGTTGTGTGTCCCTGAGTTCAATCCCCAGTACCCCTCTCCTCACCAAAGAAAAAGGTAAAAAGTGGGCATGCATTTTTGTTTGTTAGTATTGTGTTAGGTGAGGTATACTATTGCTATCAAGTGAAAAACAGCTGGATATGCTGCTAAATCTCCTACTATGCACAGGACAGAGTCCTACAACAACAGACCCAAAATATCAATAGCTCTGAGTTTGAGAAACTTTCACTGAATTCAACAGACAATCAGCTTAATGCTTTTGCATAAAGAGAAAATAAGTCCACTCTTGCTTTATCACTTCAGTAAGCAACAGGCTTTTGCTAACATATTTTCAAACTTTCCATTCTTCGTCAGCAATTCCAGAGTCCTTGATATTTTCATAATGACTAAATCCTTGTGGACACAATGTTCTTTTAGGTAAAATGGAACTGATACTAACTTCATTACATGATTTCTAAAAAAGATTAAGTGAGATGCTGTTTTAGGTCTGTTTATTTTTTTCATTTTTTGTGACTGAAACACTGACAAGAACAACTTTAGAGAAGAAAAAGCTTACTTGGGGCTAACAGTTTCAGAGGTCTCAGTCCATAGATGACTGACTGTATTTCTGGGACCAAGGTAAAGCAGAACATATGGCAGAAAGGTATGGAGGATAAAGCAACTCAGGATACATGACAATGAGGAAGTAGAGAGAACTCTCCTCTCACCAGGTACAAAATATAAATCCCCAAGTCATGCCCCCAGTTACTCACCTTCTCCATACCCTACTTGTCTTCAATTACCACCCACTTAAGCCATATCAATTGATCATCACACTGATTAGGTTAAAGCTCTTTTAAACAATCATTCACCTCTAAACCTTCTTGCATTGTCTCACACATGAAATTTGGTACCTCATATCTAAATCTTAATTAATACAATTAAAACTAGATAGCAAGATATCTAAACAAATGCTCAAGAGTGCTTCTTCTATTTCCATGATATAATAAATTTTCAATTTTAAAAAAGCATTTTAAAAATATTTTAGTAACAGAGGAAATGCCCTTGTTTTTAAAAACCAATGTAATAAAAAAGAGGAATTATTTGCATTAAGCTTAATGATTTTATTTTCTTTGTGTTTTAAAATTTTCATGCCTTGCTCCAGCAGGAATTATTTTAGGGTCCTGCTCCTGAAGTACCAATAGGAAATTTTGAGGACTATTTTACTGGTTCAGGAAGTAAAAATATGCTTTTAATTACCTTGAAGAGAAATATTTTCTAAAATATTTTTGTATTTTTAAGTAATTATTTTAAGAAAAATGGACATGTCTATCTATCTAGACTAGTTACTTGTCTAAACTATCTATCCAGATAAGTATGTTTCATACAACTGAACAGATCTCCCAATATATGTGAAAGAATTTTCTTTAAAAATGACATCCGCATTTAGATCTTTTACAGAAATTTCCTATCTATTTTTTTTCTCCCAAAGAGTAAAATATTAGGCTGGGTTGTAGCTTAATGGTAGAATTCTTGCTTAGCTGTGTCATGCACTTGGCTCAATTCTCAGCACCACAGACAAATAAATAAAATAAAGGTTTATCAACAACTTATTTTTTAAAAAAGTAATATATCACAGCAAAAATTTTCTACAAATTTGATATGGAAAATTTGTATCATTCACAAATTTGTGATTTCAGATTTACAAAAATGAAAGCTTATTTTCAGGTCTTCATACATAGTGTGATTTTTGAAACATTTTTTTTTCCCAAGGATGAGATTAAAAGTTTCCATGCAATTGCTAAATTTCAATATTCATGTACTTTCCTTCTGTGTTTTTGCTTTCTCCATGTAGACACACATTTTTGTAATAGCATTGTGTCTTTAGTATTTTTAATTTTTTTCTAGAATTCTTCAGGAAATGGTGATGATTTCTCGGACAAAGTTAACTATTTTCAGCATACATTGTAAATTCAGAATTTAAGTAACTATGTACTTTGATGATGCGTAAAAAAATGGACTTAGCTTGAGTTCATGGATTTTCCATGCCATGCAACACTTGAAATTTAACAGTTTCTCCTTTTTTGTTATATTGTGTGATCCATATTTATACTAGATAAGATGTGTGAAGTTCTTTTGAGGAAGCTGAAATTATTGGTGACTAATGGAAATATGACTTAGGTTTATGTCAGATAATCATAGTAGTGTAGAAAGGAAAATGTTCTTTTCTAACAACTTATTTTTAAATAATTATTTTATTCTAAAATTGATTAAACTCACTGGACATGGTGTTACATACCTCTAATTCCAGCAGCTCAGGAAGTTGAGGCAAAATAATCATGAGTAATCAACGCCACCTTTTACAACTTAGTGAGGCCCTAAGCAACTCAAAATAAAATGTTTTTTAAAAAGAGGGGCTAGGGAATGTGGCTTTGTGGTTAAGCACCTCTGGGTTCAATCCCTAGTTTATATATTTATATATAAATATATAAACTATCCAATTGTTATGCTTTTGAATATAAAATAGAATACTCCACCATGATGAGATGTTGATTGGGATACTCAAAATGTTCTGATAACTTCCCAATATTTCCTCCAAATTAGCAGTCCACAGAGATGCTTCCATTTTAAAATTCACTTTCACTATAGTGCCACAGCTAGTTTATATCTTAAAGTGAAGTACCTACTTTTAGCATGTCTCTTTTACCCCAAAATTAATAACAATCTTAAGATGAGCAGAACATAAATCTCACTATTACCAAAATATTAATAACAATCCTCATGTTACATAAGACATAAAGGGTTACAACATTCTAATGAGAACAAAAAGTTCTCCATTCTTAATAAATAAAATAAATCAATTGCAAAAATTTCTTTGATCTCATGTTTGAAGTTTTAATTTCTTTTATGTATATAATATATTACAATATACAATAACATTACATAGATATATAAATTTACACATATACATACATACGTCTGACTCTCTTCATGCACATAGGCACACTGACACCTCACATACTATAAACTTAGCATATTTTTATTGGTAGAGATGCACTAACATAAAATGCTTAGAAAATATTTCTGTAATGTCACTAAAAATTTAGTAAATTCCTTTTCTTCTAAGAATCTAAAACAATAAAATAATAAGGTAAGTAAATAATACTCTCTTGCTTTTCCATTAATAATTCTTACAAAAAGGAGAAATGGAGAGTAGTTTTAAGCAAATATCTGTTAAAATTATATTAAAAATTTTAAATATTTAAACAATAGATAATCTATGAAATTTAACGATTTTTTGGACTTTTGGTAGCTGACAAATGAAGTGTCATAATTTTATAAAATATTTCATATGAGTATTTGTCACCTGTGTTATATTACACTTCATACACTTTACATTGTTTTAATTTTGACAAGTGAAATGATGTGGGAACCACTTAGATTGAGTGTGTTTGTCCCATTTTTCATAAGGGAAATCTGATATTGGGAAAGTATGTTATTGACTGAAACACACAGTGAAAGTAAAAGATTTTTCTCTCCTACTTCTCTATTAAGTCCTTAAACTCTTGTAATTTACACTAATACTGTATTGCTAATATGTTCCAAGTTTACAAATTGGTATGTTAATAGTTACTGCTGGTACTTTTCTCATTCTAATGTTCTATAATGGCATAACCAAATGACTGATAATAATCATTTTCACACACTTCTAGAATTTAGGGTAAATAAGGAAATGTTATTTATTGATTTTGTCACTCCAAAATTCATAAATTCAAGCCTCCACACCTAATATCTTAAACTGAAGCTGCATTTTGAGATATAGCCTTCAAAGAAATAATTAAGTTAAAATGGAGCCATTAGAATAATATCATAAGAAGAGGAGACATGTACATAGTGGACAATTATCTGAAGAGGCAGGGGAGGCCAGCCTGCACATCCAAGAGAAATTCCTGAGGAGAAACCAGTCTGACCACCCTAAGGCACCTGGTCTGTGATATTTTATTATGGCAGCCATAGCAATCTAATAAAGGGGTCTAATTATTTGAGTTCTCTTTTAATGGAGTATTTCTCTTTTTCTGAAACATACTTTTTCATGATAGCATTAATATCACCCTGTGGATGTATGTGCCATCAGTGACTATCAAAGAAAACTATTTTTCTGAATCTACAAGATTGTTTTTTTCCAGTCTTCTTTGCAGTCAGTGTGTTCTTTTGACTAATTTCTTTTTAATAAAATAAGAATGGAATAAGTGTGCTGCTTCCTTGCTGAGTCTGGGAGCATGTGGGTGTGCATCCTCCTTGGCTCTCCCCAGGCTGGATCAACAAACCTGATGCAGTTCCTTGATGTCTGCAGACAATGTTAACCTTGAAGGTTGTTATAACTTCTCCAGGAGGGAGAGTCTTTTTATTCTCTGATCAAATGACAAATAAAGTGAAAGAAAGTTCATGGATTATCAGTTTATTACAAAGCATACAAAATCAGAAAAAAACAAAAATAAGCAAATGAAGCGCATGAAAATACAAGCAAAAAGTATAAGAAAATTACTGAAGGCATAGACTGCTGAAGATGAAGTCCATACCTACCATGTGTCCAGGGAAATTGTCCCAATACTCTGGAGGTATAAACCCTTCCAGGTAACACTCAAATGGGTCTGGAACACCATTAGGTCTTCAACAGCGAAGCACAGGACCTTTCACTGGTGCAGAGGCTCCTGCAGTCAATGCCACTACAGAGTGAATACTCCTGAGTAGAGTCACAAGCGGCAGGGAGCAAGTTGTATTTATACTCCCAGAAGGTGAATTATCTTCCCTTGCGATAACAGCCTTAAGGGGAAAAGTTCTTGATGCTCACCAAGTTATTCACCTATGGGGCCCACAATTGACAAGGTGGCTAATCAATCAACCACTTGGCTCAGTTACAGCTTGTGTTACAAGAAAAAATTCAAAATTGGGTTAGTGCAGTCAAAGCATATTCACAGTATGTTATAGAAAGCACAGTTATACATATATATTTAAAAAAATATTTTTTGGGGGGTGGGGAGGTGCCAGGGATTGAACTCAGGGACACTTGGTCACTGAGTCACATCCCCAGACCTATTTTATTTAGAGACAGGGTCTCAATGGGTTGCTTAGCACCTAGCCATTGTTGAGGTGGTTTTGAACTTCCTGTCTCAGTCTTTAAGCTGCTGTGATTACAGGCATGTACCACTATGCATGGCAATTCTTAAGAATCTTGACACAGGAAAACACATATCCCAACAGCTTGTCTCCCTTCTGTCACCAAGTCATGTGTATGATAGATCAACCCATAAGATGTGAACAGTGACAAGGCCCTATAGCACACAACAGTGTATGGAAATTCCTTAGAAAACTTGAAATGGAACCCCATTGAATAGAGTTATGCCACTCCTAGGTTTATACCCAAAGGACTTAAAATCAGCAAACTACAGCGATGTAGCCACATCAGTGTGTATAGCAGTTCAATTCACAATAGCCAAGCTGTGGAACCAACCAAGGTGCCCTTCAACAGATGAATGGATAAAGAAATATTGGTATATATACACAATGGACAACATACTCAGCTATAAAAAAGAATGAAATTATGGCATTTGCCAGTAAATGTATGTAACTAGAGAATATTATAAGTGAAATAAGCCCTACCAAAATAAATAAATAAATAAATAAATAAAAGACCAAATGTCCTCTCTGATATGTGGATGCTAATCCATAACAAGGAAGAACAAAGAGGGGAAGTATATAAATTCATTGGATTAGACAAAGGAGCATATAGGGAAGGGAGGGAGATGGAAACAGAAAAGGTAGTAGAATGAACTGGATAGAACTTTCCTAGGCTCATATATGAATACTCTACCAATGTTAACTCCATATCATATTCAACCAAAAAAATGGAATAAAAATTGTAATAGGTTGCACCCCATGTATGTATAATATGTTAAAATACACCCTATGTCATATATATCTAAAAACAACAAATATATAATAAAAATGAATTAAAATTTAAAAAAACAACAACAACAAAACCCTAGTGTATGGTATTTGCCTGAAGCTTTGCATTCCTATGATGTGAGTAGCTACTTATGGTCCAGAACACATGCTTGGACTATTAAAGGACACACAACCATAAACCCTTTATAGGCCTTTTAGTTACAATGATTTATCCTGTACTTAATGGTAGGTTATTAAACAAGTTCTTTGGGTTTTAACAATCTATTTTGTATATGCATGACCTTTTCAGAATTTTTTTCTGCACATCTTAACTTTTGACTCTAACTTTTATGTTAAATAAATATTTAAATCTTATTTCCATTACATTTGAGAACAAAGGTTTCTTCAAGCTTTTTGTTTACCTCTAAAGCATTTCTGCTAGGCTTGCTTAATATGCTGATTTGTATGATGAAATGAACTTTAGCTCATATCTTAATTCTGAAAATTTGTATTCAATACAGAGTGAACATAGTGGAAAAAGCATTACAATGAATACAATGTGTTAATTTTCCACACCCCTGCATTGTAAAAGCTCTTGATAAGATCTCAAAATGGCAGACTGCAGCTGGCGTTCATGAGAAGTTCTCTACTAGGTACCACCTGTGGTACATTAAATGCCTTCTTCTGAAGAAATTGCATGTTACACAGAAATTATTTTAGAAAATAGTTATGTATACTTGACTACATTCATAACCATTTTATACTGTGCTGTAGAGTTTCTGGTTATTAAGAAGCCTTATGAGTGACTGTAATAGTTGGAAACTATGGAAGAATGGTTTATTCCAGGACACCCACTGTATTGCCAACTTCCTTGCTCTAAGGCATATAATCCAGAGCTCATTTCCAAGGATTAGAGACTTTTACCCCTTAAAACATAGTGATTAGACTGGAATTTTCTTGAATGACTCTCATACTAATTCCTACTTTTAAATAAACCAGAGATACTAAAGTCCACCCAGTAAAGTTCTTGTAATTCCATGGTAAATAAACCTTCATTAAGCACAATAAATAACACTCAATTATATGCTAGAAATGTAACATACTTTGTGTCAACATTTGTGTTAACAAAGTAGGTTACATTTCTAAAAAGGTAATGCTCACCTAAGGTTACCTGAACCTCAGAATAAATTGCCATGTAGTTTAAAACAATTCTATGGACAAAGGGAACTGAAATTTTAAAGATGTTCTAAGTAATTGAAAGGCAAAAAACAAATCTGTATGTATTAAAATAGCCACATAATCAGTCATATAAAATAGAGAAGCATGATTTTAAATCCCAAGAAAATGCAAGCTTTTTTCAAGATAAATTCAAAGCTGTGCGTACTTAACATTCTCCTGGCCATATTTCCCTCCTTACCTGCTTCATTCATTACACTAAAAACTTCAACATCTAAAAAAATAAATTTCTACATTTATGCTAATTATTTTCATAATGGAATTTATGATAATATTATGAATGCAAACGGAAATGGTGCAGATGGTTTGAGGCATGTAGAAGTTTATGACACAGTTACACTGTTAACAGCAAATATACATAT
The DNA here is from genome assembly GCF_001458135.2 of Marmota marmota marmota. Classification (NCBI taxonomy): domain Eukaryota; kingdom Metazoa; phylum Chordata; class Mammalia; order Rodentia; family Sciuridae; genus Marmota; species Marmota marmota. The sequence continues at coordinate 45,318,956 of NW_025999968.1, read as the reverse complement.
AATACTACTCTGAGTAATTTTAGGTCATTGGAGCCAGTGCATGTGCCTGCTTAATTAAATAAGCACATGCATGTGTGAGTGTGTGTGTGTGTGTATGTATGTGTGTGCGTGTGTATGTATGTGTGTAGAATATGCTCATGATTTTCACTTTTAAATAAAATGGAGAGCTTAAACTATTTCTCTTGGAATATGTATATGTTATCAGTTTTGATGCTTTTGTGTTGTCTATCAAAACATGCTGATGGATTGATGGATTGTAGCTGATGGAAATTTAAGAATCTATTTCAGAAAAGGTCAGATGTTTTGTGTTCTTTTCCTTTTGAGACTATTAAAAACATTTTGTATTTTGTTGTATGTGATTCTTACAAAAATTCTATAAAAGAGGGCCAGATGATGCCTAGAAAAGTTCTATAATTTTCTCAGGAGTCCAAAAAAGAAAGGGAACTAGGCTAAATTTGGAATTTCTTGTTCTTGGCCCTTTTTTTCTATGATCTATAGCATTTGGACATATTTTTTCTTCTTTCTGAGCATTATTTTACATTTCCTGCCCTCTTCTGACCAGCTACTTTTCCCTAGTAACACAAGATGGTGAGGGCAGTTTCCATCACAGACATTTTTATAATGGAGCAGTGTAGAGCTTTTGCAAGAAGAGCTCTGTTTTCTATTTAAGGTCCTTGGGAGGTTTTCATTCACCCTGAATATTGCATAATGATCCAGAGTCTTGATATGTGGACCTCTGCATTTAGGTGGGCATATTCATGAGGGATATCTGTTAAGTTTGATTTTGTGAAAGTAATTTTGTGAAAGAAAAAAACAAAAGTCTTACTTTATCTTCTCAATATCTTCTGATAGTTGAGAATCCTAATTCTTGACAGAGTGATAACCAAAGCAACAGTATCATACTTAAAATAATAATAACATACATTTAAAAATTTTGAGAATAGACTATAAATAACTTTAATGTATTCATCTTTTAGTGCAAGCTAATATTAACAATAGGCTTTTCCTTAATAATGATGGCTTTTAAAATAAACTTTAGTTGTACCTATTTCTTCTCTTGTTGTACCTATTAATTCTCTCTTTTTTTTTAAATTTAGACTGTTTCTAACCTTTTCATCACTGTGACCAAAATACCAGACAAGAAAAAGTTAGAAGAAGAAAAGTTTTTCGGGCTCATGATCTCAGAGTTCTAAGTCCATGGTTGGCTGATTCCATTGCTCTGAGCCTGAGTAGGGGCAGAACACCATGGTGGAAGTATGTGGCAGATGAAAGCTGCTCAGCTCATGGCAACCGGAAGTGGAGAGAGGGAGGGAGAGAGAGAAAGAGAAAAAAAGTATAAAAAGGAAAAGGAGAAGAAGTGAGACATAAGGTCCAAGGCCAGACCTACTTCCTCTAGCCATTCCCCACATGCATACAGTTATTACTCAGGAATCCATTCAAATTATTAATCCATATTAATTCACTGATAAGACTTCAGGTCTCATAGTCTGATCTTTTCACCTATGACCATTGCTGCATTGCCTAACACTTGAGCTAATGAGCTATTTGGGATACATTTTTTTTTTTTTAATTGGAACTGAACTTCATGCCGTGCTTCTGGAGGATTAGGCTCAGCTTGCTACACCATGACTGCCTTACATTCTACTGCCCAAATCCCCTCACAAGGTAAGTTTTGATTCAAGAAGTAGAGAGCATAAATTCAGATCTAAAAGGGGGTAAAACTACAATGTCACAAACAAAGGATTGCATGTAGGGAGGAATGGTTAGTAGGAGGCGACTTGTAATCCATACCTGAAACATTCAAGCAGAAAATAAATAGAAAAGAATTAGTGTATTCTCCAGGCTCAAAAGCTCAACACTATGAATTTATTAGTAGCTACTATTATTTTTTCCCTTTCAGCAATTCAAAGTGACAGAAAACATAAATCCACAATTGGGGTCTGCAAAATGAGTTTCATTCAAATGACGTAGGTTATTTGTCAAAAAAGAGTAGTCATTCAAACAACCAAACAGTGAATTTGTCAAAGTCCTAATTTTCATGAACTAGGCATTGCTACTAACAGTACAATACTTCTACTGGAACACACCTCCTCCTTCTCTGCTTTATTAAAGCTTATGATAAATTCTGGAGCAGTATTAGCACTTAAAATTGAGTACATTAAATTTTTCAGCCTTTAAAAACTTTGAATAAAAGCATCAAAACTGGCCAAATGGCACATTACAATAAACCCAGTGACTTTGGAGACTGAGGCAGGAGGATGGCAAAAACACCAGACCAAACAATTTAGCATGTCTGTCCCAAAATCTTATTTATTTATTTGTTTGTTTGTTTTAATTGATTTTATTTTTTTTAAATACACGACAGCAGAATGCATTACAATTCTTATTACACATATAGAACACAATTTTTCATATCTTTGTATATAAAGTATGTTCACACCAATTAATGCCTTTATACATCTTGGTTTTAATTCTTTAATACTTTGTTTTATTTGCATTATAATTATTATTATACATATATACCACAATTTTTCATATCTCTCTTTGTTTATAAAATATGTTGACACCCAATTTGAGTCTTCATACATGTACTTTGGATAATGATGTCCTTCATATTCTACCATCCTTGGTAATCCCCTGCCCCATCCCCTTCCCTCCCACCCATCTTCCCTATCTAGAATTCATCTAATCCTCCCATGCTTCCCCTCCCTACCCCATTATGACTCAGCCTCCTTATATCAAAGAAAACATTTGGCATTTGTTTTTTGGGGATTGGCTAACTTCACTTAGTATTATCTTCTCCAAGGCCATCCATTTACCTGCAAATTCCATGATTGTATTCTCTTTTATTGCTGAGTAAAATTCCATTATGTATATATGCCACATTTTTTTATCCATTCATCCACTAAAGGGCATCTAGGTTGGCTCCACAGTTTAGCAATGATGAATTGTACTAATAAACATTGATGTGGCTGTATCCCTGTATTATGTTGTTTTTAAGTCCTTTGGGGATAGTCCAAGGAAAGAGATAGCTGGGTCCAATGGTGGTTCCATTCCCAGATTTCCAAGGAATCTCCATACCTCTTTCCATATTGGGTGTACCAATTTGCTTTCCCACCAGCAATGTATGAGTGTACCTTATTCCCCACATCCTTGCCATCATTTATTGTTGTTATATAACTGCCATTCTGACTGGAGTGAGATGATATCTTAGAGTAGTTTTGATTTGCGTTTCTCTGATTGCTAGAAATGATGAGCATTTTTTCATATATTTGTTGATTGATTGTATATCCTCTTCTGAGAAGTGTGTGTTCAGGTTCTTGGCCCATTTGTTGATTGGGTTATTTGTTCTTTTGGTGCTCAGCTTTTTGAGTTCTTTATATATACTAGAGATTAGTGCTCTATCTGATATGTGAGGGGTAAAGATTTTCTCCCAAGATGTAGGCTCTCTGTTCACCTCACAGATTGTTTCTTTTGCTGAGAAGAAACTTTTTAGTTTGATTCTATCCCATTTATTGATTCTTGGTTTTAATTCTTGTGCTATAGGAGTCTTATTAAGGAAGACTGTCTCAAAATTTAAAAAATAAAATAGAAAGGGCTGGATTGTAGCTCCAGCACACCTGGGTTCAACTCTCAGTACTGGGGGAAAGAAAAAAAAAAGTGTGCATTTTTTGCATTAGCTACTTAGTGGAAAATCTTTCCTTTTTTGCCAGAGTTAAAAAGATTCATACAACAAACAGGAATCAAAATGGAAACACTTTGAGATACAAGAGGCAGCAATCATAGATGAGAAACTGAAAGTGCACCTAAATCTGAAGTGAAAACAATTCTTATGGGAGAGTGGGGTAGTGACTGTGTCCTTCAAGCCCTGATGCAGTCCTGGGTTGAACTAGGGAGAAGAGTTAGTGGTTTCTTTCATTGTCTCTGGGATCCTGTCCCCTGCTTTGGTCCTGGGGTGGAGTGTGCAAATCTCTCTAGAGGAACTCATACTTGAATCCACAGTGGCCTGGAATTTTTGTTAGTTAAAATCAATGCTAAGGACACCTCTCTTCCTTCTTCTTCTTTTGACTATTAACTACTTAATTTACTATCTTAGGGATGGAACTGTTGGCCAAAACTCATTTAATTTTATCAAAGGCAATAGAGGAAGATAAAAGAGAATCAATATCTAAGCAGATTATAGTGGAGTTAATCTACACCAACTCAAATGTATACCAAGTCAAGATCGATGGTATTACACACACTTTGGAGCTAAAAAGGACCTATAATTTTGAAGCACTGTTTTGTGTTTATATTTTAAGGACTTGTTGTGGGGTTATTTTAATATTCTTTTGAGAAAATGGGTCATTACAGATGGTCAATTACCTAAAAGTTAATAATAAGTGCTAGTAGTATCTTGAGGGAAAATGAAGTAAATATTTACAAATTAAAGCACACATGTAATCTAGAAAATGTGTAGAGTAGCTAAGAAAAAAATAAAAATAAAAAATGTATCAAGTTTCGTTCATTTTAGAGGAGACTTGACAGATGCCTACCTGCTATAAGCAAAATATGTCACCTGCCTGATGCCCTTGATCAGAAAAATGCCCTCCCCAGATTTTTTTTGTCAAAGTGAGAACCCTTTCCCTGCAGTGCTGCAATTGACCTAAACCTTCCAGGCAAGACAAATTTTCCAATTGGCCAAGCCTCATAATAACATGGCATTCACCATCCTTCATGTTTATACTGGTGCTTTTTAAATCCTTAGTGTAAAACAAAAACATGTTTGTTGATAGTAATAAAACACTAGGTTACTAAAAAGGCTCCAATTAAGTGATTCATTTCATTTTAATTTCTAATCAAGAATAATTAAATATCCAGATGCAAGTGTAAAATATCGGTTGATCTTTGTTTTGCTTCTTACCATGACGGCACTAGTTCATAATTAAAGACTGGCAGCTCTCTCCATAGTGGGATCACGTCTCTGCTATAGTGTATCTTCATTACTTGGTATCGTCCTGACATTTAGTAGGCATGCCAAAAATGTATTTGCTGAATAAACCAGTGCTCTATATATGAATAAGAATGAAAAAAGGTTGAACTTGAGAATGGTTATATGACTTGTTAGCCCAAAGAGGGACGATCTAAAGACAGAGAATTCTGGTATAGTCAGAGTTGGTTAAAAACATGAGGAAGTACTTTATTATGGTTGTTTTTGCTGCAGATTCTTTTATTTTTTTCTTCCATGAATTCAATCAGTGTTTGGTGCAGTGCAATATAAACAAATATATAAGACAAATATGTAAGAATATTTGGACCTAGATGCACTTGGTCCTCTAAACAGACAAAAGAGCTTAAAGCCTTCTCATTTTCCCTCCTGCTACTTAAACTAGCAACACCTACCATCCTCAAAAGCAAAGGTCTTACCTGTCATTAGCTCAGCATGTGGCCTCTTATTTTAAGAAGAGAAATAGTATTATCTTAAAATAAGTTGGAAAAATACCAGGACTTGGGCATTTGGATTTGGTGAAAATACTATATAGTGTAATTTACTTATATATTTGTCAGCTTTCTCCTGTGCAACAGGTAGATTTCACTTACATTTTTATGGTTGGGGCTGAATGCTCCAGTCTCATAAACAGCAAATTATCTGTCTTACATATACTTTCTACACAAATAAATTTGAAAGAAAAATATTATTAAAATTATCTTTCTTTATACCCTGTGTCTTTAATCATAAGCAAAATGGCAAAAAACAAATAAAATACACATGAATCTGATGTGAAAGAAAGAGGACGTTTAAATCTCAGTTATTCAAATTATCATTTCCTGAGTCTTTACGCTGATCAAAATCATCAGATTCTTGCTCAAACCTCTGCTTCTGTTTTCCTGTGTAAATACAGAGAATGTTATCTTGGATGCAGTTTTATGAGGAGAAATTTCCAGAGCTTTAGAAAAAAGCTCAAGCATTTTATCTGTGTTTGCACAAAACCTAAATTTAAATTGAGTGTCTTTCTATTTATACATTTTGCTAAAGGAACTTCTAGGTTTGAGTTGTCCAGGGAGAAACTGTGTTTTCCTGAAATGAACAGAATATACTAAGATCTGATGTTTTATTTTATGACATTTTGTATTTCCATTCTTTGAAATAAATGAAGACTTAACCGTGCTGTAGAACAAGGCAATAATTTAGGAATGGCGTTCTAGAAGTTCATTCTGTAAATGCTTTCCATTTTCCCAATAATTGATGTTTCTTTTTTTTTCTATTGATATAATTTTTAAAAGAGATACTACGAGAACAAAATCAATTCTATGACTTTTTTTCTCATTATTATCTTATATTCTTAGGTATGGTAATTGTAATTCTTTCTGAAAGATCTGTAACCTGTCCTTTAATATCTGTGGTACTCCTGACATGTCATTCTGTCTTTTCATGTCAGGAGTTTGAAAGACTACTGACTCAGGGGATTTATTTGAAAATATTCAAGTATGCACTGTTTTAGGTCACAAATAAAACCTTCTGAATGTCACCTCTGTTGGCTACTGGTCAAGAGAGCAAGAAAAAGAAGGATCAACATAACACCGTTCTTGTGGGATAATATGGATGGATATTTTCTAATAGTGAATAAGGATATAAGGTATGCAACCTATCTTATATATCCAATAGTTAAAACCAAATTCTCACTATTATGTTTATCAGATAGGTTCCTAGCAGGAAATAGCCCATTTAAACATGCAAAATTAACATAACTGAATAACAGGATTATTATTAGAGGTGCAATCAAAGTGTAGGTATCTTTAGGACTGGCAGTGCAGGGAGAATTCACTGACCTTTGATATGCAGGTTGGGTCCCTTATGGGAATCCACACAGTGTAGCTATATGAGAAGTCCACCTCTTAGGGATGGACATTTACAGCATGTAACTTCTCTGGGGTGATTCAATAGATGTCTTAGTGCATTTAGACTGCTTCACCAAAACACCAGAAACTAGGTGGCTTAAAAATAGCAGAAATTTATTTCTTAGAGTTTCGAAGAAGGGAATTTCAAGATTAAGGAACTGGCAGAGACATTATCTGGTGAAGTTCACCTTTCTGGTTTATATGCAATATTTTCTTGCTGTGTCTTAATATGGCAGAAGGGAGGAGAGATATTCTTGGGTGCCTTGAGGGTTCTACTGTCATGATCTAAGCACTTTCCAAAGGCCTCACCTCCTAATACCATTTCTCTGGAATTTCAGCATACAAAACTTGGGGGGGGAACACAGGCATTAAGACTATAACAGTTGGTAATTAGTACCAACACCTCTTCTTGTTCTTTGGATATTTTTCTAAAGCTGCCAAATGGCCAAGCTCAACTGGAAAACAAAATAAATCAATCTGCTACAGTAAATTATGCAGTTCACCTTCCTGGATACACAGAGTTGATAAGAGAGGGTGGAGAAAGAACACAAAGAGGTGAACAGAAAGCATCCACAGGGGTCTAGGAGGTTATAGATAAGGTGGCCCATGCCTTGTTTCTACCATTTCTATTACATATCATCTTCTACCTCTTTCTGCATGACTTATTTTCCTCTGACTACCGAAGCCTTCTTTCTTTTTATACCAATGAAACAACTGCACATCACAGGGTCTCTGTTTATTATGTTCCATCTGCCAGGAAAGTTCTCCAGATCCTATAAATATTCAGAGACCTTACAATTGAACCTCCTCACTGAAGCCTTGAGCATCCACCCAACACAGAGTTACTCTCAACAAATCACCTTTTTTATTTCCTTCACAACAGATACCACAATATTTAAATCATCTTGGTCATGTATTTGCTGATTTATGCATTTGTGAGAATTTAGGATTCTAACTGGGATGTTGTTCATATTATTTTTCATAGTATTTTACTTTTTGGAATGGTTCCTGGCTCATTTATCATTTCATTCATATATCCAGATGATTCCCCTCCTCCTCCTCCTTCTCCTTCTCTTTCTCCCTCTTCTCCCCTCCTTCTTCTCCTTCTTTGTCCCCTTCTTGTTCCTGTTTATACACAGGAAATCTGTGGCACAGATATATCCAAGCTAGTATGTGATCTGCAACTAAATTACGAATTCAGCTATGCCATTCCACTATGGATCATGATTAAGTAACATGGCCCTGTAAAAGTGTAGTTCTAAATAATCATTTTGCTTCTGACTTGTCAAAGTAAATAAAGCATGAAACTGGACTCATTTGATAATAAGTATGAAGTTTACATGTTTAGAAAATTCTTAGTGTTAGTTATAGAGTGGATAAGGATAAAGGGATTTGAGATATTAATTCCACATCAGTAAGTCTCTATAATGGTTGCTTTGGAATATCTCTATGCCTTTAGACTTTCAATATTTTCCTTTCTGTCACATTATATATGAAGAGCAACCTTTGCCTTCCATTGCTCTGCCTGGCATTTTGGCATAAACAGAAATGGCTTCTTTGAAAAAAAAAATGTTTTGTTGTGGTCTTTTCCCCATGGACCTCAATCATCACTGAACAGAATGTATATGATTTACATCATCTTTTCATTGTGAATTTCGAAGAAGTCTCATTTCCCTGCCTTCTTCTGCTGCCTTCAAAGGAATTAAATCCCCTTGGGATTTGGAAAATGATGTCACCCTTGGCCAAATGATAGACCCCATTTTTCATTCACATTTCATTTCCACTTTTCTTCCCTAGCTTTTGTTGCACACAAGGAAAACAAAAGCTGATAAAGACATTTCTGTACGAGGTGTGGGTGCAGGCAGTGGAGACAGGAAAAAGAGAATGCGAAAGCAAAACTGCAAAATACTTTCAGCATTTACAATGACTCTGTTTCCACAATTTCTTTGCTTATGTCACTCCCTTGGGGCCACCCTTCTCCTGGCTGTCCTTTTCTCCTTTGCTGTATACAATTCTCTCTCACATCTACTGCTCCTCATTTTACAAATCCTATGTGCAGGGGAGAAGATAAGCCCTGCTTTACTTATTATTCTGTCATAATTTCTTACATTTTATTCAGTGTTTCATTTTCTGTCTTGTTTGGCATTGGAAATGAAGCATTGTTTTCTCTGTAATTATTTCATTCCATGTGTTTTTGTTTCCCAAGTGTATGCGCTTTGTCAGTCTCACATTCCTTTACCTTGCTAAACTCTGTGCCAGGAAGCCAGATATTTCCAGACTCATGGATGATGATGAAGACAGCAAGTGCTCCACAATGCTGTCCTGATGACTCACTTAGCTGAATGCTCCAAAGCCCTTCTTAGAGAGCTCTCTTCTCATATCCAGAAACTGCTCATGTTTTTGCAATTAAGCTAGGCTCTCAGGGGAAACTTCAGCAACCCTCAAATTCATCTTTAGTTGTAATAAAATGAAATATGGTTGAAATAGTGTATTTCTAGTCAGCCAATAATGCAACAATGTTAAACAGAGTAGAGATGTGTTTGTAATTTAAAATACAAATTTTAGCCAGGTGCAGTGGCGCACACCTGTAATCCCAAGTGACTCAGGTGGCTATGAGAGCAGGATCCTGAGTTCAAAGCCAGCCTCAGCAAAAGCAAGGCACTAAGCAACTCACTGAGACCCTGTCTGTAAATAAAATAATAAATAAATAAATAAATAAATAAATAAATAAATAAATAAGACTGGGCATGTGGCTCGGTGGTTGAGCGACCCTGAGTTCAGTCCCTGGTACCCTCCTGCCAAAAAAAAAAAAAAAAAAAAAAAAAAAATCACAAAATTGCAAGCCAGTTTCTTTCTTTCTTTCTTTCTTTCTTTCTTTCTTTCTTTCTTTCTTTCTTTCTTTCTTTCTTTCTTTCTTTCTCTCTCTCTCTCTCTCTTTTTCTTTCTTTCTTTCTTTTTAAATGAGACTCAAAGACCCTCTTGCCTTACTGTAGTATCCACTAGCTTGCTCCACTGTGACATCTGGATTTAAAATCTCCCAAAAGTTGAATTATCCTATGCATTTTGCTAATACACAAGATGGGTCAACTTGCAATAGGGTATGATTCAGTATTCTTTTTTTTTAATTTTTTAATTTGTTTTAATTTGTTACACATGACAGCAGAATGCATTTATGCAGTTTGACATATCATACATAGATGGGGTATAATTTCTCCTTTTTTCTGATAGTACATGTTGTAGAAGAGTAGAGTTACCTTAATATTCTTGTTTTAATAAAAATATATGGAGCACAAAGTAAAATAGTACCACAGTCACCTTCAAGCTTTGTTAATGCCCAGTGATTAATCATTCTCATAATAAGGGTTTTTTTTTCTTTGTTTGGTTTTGATATCTTTCTTCATTTTACTATTTGCATTAATTGCCAGCCTAAGGAGAGATTAATTAAGAAACATATTAATTTGAAAAACTTCAGAAAAGTTAATACATTAACATGTAATTCCAAATTAGCTATAAAATATGAAATTCATCACAAAGTTAAGTCATCATTATTATAATGGGCAAATCCTTGTTTTTGCAATATATGATACAAAAGTTAGAGATACTAGAACAGCCTTTTTAAAGTGAGAAATATATTGATATTGGAATATGTATTACACACATTTGTTTGTTGATACTCTCATAGTTAGATATATTTTTCTGTTAGCTCTTGAAATACTTCTTCTGTTTAGTATAATGGTGACTTTTATACTTCATTTCCACTATTATAATAGAGTTATTTCCTTGACAAATCCATGCTTGTCTTGGAAGTACCTTTCATAAGGCTTATTCTCTAGTATCAAAAGGTAATGTGGATGTGGCTTAGAAGGGATTTGGGGAATGCAATTAAAGTTGCAAGTTAGTTGACCTTATGCTACATTTAGTTATATATGCGTATTATTTTTTAAATAAACTTTACAGTTATAGTGAAGTAAAGTGTTGGGTCCTAACTGTACAATTTTATTCCTGCTTGTAAATGCAAACTGAATTCATATAGATTATTTGCACAAATATAAATATTATTTATATTTCATTTAAAATTTTTTGAAGTATATTTATATATCATATTCTATAGAATCACCATCATATTCACAATAGTACATTTCATTTTCCTGCCTGCTCCTGCCACCTTTAAGTTACTTGCAACTACTTGTGGACAACCATTTTTCTGACTTCTTTTTCGTACATTAGTTTTGCTTGTCTTGTCAGTCAAATTGGTACAAGCATGAAGTATATTCACCTCATGTCTGTGTTCTTTCATGTAACAGCATGTTCTTTTTTTAATGTATCTGCCACATATTTGCATGCATCAGTATTTTGGATTTCATTTTAATTTTTATTGAACTGTATTATTTCACTGTAAAGATAAATTATTGTTTGTCGAATCTTTTGCTGATGAACATTTGGGTTTCCAGTTCAGAGATCTTATCAATAAAATGGAATAAACATTCTTGTGTGAATGATTCCGTGCAAACATATTTTTTGGAGGAGGAGGGTGTACATGCCTAAAAGTGAGATTGCTGAGTCATAGTGTAGAGATACATTGAATTTTCAAATAAATGTACCATTTTTTTTACAAATGATTATTAACATTTATAGTTTCTGCTCCTTCCAAAATTTCTGAATGTTGTATTTGTTCTTCATTCTCATTATAAGCATTGTTACATCTCTTTTTAATTACACAAGTGGGTGTGAAATGATACATCATCATGATTTTAATTTGTACTTTTTGTTCTCTGTTTGAAGCATAATATTATGTGTTAATTGGCTATCCTTCTAAATATGTGTGTAATATCCACTCAATTACTTTGTTAAGTGTTTTATGTTGTTTTTTAAATTTATTTTGTATACAAACTGTACATTATAAGCAAGAATGCATATAGTATTACTATACAGTAGTTTCTTTTATTTTTGCAATGGTCTTTTCCAATAAATAGAAATTCTTAATTTGAAGACTAATATTTTCAAAGTTTTCTTAATACTTAGTGTTTTGGGGATCCACTAAAATAAAATTTTCCCTTGTTGATGATATTATTCATTTTTTTCCTTTCAGAATCTTTGTAGATTTAAAATTTAAGTATGGGATTATGTTCCATGTACAAGTAATTAAGTGCATATGGAGAGAGTATTAGATTGTTTAAGCTAATAAAAAAAAATATAAAAGACTAGTTTGTAAATACGAGAAAATGTTTTGAAATAGTTTTTTACAGTTATGAATGCAGAGAGGTCTAAAACCAGTCTTGGTGTTTGGATTAGGCTATTGTCTTTGCTATTTATTTTTTTTCTGTTTACTTATCCAATTGGCTCAAAATCATTTGTATAAAAGGATTCTCTCTTCCAAAGTAATTGCTTTGATGTCTTTGCTGAAATAATTTTATGTGTGGATATATTTCTAGATTCTCTATATTTTTCCATTACATATATCTGTCCTTTGACAAATTCTATATTCCCATATGGTCTTAATTACTGTATATTTATATAAAGTTTTCAAACAAGGTATTTTAAGTCATTCAAATTTATAATCTATTTAAAGATTATTTTGACTGTTTTTGATCCTTTCATTTCCAATTTTAGGATACATTATCCATTCTCAATATAAAGTGTATGGAACAATAATTGGGACCATATTTTATTTATCCATGAACATTAGGAGATGGACATTTCAATATAGTATTTTATTGTTTATAAGAATTTTTTTCTATTTAATCTAAAATAATGATGTGCACTGTTTGATTTTCAAATATTGAGTCAAACCAATGTTACTGAGATGAATATTACTTCATCATTGAATTATTATAGTCTTTCTTTATATATTGATGTGTTCAAGTTGCTCACATATTAAGAATATTTCTTTTTGTGACAATGGGTGATATTAGCCTATGAGTCTCTATTCTTATAATGTATTTGCAATTGATATATCAATTAGGAATGTTTATCTTCTCCATTTCTATATGAAATAGTTTGCTTTGAGGTTATAATATTTCTTCCTAAATGAACCACAGAATTTATATCTGATATCATCTGGCCAAAGGGATTATCTTTGTGGAAGTATTTTTAAAATAATTTTAATTTATTTAACAAATACTTACCTAATTCAATTATTTATTTATTTTTTGACTTGACAAATTACGTCTAGAAATTTGACTATATTAAGACTATCATGCTAAGTGAAATAAATCAATCCACAAAACCAAAGGCCAGAATGTTCTCTTGATTATTCAGATGTTAACACACAATGGGGACGGGGTGGGGGGGTAGAATAAAAATACATTGTATTAGACAAAGGCGAATGAGGGCACACATGCAAGAGGAAGGAACAGGAAAGACAGAAAGTGAATCAGATATAATTTTCCTATGTTCGTATATGAATACATGACCAGTGTAACTCCACGTCATGCACGACCACAAGAATGGGAAGTTGTACTCCATGTATATATAATATGTCAAAATACACTCTATTGTCATGTATACCTAAAAAAAATTTAAAAAATAAACACTGAAAGTTGCCTTTATTATCCTTGTTGCATAATTGGTGTTAACTTTCTCATGATATTCTGTTATATTTATTTTTATAATCTTTCTATGTATTATGATCTTACCTTTATCACCTTTTCAAACCTATTATTCATTATTTTTCTCTTTTGTTTACTTTGTCACTCTTCCTTAAGTTTCTCAAGGAAAAATAAATTGTATTTGTGAACAATTTTTAATAGTTTGCTTTCTATTTTATTTCAGTTGACATGACCTTATGTATAGAAAACTCTACCCAAAAAACTATAAGAAATTGCAAATGAATTCAGCAAAATATTAGATACCAGATAAACACACAGAAATTAGTAACATCGCTACATGCCAATAGCAAATTATCTTCAATAGAAATCAAGAAAGCAATCCCATTTACAACAGCCACAAAAATTAATAATACCTAGGAATAAATATAACCCAAAATGTAAAAGATCTCCACAATGGAAATTCTAAAATATTGAAGAAAGAAATTTAAGAGGACACACCAAAAAATGGAAACACACCCCACATTCATGGATTGAAGAATCAATATTGCTTAAATATTCATACTACTCAAAGTAATTTCTAAATATGATGTAATCCTTATCATAGTGCCAAAGATACTCTTTACAAAATTAGGGGAGAAATGTTACAATTCATATGGAACTTTAAAAATCCTGAATAGAAAATGTCATCATGATAAAAAAAGAACAAAGCAGGAAATTTATCCTACCTAGCTTTAAAATGCACTACAATACTGTAGAAACTAAACAACATTGTCATTAACATGAAAAAGACATATCCACCGATGAAAGAGAACACAGAACCTAGAATTCAACCCACACATCTATAGCCAAAAGATTTTCAAAAAAAAGAAAAAAAAGGTAGAAGAATTTATATTGGAGAAAAGGTGGCTTTTTCAATAAATGTTGCTAGGAAAATCCTTATGTAGACGAATGAAACCAGACCGTTAGCTATCCTTCATTGTAAAAATTACTCAAAATAGATTAAAGACTTTCGTGCAGAGGCACATACATGTAATTCTAGAGGCTTGGGAGGCTGAGGCTGGTGTATTGAGAGTTCAAAGCCAGCCTCAACAAAACTGAGGTGCGAAGCAACTCAGTGAGACCCTGTCTCTAAATAAAATACAAAATAAGGCTGGGGATGTGCCTCAGTGGTGGAGTGCCACTGAGTTCAATAATCACTACCCCCTACACATACACACACAAAATAATTAAATACTTAATCATAAAACCTGGAAATCTAAAACAACTACAAGAAAATAGGAGAAATACTTAAGGTCATTGTAATGGCAAGGATTTATTTATTTCTTTACTTTTTTGAGATGACCTTAAAGAATAGAAAACAAAATAAAAAATGGACAGATGAGATTAAATCAAATTAAAATGTGACATAGTCAACAGAGTGCAGAGACAATGTACAGATTTGAAAATATTTTTTACAAACTATATTTGAAAAAATATTGATATCCCAAATATATAAGGAACTCAAAAATTCAGTAGTGAATAAACAAAACAACACAATTAAAAACAAACCCAATTAAAAATGTGAGATAAACTGAGCACAACAGTGTATGCCTGTAATACCAACTGTGTAAAGGAGACTCGGGCAGGAGTATCACAAGTTCAAAGTCAGCTTTAGCAACTTGGTGAGGCCCTAAGCAACAAACTGCATCATCATTTCAAAATAATATATATGTTTGGTGTGTGTGTGTGTGTACGTGTGTGCAGTAGATTTTAATAGATATTCCTCAAAGGAAGATATAGAAATGGCCCGTAGGTAAATGAAAAAATTCTTAGCGTCATCAATCATGAGGGAATGGAAATCAAAACTACAATGAGATATTGACTTACCCAATGTAAGGATGGTGATTATCAAATAAATGGAAGATAACAGGTCCTGAGGAGGATATGGAACAGTAATACTTGTGCATTGTTGATAGGAATATAAATTAGTACAGACAGTTTGGAAAAAGCATGAAAATTCCTTAAAAATTTTAAAAAGAGCCCTCATATAGTCTAATTATACCGCTACTTGGTATATGTTCAAGGGGAATGAAATCAGAGAGTCAAGGAGATATCTGCACTCCATTGAAGCACTATTAACAGTAGCTAAGAAATTAAAATGATCTGAGTATTCAGCAACTGACAAATTCACAAAGAAAATGTGACATATAAATACACAATATAATAGTATTCATAAATGAAGCTAAATTAAATTCTATAATTTGTGACAGCATGAAGGACACTGCAGATCATTATGCTAAATTGAAATAAGCCCAACAAATAAAGACAACTGCTTCGTGATCTTACTTGTATGCGGAATCTAAAATTCTGTGTCATAGAATTTGATAGTGGAATAGTGATTTACAGAGGCTGGGGAAAGTTGGAGGGAGAGAGAGATGGGGAAAGGTTGATCAGCAGGTACCTGTTACAGTTAGATAGGAACAGGAGGTTATGATGTATTACTGCACAGTGACTGTAGATAGTAGCAATGTCTGTACATTTCAAAAAGCTAGAAAAAGGAAATGTACAAGACTGAGATATTGATGGCTTGTTGACTGTTAGGGTTCTTTTTGTAAAAGTTGTATGGACGAATTATTACCAATTTTCAGAACATATATGTGCACTCTTTCATTGAACTCTTTACATAACAGTTTAACTTGCCCCAAAAGTACCAAACAGTATCAGGGCACAGATGTTCTAACATATTTATTATATTACATCATAATTATATTATTTATGATATAATTATTTATGATATAATTATATTATTTATTATAGTTATATTACTTATTATAAAATCTATTATAAAATTATATTATATTATTTATTATTTTGTAACCTACGTTCTGATATCAAAATTATATTATTTATCATTTTATAATCTATGTTGTGATATCGAAACTTTTATTCCTGGCTATACAATTGCTGTGGGTTTTTCTATACCTTTTACTTTTTCTTTGCTATTTGTCTCAAATATTGTTTACATCACTGTCTCTCAATCAACTTCTTGCCACAGTGATTCTGGTTTCAAGATATTAAGTCATATTGACAACTGACCCTGTGCTGTTGTATTTGTGGTTGAGTTTTAATGTTGGTAGAGTAGCAGAAGTATAAATGTTTCTTGTAGTAGTGCAAATGCTTAAATTAGTTTTTATTACACATGATACAGGATATTCAGAATTCCCTATGTATTCTTATTCATGCATATGCTTTAACAGTCCTATGGATGCTGTTTTCTCCTCATTTTTTACAAGAGGAACATGAGTAATGTAACAATCTTGTTCTTGTTATTTGTCTGATTGACACAAGTCCTTCTTAAGGCGTTTTATTTTCTGTATTATACTTATAAACAGTACACTGGACATAGTCCCAAGGTTTATGGAAATGAAAAATGATGGAGAAATTCTTTCAATTTTCATTTGGTAACATTCAAGAGCATTTCTAGAAGAAGTTAGTTTTAATGAAGGGAAATAACAATTCTCACGTGCTGATGTTAACCTTCCTAAGGGTAATAGTAGGAAGGAAACTGGTATATCCCCAGAGAAACACAAGTGTCTAGCATCATGCCTGCCTGGGTAGGTTGAGTTTGTATTTAGAAATGACAATATGGCTTGCTTATTTCCTTATTCATTTTTTGGAGAAAAAAATGGAACCGAATTGACTCTCATATTTTTCAATATGAACTCTCATATTTTTAACTTACTGAGGAAAATGATTAGGAATGGGATTTTTATTTGGTAATACCTGGTGTGAAAATTATCTGTTGTGGAGAATATCAATTTATTGACAAGATCTTAAAATATCCTCAATCTTCCATGAACTATTAATATGTTACTACTGTTATGAAAAAGATATTTTTTTCCAATGACAAGGAAACATGATATTATAGTTATGAGTAAAATGAGTTATTTGATAAAATGGACACATTAACCGTACATACACCATTTATCTTTCAACTGCATATTAAATTAATTTTAGTTAACAATTTTCAGATGGATGCTGAGATTTTTTTTCAGTTCTTTGAGTTGATAAGCAGTAGCTCTGGTGCATATTTACAACAACCTTACTAAAGCACTCTTTTATTCCAGGTTAAGTAGAATAAAACCAGTAGAAACTCTTATTTTTAGATATTCAGTACAATATCTCTCTAGTTGAACTGAGGGAAAAATCAATATTCATTTTTCATTTTATGAGCTCTATGATGCTAAGTCCCAATGTATGATTCACTGTTCTTCAGGGAATTTTTCTGGTCACATTCTGTTTTCTCCCTTCTAGCTCTTTTATCTCAATCTTGATTTTTGGCAGCTTTGCAAGTCATTTTAGCATCTGTCAGCAAGACAAAATACTCTATTGGCATAGCGACATGAAAATCTTACTTTTACTTAATGTCAACATGATTCACTATTTAACATTCTTTACACTTAATTTAATAAGATTCTTATTAAAGTTATCTTCTCCTTGCTTAACAACATTCATATTCAGATGTTTCACGGTTTACAAGGGTTTTCTTACTTGAGATTTGTCATGTAATAGTTTTCTTTTAGATTTTTGTTAAGATACAAGAACAACTAACTAGAAACATTTTATCTTTAGTGTTGTACCAGTCTTGATGGCAACAGACATTTCCTTACAGCATATAATAATAGCACCCCACCAAGTGACAGCAAACACTATATCAATTTCACAAATCTTCTAATTTTCAAGTCCTTTTCAAAATGCAGTCCCATTAGAAAGCATAAGACATCTTTTTATATGACTTTTTGAATATTCTTTTTGGGTATTTAGAAATTTCTTAATTTCTCCTCCAGAAAAGCTTACATCCTCAAAGATATTTTAAAGCTGGCAATGTTTAAAAAGAAAATTTAAACATTCTGAAGAAAAAAAAAAATCTAAGGATCAAAATCAATAATCTCTATCAATCTGGGAAAAAAACATATAAACTATTTAGGTGTTTTGAGGAAAAAAACATAAACTTCATTTTTTTTAAATCAAGCTAAAATTCTTTCAAAGCAAATATATTCCAAGCCCATGAACCCGTGACTTGCCACACTCAATTCACAGAATTTTCCAGGCTGAAAAGGCTAAACAGGCTAAACTTCATCCAAAGTTTTCTTAAAATCACCACAAATTGGGCTAATCTGCACTTGTACTTACTTCCAACTAACAATTAATTCATGTTAAATTGATCTTCAATTAAAATAATGATGCAACCATGCTTGTAATTAATTGGTGTTAACCTTTCTGAAAACTCTCTTAGCTTTATCTTCTCCTTCAGTGGAATGAGAAAGATCATGTACTGAGGAGGACCTGATCTGAAATTTCACCCAAATCCTTCCAAAAAAAGAATGCAATCTAAACCACTGTCTACAGTCAGTTGAACAGTCAGTAGTTTTATTGTGATGAGTATTTTGCATGCATGTTTTTGATCTATTAAAAAAGAAAGATGTATTTCATTGACACAAGTCAAAGATACAATAAAGTTAGGTACAATTCTCTGAAAAAATATTTTTGACAATAGAAAAAATTAAATATTTGTTCTATAATGTTTTTTATGATAAAGGTTTTGAAAATTCAATTTTAAAAAAAATCCCCAATAATAATGAAATCCTCTGCATTATATGGATAATATTTAATATTGGTCAAAAGGATTACTTAATTTTGCTTTGAAATTAAAAACTAAAAGAATATGTATGGGTGATTTTATAATTGCATTTTGCTTAACCTGAAAATTTAATCTTATTATCTCAGACGTTTTCTTGTGGGATACTTTGCATAATATATCAGCGACCCTCTATTTAAGTTTATTAATCTGAACATGTACCATTACATAGTGATGTTTAGTAATCTGATTTTCTTTGTCTAGTTATTCAACTAAGCTTTAATAATCCTTGACATTGAAGTTCTTGAAGGTGTTTGAAGGAATATATAAAACACTGCAGCAAAAGGAATGGGAGCTAGTTGTATTTATATGTATTGGCAATTCATTTCTCCCTGGAACCATCCAGAATGCAGTATAAATTTCTCAGAACTTGACCTTTTCACCAATATGTTCTTTTCCTGGGTACAAAGAAGATACTTTTTGGTACCAAGAAAAACATTCAGATGTCAAATATGTCTAACTTATAGCTTTTGGTAAGTGTTGTTCACACTATGTTACAAGTTTAGATCTGAAACATATTTTTGAGGTGCTAGAGATTGAACCTAGTGACTCTGTCATGGAGCATTTTTGTCACTTTGAGATAGGGTCTCCCTAAATTGCTGAGGCTGACCTTGAACTTCCTTTTCTCTTGCCTCAACTCATGCCTGTAATTCCAAGTGGCTGGGATTACAGGCATGAGATACCACAGGTGGATTTGTAAAAAGATTCGTAAGATATATTCTTGCCTTAATTTCTCCAGTTCATATTTTAAATATGAGTGAATACACAAACCACTCCTGGAGAAAACATCACCCAATGATTTCTAAATCTCCCAAATGCTGAATATTTTTTGCAGACATTTAAAAACAAGCTTCTGCTGTAGTGTACAGAAGATTACTTGACAAGTCTCCACAGTTCAATCTACCCCTCATGAGTATTGAAATTCAATATATTAGAAATATTTTATACTATTAGGGAATTGGATATTGGGAAAGAAAGCTTAAGAAGGTAAAATCCAAGCATGAGGCACCAAGAAACATTTTATCTTTAGTGTTGTACCAGTCTTGATGGCAATAGACATTTCCTTACAGAATATAATAATAACACCCCACTAAGTGACAGCAAACACTATATCAATTTCATAAATCTTCTAATTTTCGAATCCTTTTCAAAATGCAGTTCCATTAGAAAGCATAAGACATCTTCTTATGTGAATTTTTGAATATTCTTATTGGGTATTTAGAAATGTCTTTGAAAACTCATATTTAGGATGAGCTTGTTCACTACTGAGCTTGTAACCAGCTCAGGGTGGATCAGTGTGAGTCTCCCTCCCTCTTTTCAATATCTTCAGGACTTCCACAGTGTCCAGGAACTCAGTATTAGTTTGTTGTATGAATTAATTAGTAGAGGAATAAATTGATTTCTCCTTCACAAGAAGTTACTCTTTAAAGAAATAACTACTACCATTTGCTATTACTTTTTCCAGAGAAGGACTCACATCTGGTTGATTTAATCAGGACCACTTTTTGAAGGTCAGCCTGTCCATTAAATTTGGTATGAAGAAAAGCGTTTGGGGTGTCAGATGGGCGTTTGTTCAAGTCTGCAGTCAGCATTGAAAAGGAGGTGTGGGAGGGTTTGTAAGAAGATGAGTACTTCTCCCTGATACCTCGCAAGGAGAGTTCAAAAGGAAATTGACTTTGATTTTCTTGATTTCTTTAGGAAATAGTATAAGCTTTTTTCCCCTTCTGGTATAGTGAAATGAGGTTGCAGAGGTCAAAGACAATGATTTATGGACATGGTATTAGAACTGGGTCTGTTGAATTGAAAGAAAAAAAAAAAGCACTTTATTTCTCGGTCTTTCCTGATAAACCAGAGAAAGAAGTGTTACTGATGCAACAGAGTGCTTTCTGAGGGTGTGTTGCCGGGCAAATCATTCACAGTACACTGTATTCCAGCAGGCAGAACTGTGCTCCCCAAATTACCAGAATTCTTTCTCTATTTGTTTGAGCCATTTCCTTGGAGTGAGGTAGTTTATACGAGAATGTTTCTTAGATATTCCTACCAAGCAGAGTAAGCTACATAGTTAGCTTTTGTGACTAAGGTAAATGTAAGCATGTATCTCTAATTTACATATATTTCTAATTGGACTTGAAGAGGAACTAGAATATTATCTTTTAATAAAGGAAATTAATAACTTTAATTAGATATGTATAGAAAGTTGTTTGGATGCAATTCGTTAGGCATGAATTCAAAACTTCAGAAATTTCATGCTAATTGATGCAAAAAGGAATGTTCTCCAAAAGCTAGGAAGTGCTAATAAGTACATGTCATGATTTGCTTAAATATGGCAACTAAATAATTACTCGGTTACTCGAATTTTTCTATCTCTATTTTTTTCTTTTCTTTTTTTTTTTTGGACTGAATCCAGGGGTGCTCAACCACTAAGCCATATGCCCAGCCATTTTGTATATTTTATATAGAGACAGGGTCTCACTAAGTTACTTAGGGCCTTTCTAAGTTGCTGAGGCTGGCTTTGAACTCATGATCCTTCTGCCACAGCTTCCCAAGACTCTGGGATTACAGGTGTGTGTCACTGTACCAGGCTATTTCTAACTTTTTTGATAATTTGGAGTCCAAAGAGGAGCTTATGAATAGAATGGTCCCTAATGATTTTAAAGATATAAGTTAAAGGAATGTATAGTTTTACTTTTTGATTATACATAATAAAAGTAATTCTACAGGAATGCTATTAATGATTTTTCTTTAAACTGAAAATTCTTCTGGAAAACTCCAGCAGAGCATCAGAAAATATGGTGGCCTGCATACAAGAAGCAGTATTGAAGATTTATTCTCCAAATGGTTCCAGGTGAAATTAAGCTGTTGGCTCTTGCTGTCCGAAGTGAGGTCTGTGAATTTTCTTAAAAAAATGATACAGGTACCACAGGCATACGCTCATATCTATTGGTTCAGATCAGCACCTGAACCTAGGGGAGTAACCGGATGCATGTTAAACTTTGAAAGTACACTTACAGACTTTTAGATTGTAAAATAATATCCACTATATAAAAGGAGTTCAAATCACAGGAAATGCCATATCTTCATTAATGTAGGATTAGACATTAAGAAGCAATATCAGTGTCATAGAATTTCTCTAATAAAAATTTTATTTTTGTTATGTGAATATAAGATACTGTAATTAAATTTAATATAATCTGGTATTATGAAAATTTTTATATTAGAATTCGTTCAGAAAGATTTAGAAAGTGTAGGTCAATGTCTTCAATCACACATGAAGAAATGGAGTCCTTTAAAAGTAAAATGACATAACCAAGATTCCATTGACAGTAAATGCTCTGACAATTAACTGGAATATCTCTGTAATCTAGTCTAGGGCTTTCTTCTTCCTGTATATTCTCTGTATGTTTACCTACTCTTTGATTTTGACATTAAAAAAAAGAATGCTTATTATTCATATGAAAAAGTTTTTTTTTTTAAAAATATGTATAAATAAAATGCAATATGCCAGCAATCAATGACAGCTATGTACAAGGAAATGTTTAAGGATTGTTTCCAATTAGCAAGAGAAACAAATATATATATCGGAAATTATCTGTGATTATTGTTTGATGAGGTTTTGTCCACTATAGTATTATTATGTGTTGTGTATTTTGAGGGATGTGACTGTGTGTATTGACTCTGTGTGTGTGTGTGTTTGTGTGTGAGTGTGTTAAAGAGCTAAATTCTCTCTCATCATCCATGTTAGGGATTAAATAGAAAGTGACTAATTTTAATGAAAGAAAGAGAGAGAGTAAAATGGAGGAAAAAAGAGAAGGGGTCCAGAGGGGGTGGGCATGGTCATGTTATTTGGAAGTAAAGAAGTAAATTTCCAAGGATACAGATAGAAGATTTGAACTCTCCAGACTCTGGGAAGCAGAAATCACAGATGAAGAAGGAGTTAATGAAATTCTGTTGTTTATTAAAAACTTTAATTTTTCTATAAAATACCAAAAGCCTATGATGACTTCTAACTATATTTTTATAGTAATTTGATAAAATTTATACTCACAAAAAGAGACAAAAAATAAAATACCTGAATTCACCTTACCGCTCAGAAACAATTCAACCAAAAGTGTGAAGATCATTTGACTCTGAAAATAATTATTTGTACTTAACTTCAACTCCAGTGAAGTTCCAGGAATCTGTCTAAAAGTAAAGCTTAAACTCACTTCCTTTCAAAATCATCACAAAGCTCAGGAGAATAAAACTATGTTTTTGAAGAATTTCCATGAATGCCATAATAGAATATACTTCTCTCAAAAGAAAACAAAAATATTGTTAATATAAAACATGTTTAGCTTATCAGTAGGGGGCACTAAGATTCTACTGGAATGAAAATAATAACTGTAGCAGTCAAAAATTATTTGTTATCTTACTTTAAAGGGAATACATGATAAACTATCGTTTTTTTTAATGTTAGTATTGCTAGTAGAAATGTTTTTCCTTTTACCTCTCAGAACAGATGAATTTAACTCTTTTCATTAATTGAGGATTTTTTTCCTCATATTTCCACATCTGCAGTCTAATTTGCCTTTTACTCAGCATTCAACTGACTGCAATGTTAGTTTCCTCACTTTGTCAAAAATAGAGTAATTAGGATTTTTCACAGATAAATGATCACCTAATAAATGACCTTCTGAAAGAAGTTCTTTTAAAATGAAGCCAAAATACACTTACCATGAGCAAGAGCAAGGCAGAAAGTTGCTGGGACAATGGGTGGGCTTTGCTTGCCAGCCATTCTCTCCAGCTGCTAAAATACAAAAATGCTAGGAGACCACTAGAATTGCACTAGAAATCATGCTAAATCTGAAAGTAAACCAAAACTATAAACATGTTTTTATTGGCAAGTAAACATTTTATTAATCAGAGTTAAAAGTATGGTATTCATAAGCACTTTAGCAAGTAAAAAAAAAGTAACATGTAAACTATAAGTAACAAAGGAATGTTGATGAATGTTCATGTTTTTTTTATTTTGATTCCTTTAAATATTAAGAAAATTTATAAACTTTCAAATATATTTATAAACTTTAAGTATATTTTTCTATAATATACTGCCAAATAATAATTAACATAAGATATCAGAGCTGACAATATTTGGGGGTCTATAAACTTGTTTGTATTCATATTCTCTCTCTCTACATATATATACACACACATATACATACCCCTATCAATATATAATAATCTATGCATATGTATGGGTATAAATATATATCTATATTATTTTAAGTACAGGACATGGTGTTTTTCCACACTGATAATCATTTGAGGTGATCTGAGGATTCCTAATGAATGACATTTAGGAATGACTTCCTAATGGTTTTGCACTGATGATGTTTATTTATACGTCTAATAAATCCAGCTAAGAGGACAGAAGTATAGGGCTGTGAAGAACTCTAGCACTTCCTCCAACAACTCTTGTATTTTAAAGATGAGAAATTTGTAAATTCAGAAAGGTCACTTAGAAAACTATTAAAAACAGTTCACCATAGTAACAGAACCAGTAGCATACTCCGGGTCTCCCAGTGCCAACGCTGAATTCTTTTTCTAGGACATGCCACCTTACATTTTTTTTTTTTGGTAAGAATTCAGAGAATATTCTAGACCATAAGGAGGAAAAAAGTGTTGATGCTATCTGAGTTTGGATAAATAGCATTGTGCCAAGAGGTGGAGGACACTATAGATTGATAGAGAGAAACGGATTTCTGCAGCCATTAAGGGATGACCTAAAGTAATGGATACGCCAATTATTGAATTATTTTATTGGTTTTCCATGCAAGTTACAGTCAAGTAAGCGTTCTAAGAAAGTCATAAACAGAAATGAACCAAGACATCCAACAAAGGATGGATACTTTAAAATAAGGCTGGTATGTGTATTGTTCAGCCCACCTGAGAAAAATAAAAAGATGAACATCTCCTCTCTGTGTTGAATGGCATATTACCTTTCCACTAGTAACATAATTTGAATTGCATCCTTGTTAGAATTGGGCTGACTGTCCTCTTTCCGTTCATTTTTTGCCCTCCTCTGCAAAATAATTAAATCAATTTTATATGCTGAGTCTGTGATGACTCAGGGTGACTGTGTTAGCTGCCAGTGGAAAGGTTTTGCTCTCCACATTTCATGCTGGTTCTTTCTATTAACAAAAATGGAATTTCCAGGCTTCATTATAAGATTAATTCCTGATAAAGTTAAAAGAGTGTTGATTCATTCTTATCACTTTCAAAGCAATTTTCCTCTTGAAAACTACCATCTTTAAAGCTAGAACCCCAACAACAATTTCTTCACTTACAATTTTCTTTTTGTTTTCTGTTTGTTTTTTTGCCTGTTGGGAGAAAGTACATCTCCAAGATTGATAAAGGAGTTAAACAATGTAAAATTAAATGATTGGAATCAATGAAAGGATCTTAAATAATGGAATATATAACCATTTTAAAATGCACAAGAGATATGTGGCACTAATTATCTGTAATTCAAATCACATAATTGTTTAAGGTTTTTAATATGTCCTAGGATGTTGTCCAGCTTTATAAAATAATGATTGTTTATTATTTTGTTTTTTGACATTGAAAATGCACAAAAATATTTTAAGAGTCCAAGAGATATATGTTTTCTCCCTTATAACAAATACATTAAAATAGTGTTAATTTTCTTATTTACTCATGAATTGAGTTTCATGTCAGATGGGACATTTTGCATGGGACATTGGAGTAATTCTACTGCTCATTCAACTTTTCTCATTTTGTTCCTTGTTTTGAGACAACACTGATATTTGCTTTTCTTTTTATGTATATGGAAAGGTAGTTGGACTTTTTTTTAATAAAAGGTCATGGTTAATGCTATCTTTGGAGAAAATATTCTCCTTGAACAAGGAGAATTGGCTAATCTACATAATGTTTATTTCTTATTCTGTTATTTCAAATGTGAAGTTTTTCTCAAAGAAATTAGGAGCCTGATTTTTATGAGATCAAGTAACTCTATGCAGGTAACTTAACAAGTTCATCTACAAATGTTTCAGTCAGCTTGAGGTACTGTCACAAATACCATAGACCGGGGGACTTAAATAGCACTTAAATAGCATATGATTATTTCTTATAGTTCTGAAGTTTAGACAGTCCTATAAGGGCTTCTTTCTGGTTTGCAAATGGTTGTCTTCTTTCTATATCCTCAAATGCTGGAGAGCCCTGAACTCTTCACTATCTTTTGAGGGCAACAGTGCTAACATCTATCATGGAGATTTTACTCCCATGGGCTCAATTTAACTCTATTACTTTTTAAAAGTCCATTTCCAAATTCTATCACATTAGGGATTAGGATTTCAACATAGAGATTTAAGGGAGATGTAGCAACAGCCATCTTCACTTTGGATCACCATATTAAAATAAAAAGTAGATTATAAGTAAAAGAAAAGAACCAATGTAGATAGTTATCTGTTAGATGTATTCACTCTGTCCAAAACCACAGTTTGCTTCCCAGATAAATAAGAACTAAAATTGTAAATTAACAAAAAATTGAGCTAGGGCCACAGTTAATTGCAGAACTGAGCTTTAAATTCAAAAGTTTAACATGAAATTTCGTTAAACATCTGCTCTCCATTGGCCTATCTCATAATTCTTATATTAATTTCAGTGACCCAATGAGTATTTTGAAATAACTAGGAGGATTTCATTAAATAAATATTTTTCCCATTTAAATGGTTGTATTCAGTACTGTTGTTATAGACAATATTGTCTTTCACCATGATGATCTGTTTCCAAAATAATTTTTTTTTAAACTCAAGTTTAAGGTCTCAGTGCATGGTAAGGACCATCTTCTGGCCTTTGAGACACCAAGATATACAACAATGCATATACAACACTACAGTCCTGTGGGACTGTTGGAATGGGCTGTATTCCGTCCATCAGATTTGGCAGCCTATCTTTTTTAGAGTGCTGGAGAAGTGCTCTTTCCTTTCCCTTCCCCTTGGATTCTGGCACTATTTGTTTACTTATTTATTTATTGACATGCATTAACAACACTATTTGTTGAAATAGTGATAAAGAATAGAGAACTAAGTTGGAAGGGTATTTATCCAGTGATTTTGTTAAGTCTTTCATGACCTAATCATTTCACCTCTAAACCTTCTTTCATTGTCTCATATATGAGATTTTGGTGGACACTTCACATCCAAACCATAAAAAGAAAAAGCAATAGGCAGCAAACTCTGGTAGCAGGAAACTAGAAACAAAGTCCACTGCTCACTCTGTGTGCCTCTTTGGTTCTGAAGATTACAAAGATGAAAATAAATTTAATTAAATGTTATCATTGAATATCATTATCCAACAAAATGGTGACTTCTCTCCCTTAACAAGGATATTTGTCATTGCCTGTCATTGCCTGTCTTTGGAATTAAAAGATCTGGCCTCTATATCTCCAAACCATCATTTGTTTCAAATAGCTTACTACAGAAAACAATTTTGTTTTAGAATATTAGCTTTATGCATTTGCTCTCATTTTAGCTAAAATGAGCAGTAGAAGTTGAATGCTAAAAATATGCACTTCTGTTCCACACAGCAAATTAGTTTTCAAGTTCATCAGATGTGTATTTATATGGTGATTGTATCTGTCACATAAACATTTTGTCAATCACTGAATTCCTTCTGTTCTGATATGCTATGAGTACTATCTAAAGCGTAATGGATATTTTGTTTGTTTCTAGTAAAAATTAATTACAGTGATGACACATGTTTTACCCAACTAGATATACTCTATTTTAACATTTCATTAACCAACACAAGCTTTGATGTTTTGAAGTAAAATATAAAATCTTAGTTCAGTGTTGAATTATAATTTTGCTAATTCTTTTAAAATTATTTCTATTTCAATTAAAATTGCCTGAATCTAATATGAAGATATCAACTAGTTTATGAATATAAATTTTAAAACTCATATAACTATATGTAATAGAAAAAGGAATTTTATTTGGTTTTACTGAAAAGTAAAGAGACATATTATTTTTAAGGAAAATGTCATACAATTTGGCAGTCACCACCATAATATTTCTTTGCTGAAAATTCACCAATTAATGACAAATTTTCTAATCACAGTTTGAAGGAAAATTAGGATATTTATATATTCTCATAGTCTCTCCATCTAGATACTGGTTAGTTACAAAGGTCAAATATTAATTTACAGTGAAGAAATATGGCAAGCATTGCCTTAACTCAGTGGTCAATCAGAGTTGACATCATGGGTAATGGGACAAACTGCCCCTATGTGCCTTATGATATGACACACTGAGAACACAATTTATTTGCTATTACTGTCAACAATATAACCTGGATCCAATTAAGAGAAACATCAGAAAAACCCCAAGTGGGTGCCATTCTTCAAGCCATTCTAGCTTATATTCTTTTAAATGAAAGAAAAAACAAGACTGGGGAACAGTTCCATGTTTAGAAGACATGACTGTTAAAGTCAATGTCTGAGACTATATTAGGCCATGAACAGTAAAAGACACAGATATGCAATTTTCTGGTTTTGTCCTTTATTTTCATCTTGTAGAGATGATTCTTGCTAATGGGGCATCATGTCTTAATTTAATACTTAGTATTTCCAGTGAAGAAAAAAATATATTAAGTGATATAGGAAAAGAGAATAAAGCATGTGTATGAAATGTCAATATGTGAGAATTTTGTGAATCATATTTATCATTTTAATAACTTTTTAAGTCAAAAATAACAGATGATGTTTAAAAACAGAATAATGGTACAAAGATAGGAATTCTGAGATGATGTCGGAGAGAAGAGAGCTAGTTCTACAGATTGGATCTATATGAATTTGAACAACACAAATGTTACAACAGGTTTATAGGATGCTGATTTGAATGTCTGCACCAGAAATCCTGTTGGAATTTAATTCCCATTGTGCGGCATTAAGAGGTGAAAGCAGGTGTGAGCTTTAAGGGATGATTAGTTCACACTAGAAACTCCTGTGAATGGGTTAATCCATGCATAGATTAAAAGATTAATAGGTCATATTTAGAACTGGTCTATTATAAAAGCCATTTGAATATTCCCTCATTGTGTGAAGCCTTGGAACTCTGCAAAACCTTTGCTAACAGGAAGCCCTTCTATAGATATGGCCCATTAACCTTGGACTTCCCATCTTCAAGAACTGTGAGAAACAAATTTCTATTCTTAGCAAGTTACCCAGACTCAGTCTGTTAGAAAATCAAATGGACTAATACTGAAGATATTCTCAAAATATAATGATTTACAAAAGCTAGTCTAGCTAGTTATCAGGAATTATAGTCCAGAGTGCTTATGTCTCCTCCAGAGGATATTAATATAAAGAGAGCTGCTCTTGTCATTTTAATATTACTGGTTAATATTAATATTACTTCTTCTAAATATATTATTATAATTAGCTTGGAAAATATTAAACAAGTATCCTGACCTAACCATGAAAAGAAGCTTGCATGGGTGATGGGAAAAATACTTTCTGTTTTTGTTGTTCATTTTCTGAGTTTGTCTAAGATTTTTGTTGTTGTTATTGTTGTTGTTCGTCTTGTGGCTAGATTACAAGAACATGCATCAAACACACAACAAAGAATGCCACATTTTATATCAGTAATTAATTTAATCTGCAGCTGGTCTGTTAGGTATTATCAAAATAACAAAGAAGATTTTTTGAGAGGGTATTTCAAACTCATCTGAGAAAAAGCAGTACAATATATCATATACATATAATGGAATTCTCATAATATAGCCTGGAATTTCATAATCTCATATGAATTATGTATTTACATTTTCACAATTAGAGAATTGCTTATTCTTATTTTTGTATATGCCTGGTTTATAATTAGATTTAGTACATATTGTCAGAAACACAAGATCCAAAAGGCTTAACATAAAATGGAGTTTGACATGAGTGAATTCTGAGATAAGGTCTGGAAAAATAATCTCCTCTCTAAAAAGCAACTATAAAACTGGCAAAAATTCTCAGAATCAAATTTTGGAGCTCTGGAAACTAAAAAACAGCTTGGAGCAATTCAGGAAGTGTTTATTCAACACTATAGCTTAATCTCAGTAAGAACAGAGATTTGTGTTGTTTTCTCTATCTTCAGTTCCCAAATTGGCCTCCTAGCTCTGTGGTCACTTTGAAAAACAATGATTCACATTCATAGTGCAAACTGGTAGTCTGGCAGTCACTGGAGATAGCAGACTAAGTTAGAGTTCCGTTCTGAGCACCATTCCAGTACCTGTCATTGTTTGATTTGAACAGACAATCCTTGTTAGACCACACTCATAAAGCTGTTTTCATTTGATCTGATACAAATCTTAACCAGTGTGAAAATATTCTTTCCCAGGGGAAAAAAATTAAATTCATGGACAAATATTTAACATCATAGCTGTTTATTGTAATAGAAAATGGCTAAAACAAAATATACCAAAAGATTCATAAGTGGCTGAAGATGTCCATAAGAATGAAAAATTATAATATATCCTGAGAATTAGGAAGGCTATGTGGATGCATGCAATGTGCACATTCCCTGGGTTTTATTCATGTTCTGGAAAAAAAAAAAGAAAGAAAGAAAAAAAAAAAACCTTAAGAGGGCCTCTTGCCTTTGGTTCATCTCGAGAATCTGTAAAATCAGGAAATACGAATAAAACACTCTTTTTCATTGGAGGTACTGAAACATATGAATATCCTCAGGCAAAGATTCAAGTTAGACCTCAGTATTAGACTGAATTCTTCAGAGAAGTAAAACCAAAGGAATATATATATATATATATATATATATATATATATATATATATAGAAACACGAGAGGAATTATTATGGGAATTAGTTCATGTGATTATGGAAGCCACAGGATTTTCCAAAATACATCATCTTTTAGCAGGACAACCAGGAAAGCCAGCAGGGTAACTCAGTCTGAGAGGCCTGAGAACCAGAATCTGATGTTGAAGGCAAGAGAATATAGTTGTACCAGCTTAAGAAGAGAAAGGGAAGTAGACCTTTATCTACCTTTTTTCTTTTTCATCTGGGCCCTCACAGGTTTGATCCCCCCCCACACCCGTATTGGTGAGGGTAGATCTTTTTAACTCCGTCTGCTTAATCAAACTGTAGTATCTTTCAGAAGCATCCTGACAAAAAATTAAAAAAAAATGTTTATAAAAACATTATTCATAAGAGTAAAAAAGTGAAAATGAGATAATTATCCACTGATGAATACATGAACAAAATATACTTTAGGCATGCAACAAATGTTATTTCAGCCACAAAAAAACGGATGAATCACTGATATATGCCACAACACAGAGGAACATAGCAAACATTAGGAGGGAAGGAAGTGAAATCGAAATAGCCACTTGTTATGTGGGCCCCATTTATATGAAGCATCCAGAGAAAAATCCATGCAGATAGAAAGGAAGCAAGCGACTGTCAGAGACTAGAAGAAGGGAAAATGGGAAACACTAGTTAATGGGTATGAGTTTCATTTTGGAAATGACAAGAATAGTCTGAAATTAGTAGCGCTGATGGGCACATTTTGAATATAATAAAATTGACTTGTATCTTTAAAATGAGTGAATTACATGATATGAAAGTATATCCCAATTAAAAATTAATGACAAAATAAGAAAAATCAGTTCAGTCTCTAACAGCAAAGAGCACTACGAAGTTAATTCTGATGCAGAATGCCGTGAGAAGCAGAGCTTGAGGACACTGCAGAGGGAGTTTGCTGGATCTTCTTGTCAGAGGGTAGGGGAGATGGACATGGTTCCCTCTTGAAAGGATCTGGAATCTTGCTGCACAGACCAAGCCCACCTCAGCTTCTTCACCTCAGTCCTGTCAACTAATGAGGCTGCTGTGCCTGGGGCCTCCTGGAACCCAGAACCCTTCTCACCAACTTGGGCCTCCACATGCCTCTTGCTCTGCCACCTTTGAGGCAGAAGAATAGCAATTGTTTCTGCAAAGGTTATGTCCAGGGTTTCTGCAGGAACCATGAAGGAGAGTCTACAGACTTACAGCAAGCCAAGAAGTGACACGAATATGGGAGTCAGGGTCACTGCTGTGTCCTAATTGAGCAAGACACCATATGTCCAGGGAAGACTCCACATGTTCTTGAGGGTGGGGATGGGTAGAGATTTCAGTGGCCTATGGATGTGTGACTTTCCTCCTACCTTATCTTAATACTGGAAAAGAGAAAAAACTAGAATAATGTTTCACATTTGTCAAAAAAGAAGTAACTGTCACCTTTGGGAAGTCTTTCTTTTTATTAAAAAAAAAAAAAAAGAAAAGGCTTGTGGGTGTAAGAAAGTTCCTTTTCAACTTCCCTTGAAAAGAAAATTACTTTGCTACACCTAATCCTTCTAGATGTAAGCAAGTTATCAGTGCCAAAGGCAAATAAAGCCCAGAGATGGACACTAGATAAAATGGTAAGGGGAGATTTCAATCAGTAATATATCACTACCATAAGGAAGATTCCGGCACAAGTTGAACTCAACTTCAATATGTGCAGAAGTAACTGGAGATTTTTAAAGAAAGAAGACTGGGTAGGGAGGGCAAATGTTGGCTCAAAAGAAATAGGGAAGTGAGAAATTATAAATGTGTTATTCACTCTAAATATGTCAGGCCATCTGTGTTTTCTATCTTCAATTATTGAACTTAGGATTCTATCCTTTCCCAGACACGAAAAGTCCCTATTCTTAGGTGTTGGCTGGAAAAATGGTAGATCTTGGAGGCGCTCTTGTGTTGCCACATGCAGGAACTTTAAAGTAAGCATGGGGTCATGTTCGGAATTTGAATTGTTATAAATTGTGTTTTAATTTGTTTGAGTTTTTATTTATGTCTTATTTTTATTTTATTTTTTTTAAGGATGGTTCAAGAAGTGGAATCATAGAAGCCTGCCTGGTATTTTGTCAAGAAGAAAATCTTTGTTATCAACATATGATAAAGTCTAGATGTAAAATCAAGCATTTTGTAACTGCCCCTCAAAAAATCTTAGAAGATATTTCAAAGATAGATGAATATGCTAATTATTCTGATTTGATCAGCAATGTACTAGGTACATATGTCACAATGTTATACCCCATAAGTATAGACTTTTATGCATCAATTAACAGTAAATGGGGGGTGGGGGAGGGAAATCATAGTAAAGAGAGATCTCCTGAACATAGCTTTTGTAAATGAAGTTTTGTGGGTCCCTACCTCAGGAAACAATAGAAAGAACATTACCTGTGTATTTGTTCAGTGGGATAGGGTGTGAAATAAAGGCCACACTAGAAATAGGAATGTTCTGACAGTCTGCTCGCTCATATTTAAAACACATTTCTTGTATCATAACCATTGTTCTGAATGTTCATTTTAATCCTCATTACTATATACATAGCTGACAATGCTAAGCACATTTTGAAATATATTGTTGTTCTAGATGTCCTGAAATGTCTAACATGTTAAAAGTAGAGGTAGTAAAAAAAATGCTTTAAAAACATTTTTTTTGCTAAAATTCATATGAAATACTATGTTTTTAATTATAGTGAGAGGAGATTAATCACTGTCCCATATGTTCAGTATATTGTGTTTTACATTTCATAAATATAGCCATATAAGATGGACAAATAAAATATCAACAACATCCAGTTTTCTTTGATGTTAATAAGGTTGCCAGGCTTTGGCCAAAGTGGAGTTAAACTAATTTATTTTGCATTTAAATTCATAGAAAAGATTATCTTCTGAAAATGGAGTGTGCGAATGAAATTACTAAAATCACTCCAAGTCTCACAGTTGCTTACACTCCTTCCCTGAGTTGAAACAAGTAAAAAGAGGAAGCATTCTAGGCTAGCATGTTTCTGTTTAGAACATGTTTTCTGATGAGATCATTTACAGTATGTTCTCAAGGTATTCAATGTTCCTTGTAATAGTGGACAAACTTGAGCCCTTATTTAGAATAACTATCTAGTCTTTCTAGATGTTTAGAAAATTACCACATAAAATAATTAATGAAGGAGGAATTAACATAATTTATCTACCTGTGAATTCATAGTAATGACTTTTTTCCAGAAATGGAATGCTAAAAATTGATCTCTTAAAATGGAAGTTTTCAAGTCAAAATGAAAGGTCTATTAAATAGTAAGTGACAAAAAGTTTTGAAAAAGAAATTTAAAAGTTTTGATTGTTCATAGTGAGCACTGTCTGAAGGACAATTTTTATACAAATCTTAAAAATGGAATCCAACAATGTACAATTTGTCAGTGGATCACTATCAAGTCTAGGAGAAGTAGTACGTTAATTTAAGAACTGAAGAATCTCTCATAAATGATGCATGAGGCTCTTTCGGTAATAATATTGGCATGAAGAACATGCACCTAATATTCACTCTTCAGTTTCCTTGTTCTTCAAGTAATCACCTCATTTTAATTAGACTTTTAATGAAGATAATGCTGCAAATAGAGAATATCTTAATTGTTAGATAAAAGGAAGTCTCTTGTTTCTGATTTCCTCCGTATAAATGAAAAAACTGGCATTTGGTCTCATGCACAACTTGCTGCAGTCTGGCTGCAGCAAAATAGCTGGGGGGTGACCAACAACTTGTGTAGATTGATACAGCAGGAGTGGGAGCCGTTTATTGTAGGATAAGAGCAGTATTTATACATTCCACACAGCTTATCTAATTAACATAAACTAGATATAGCAGTCAACCAATAAGGAATCTCCATACTTAATGGCTCGCTGGCGTTACTTCATAAACCACTCTCTCTGGCAAAATGCCAGGCGCCATCCAGACTTGTTTACAGACCTTAACACAACTTTTCTACAGATTTGGCTTATGTCAATTAGTTCCCATGATCTGTGAGATCAACCTATAGATAACAGTAGGGTAATGTCACTTGTAAAGATAGAAAAGGCACATGTGTGTATAAAGTGACTTTGCATTTCTTCCCACTTTACTTGGAACAGGACATATTTGAAGACCTAGCAAAGTCTGTGCACAATCTCACAAGCAAATAAAATGTTCCAGAGATAATAATCACATCTTTAAAGCCAACAGAAAACTCTTCTGTATATTTCATTTGATCAGTGTAAAATTATTCAAAACAATCATGAAAATAGTATGTCAATAGAATAGTTTAGAC
This sequence comes from Marmota marmota marmota, assembly GCF_001458135.2. Taxonomy (NCBI): domain Eukaryota; kingdom Metazoa; phylum Chordata; class Mammalia; order Rodentia; family Sciuridae; genus Marmota; species Marmota marmota. The sequence continues at coordinate 45,283,697 of NW_025999968.1, read as the reverse complement.
TCTGTATGAAACTTATAGGCCATATACTGTATTTTTACCATCTAAGATTAATCATATTATTAGTTAGCCCTGATGAACTTGTTTTGTGGATTTTTTTTTCTTTGCTGGGGATCAAACCCAGGGGTGCTTAAAACCACTGAGCCACATCCCCAGTTCCCTTTTTTAAATATTTTATTTAGAAGCGGGGTCTCACGGAGTTGCTTAGAGCCTTACTAAGTTGCTGAGTTTAAGTTTGAACTCATGATCCTCCTGCCTCAGCCTCCTGAGCCACTGAAATTACAGGCATGTGCCACCGTGCCCAGCTGAATTTGTGGATTATGATGTCAAAACATTCATGGTAGACTGATTGAATGATCCATTGGATAAGATTTGGGAAGAACTCTATCCCCTCTGTAATATCTTATAGTTCAATAGGGTGAATTACAAAATATCTGTAAGACCTAAAAATGTGAATAATATGTATATATGTATAGTACTCTCTTCAACTTTTATTCAGAGTCATGTGACTGACCAGGAAATATCCCCTGCATTAGAAAAAGCTAATAACCAAAGTTATTTTGTACAAATTTACACAGAACAAGGCAGGAGTACATATGAAGAGCACCTTACAGAAGATCAAGCAGAATCTAATGACTGCTGCAGCGCTGTAGAAGAAGGATAAATATGCACCTCATCTTTTAGATACCATTTTGAAATACTAGAGAAAAATAAATTTTATTCTAATGTGGAAGGTTAGAGCATCCATCTCTTTTAGACATTCAGAAAAGACTATTTCTGACTGAATTTCTAAGATTTCCTTAGAATGTTCCAGTGGCACATATTTTGATTACTTGCATTTGGTAAAAATAAAAATTCAATGAATTTTCAAAGTCAAGAGAGTTATTATGACAACGTATCTTTTAGTAAGAATTAAGGAGTGTCATGTTCTTATAAAAGCTTTTTAAAAAGTGTTTTTCTTAGCCAATAAATATGTTTGATGATCACTGTCTCAATTTTATTTTTTATTTTTGCTTAAATTTGAAAAGAAAAAGTATAATAAGGAAATAGTGGATGTCAGTAATATAAAGATTGCAGTGGAAAATAATGGAGCCCCATCTCAACTGTGGCATCAAATGGAAATGTAGCTTATTTACTGTTTCCCATGTGTTTTTAATATAGTCTAGTTATATTTACAGGGTGTCAACTGATGATAGTAACCATTAAATATAAAGACATATATATATCAAATATCAAATATTCTTACCAGTGACAATTTGATATGATTATGTATAAAATAAATCACAAAATACCAATACTATATAATTAATTACTATCTAATGATATTGTCTGTTTTAAAAGTTCAAAATTTATGCTTACATTCCTAAAACTTTTGTTTGGCAGTACTGGCATATTGGTTATTTGGAAAGAATTTTTTTTTTTACCTGTATGAATTCTTTAAAAGAAAATAAAATGTTTCTCTGAAGTGTGGGATGGAAAAGAGATGTGTGTAAAGATGAAAGTAAATCAACTATTATTCTCTGTGTGTAGCAAAGGGAAACAACATCTGCCTTGCTTAGGTAGTCATAAAGCAACTCTCTGTAATGAGGGGCCCATTATAAAAGAGGGTTAGGAAAATAAACATTGGCTGTGCCCACATTCTGGCCATTTCTTAGCTACCTCTGTCACTCAAAAATTGAATTTTATCTTCTGTTTTAGATTCATGATAATAATATCCACTGTAGTATTTGGGGAATAAATTTGTTCTGGAAAAATGAAGAATGCAATATGGTAGGGAAGTAATAGCCTGACATGGACATACACATCCGATCATTTTGTTGGATCATTTCCAGTGCACTTGCACTGGCCATTAACTCAGTTACTCAACAAGTTCCAAGGAGATCTGGCAATGTGCAGGGCTTGCAGATTCTGGGTCATCAACTTTATGATGAAAGTTCAATGAATCCCCATTTCCTGATGTCTGGTTTGTCATCATGTGATGCTTTGTTGACTAGGATGAAGAAATAGTGATAAACATTGCAGACATAAAAACAATAATGATTATTTTAAAAACATCAGGTAAAATGAAACAGAAATGGAAGCAAAAAAATCAATTTTATATATTGTTCAAGAATATATATAGAGAGATATTTATGCAATATATGTGTCATATATATATATATATATATANTCCTCTTTATTATTATTTAAAGACATAGTATTTAGAAACATTTTGGTCAATAAAGCAAGTCTAGAATAGCTGAGAAAAATTGTCCACACTTTTTATATATATATATATATATATATATATATATATATATATATATATATATGACATATATATATATGACTTAAATAAACTGAAGTCTGGCCTATTTTGCAGCCATTCTAACATGAAATAAAGTGAGAGGCAAAATCTTATCTCAAGTAAGGTGGGGCTTTTGACCTATAAACCAATACAAAATTATCACTGAAACATGAATCAAACAAAGTCTAAGAATGCTTTCAACTTTCGTTTTTGTGGAAAAAGTAGCAAAATGCTTCCTTGTTTTACAATGTCACCTTTAAACAGATCAGGCTGGCCTTATTACCTTCCAAACATAGATTTAAATTTCAATCCACTGTAAAGAGTAACACAAAATTATGTGTGTGTGTGTGTGTGTATTAACAACAGTTTTTATCCAGATAAGACATAAATAAATACAAAGCAAATTTGTTATGTCTATACATATCTAAGGCTATTGCTATAGATAATTTTACTTTGGAGAACACCAACTTGGTAAAGTGCTCTCCCCTAAGCTTTACATTTAAATAAGTTCAACATTTAAAGTATAATTTAGAACCTACAGTGTATGGTAAAAATAATCACAGGTTAGCATGAGTTAGCAGTTCTAGCAAAAATCAAAGGATAGCCTTAAATCTCATGTATATTTAGGAAGCAGTGTTAATGATTAGAAATAGACTTAGTCAAAACAAACAGATACAAGATAGGTCTTCAAATGGCAATGTGGCCCTTCTATATCAGATACAAGTTGTAAAGGAGAGCAATTATTGTTGACCTTGCCAGTAAACCTAGATTAACATTTATTTGATAAACTTTTATGTATAACTCTCAGACAAGGAACAGACAGATACAGTTTTCAGATATATACATATATCTAGTCATATATTTAGGGTGTCAACTCTATTACTGTAACCTAAAATAAAAGTTGTTTATTTAACCAGATATAAACTAATTATTTGAAAGACTTCAAAGCAGGTACCAATCCCAATTCCTATAAGAATTAGTTCCCCTAAGTAATAAAACCCAACAGATATGAAAAAATTATCTTGACAGATAAAATTAGACCAATACTTCAGACTTTGCTTCATATCATTACATTAAAATTTGGATATATAACTGTGCTAATTATAGCCACTTTATTCACACATCCAAACTTTTTGAGATTTATCTTTCACAAACCTTCTGCAATTTACTTAGACATTCTACAACTTGTTTAACTCCTTAGTGTTTCATCTTGGACTTTGGACAAGATTATTACTTTCCATGAAAAATACTTTCTCATGCAGAAATATCTCCTTTACCTTGTAATGTTCCTTATTAAAATATATTTACATGCCTATCACTTTCTTATATCCCTTTTCCAGTTTCACACCCTTTCTTTGATTCATATTCTGAAACAATCCTTATGAATGTACTCTGTGCATTTAATCTATACAATAAATTTTATCCCAGGAGAGGGATCTAACAAATTTGACATATATAAAAACTGTGTCTTAATCTGTTCTCTTCCAGGTGGCATTCAAGGTGTTGGAGCACAGAACATTTTGAGCCTGAAGTGTGTGCCTTATTCTTATCACAATGCCACCAACATTAATGGGGTTCTCACTGTCAATTGTATCCAGAGGCTGCTTTTTCTTATACTAAGCATATTGATATGCAATGGAGTAGGTCCTTCCCATCCTTTTCTTGAAGATCCCTTTGCTTACAAAACACTGGTTGGCCTTAGTTTCTTTTCCTTTTCTGGCCATAGCAGTTTATTCTGCTCGTCTCTCCTTGCATTTAGTTTGATGGGATACTATTATAGCAAGAATTGCTTTGCCTTAGTGATGGGTATCTCCTGGCCAAATGGAGTTTCCTGTCAGATGGTAAAAGGGGAGACGATTCCTGTCCCCAGGTCATAAACTAATAGTGTTGGAAATTAATGCCATGTCCTTTGTGGCCAGAAGCCTCCACCCCCCAGGGACACTCTGCTGAAAGGCAGGACAGGGGCCAAGTTTTCTTTGTCTATTTTCCTACAGCCCAGGCAGCTTTCCTGGGATTTTTTCCCCCCTCCAGCTTAGGGGTAGTGTCCTTGACTCACAGTGAGATGATCTGCTGCTGCCTGGGACCAGGCAGAGAAAGATTATTGAGAGTGCCAGCCTAGGTTTAAGAAATTTAAATTTTTTTAAACACTTTCTTCTGGTGTCTACTACCCTGGCACACCAGGGGGCAGTGTGGAACCTTTGGAAACTTCAACTTGGTTCCTGGTTGTTCTAACCCCTTTCATGCAACTGCATAAATGCCTGTACATATAGGATCTCTTTCATATACTTTACCCCTGACAGACCAACTTCAATTTCAAGATTATATAATAATCCAGAAAAAAACATTCAAAGGCTAGTACACTATCTTTCTCTTACACAGGTTTATATCTATGGGCGGCCCATTAAGCAAGATCTCTTGGTTCATGAGACTACCAAGTAAGATCAATGCAGCATGGCCCGTGTCTTAAAGAGCCAGTAACAGATACAAAAATCACAGAGAAGAGAGGATCACTGAAACCAGGGCTGACAGATGGGAACCTTTAAAGCAGACAGACCTGCACCTATAAATTTCTACTAGTTACTTTACCTTCGACAGACCAACTCCAACTGCGAGATTGTACAAAAAACACAGACAACCAAAGAAGAGCCCCAAAACCATGGTCAGCAGACAAGAACCTTTAAATTGACCAGTCAAGATGTTTCCCAAGAGATTACCTACAGGATCAATGTAATATTGATCATGTCTTAAAGGGGGCAAAACAAAACAAAAACACAGACAGACAAGCAGAGGGACTTCCCAAACCCAAGGCCAACAAACAAATGAGAACTTAGAACACACCAGAAGGGAGTAAATATCCTTAGGTTCCTGAGTCCTGCTTAAGCCTGACTCCTACACAGGTGGCACCACAGATGTCCCCACTAAGATGAACCAGATGGGCACACCAGGGGACTTATTAGATGGCCAAAGTTGTCTAACTTTTCCTGAGTTCAGTTTCCTTTTTCTCAAAGTGGACCTTGTTGGAGCAACCTATACCATTCAGGGAGAGAAGGCAGGAGTTCCCGGAAGCCAGAGAAGCTATGGCAGCTGCTGGGATGGTCCCTCAGTTCCTTCCCTTCCTCACTGGACTACTTCCTCTAGTTTGACCCAAGGCAAACTCACCAGTCCTCTAACTCTCCAGCAGTTGGCTCTCAGCGAGATCACCAGCCACCGTGCATCCTCAGCTGGAAGTCGGGTTCCTTGGAAAGTCAGGTCTGTTTAAGGAAGCTGAAGCAGGGGCTGCTCTTGAGTACCACCTGGGGTGCCAAATTGTTTACCAAAAGCTCAGTCTTGTCCCTGATGCCAATCCAATAAGGAGGACAGTGTTTGAGAAAAAGAAAAAAAAAAAAAAAAAAAAAACCAGAAGTTTGTGCTTGCTAGCAGATGAGAAACATAGGGTC
>NW_025999968.1:45251594-45277286 GCF_001458135.2 Marmota marmota marmota | reverse complement strand
TATATATATATATATATATATATATATATATATATATATATACACATTTAGTCCTATCTACTAAACTATAGATATATTCTGATTAAACATTATTAAAATAAATTGTAGAAATTCTACATACTAATGTGTCCTGTGAAAGACAGTGGTTTTATTCCAGCAAGCAGTTTCCTCGAACTTGAACTTTCTGTGGTGTCACTCTTGCAATGGGCGACCACTGAAATTCCTCGGTGTTTTTAACTTCTGTGGCTATTTATTAAAAATTGCTTGGCATGACACTTATATCATTTAGCAATTTTCCAAAGATTTGGGAATAGTTACACACAGATTTGAAAATCTCCCCTCTGTATAGATTTACAAGATTTTTCTCTAATTTTCAATGGTGTGTCAACCTGAAACACAATTTCTCACCTCAGATAAGCCAGTTATTGGCCCAAGTTAACTTTCACTGTTCAAAACTAGGAATAAATACTTTGTCATGCACAATTACTATAGGTAAACTTTGAAAGACAGATTTGTATTAAAGATTCAGTTTTGGAGTCAGGGACTTTGCATTAAGATTTTCATTTAGCCTCCATGTGATTTTAAAGACTAAATTTTCGTATCTTTTCCTCAACATACGTTCTCCTATATCAAAAGTTTACTTAAAATTTTTTGAATATGGCACAAGTTTAAAAAGATACACATTTGATCCTATTTCCCATACTTAAGCTTCTAACTCTTATGTCCATTTTACTGAGAGGGTGTTTAAGGAATTCACACTTGAAATTGGCAAAATGAGTAAAATGGAAAAAAAAAATCACTCAGGACTTTCCACATTATCCAGCCCATTGTTAAAAATAATTATTGCAGGCTGGTTCAGTAGGTAGCAGAGTTTGGGCACAGAATTGTAAAAGAATGGATGGAATCACTTACAATGCAAACTTCAGTGAACAAAGGTTTGGGAATATTTTTCCCCAGTATTTGTAAAATCACAGATGCAGATCCATAGAAGCTATAGCAATATGAGAAACAAACCAAATAGATAACTTCAATCTACTTTTAGAGAACCAAAACTCCAAAAATGTCTTCAGTTGCATTTTATATAATGATACACCATTGCAGAGAAAGAAGGCAGCCCTGACATATGATCTTCACATCACATCACACAAAACAGTGGAGAATTTGAAGGCCATTGAGCACTGAATTTTCCCATTGTATTGCAATTACAGAAACACCTGTGCTATCTCACTGTGCATGAGCCCTGTGAAATGCAATGTTCCATACCTGTCAAAACCTCTCATTTCTTGCCTTTGATGCAGAGGCGTAATTGTGCTGGATCCAGATCTGTGTTAAGCTATTTCAGCTGTAAGGATGAAATAAAAGGGCTAATGATTTTTAATTAACCCAAGAAGCAGTTGTACTATTATTTAGCATTGTACTATTCTGTAAATATTACGTCAGCATATTTAAAGAGAAAAGGTAAAAGTTCTGGTGGTATAAAAATAATCCTTAAATCATAAGATGTTTTAGCAGAGTTATATATCTCTATTCAAATTCATGGAATTTAATATGTCTGAGCTTTAACTTTAATTCAGTTATGTGGTCTGAGCTGTGTTTACAAAAGTCCCAGTGGGAAAGAATTTGGACTCCTTGTACTGCCTGGTACTTATATTGCTTCCTCAGTGACTGAAGTATTCCAAATCCAAATAATGTGCCTGACAAATTGATGAAATTTCACATTTGGACAACTCAAGGTTATAAGAAGTAATTATATAAAATATTTTAGTTTTTATTCATATATTTTATATTTAATCAATTTGTTTAACCAAAAAAATTAAAAAGCATTAATTCTATATGATACACATTTTCCAAGAAATTTCATAAAAATATAATATTTAGTTTCCATATTTAATATAGATCTTGAAGAACTTAACACAATATTAATAAAATATATGAAAGAGTCCACACAATTGCAAGTTCTAAAAATCAAAAGTCATTGTAGAGAGATAAGTTGTAAAAGCAATGGAACTCTCATCTTTAGATTTGTAAAACACAGATTTGCCCTCTGTGTATAATCTTATGCTTGGTAGTAAATTTCACTAGATTTTCTCCTATTCTCTTGAAGATATGAACTGTGATTTAATTATACCTGTGCTCAGCACTCTTCAAAACATGTACCATACAAATTGGTTCTCAAATGTATGTTAATATTTTGTGAATTGACATAAACTCACATTTGTTTTTAAAGTACTTACAATGACAAATATTTTTCCAGATTCTTCTGATAACTGACATTATCCATGTTAGGAATATTCCAAACAAATATTAAAAACCATGAGGTTGAATAGATAGTAAAGTAATACAATATGAATTTAAGCACTCATAAATTTCAGGAGAGAATATAGACAATAGTTTTAAACCAAATACATAGTATCTCAGTGCAAAAATTAAAAAGATCTAACAGTGTCATTTGTGGGATACCAAAGTCCTAAACTAAAATGTAAGAAGTTTAATTTGTCAGCATAAAAAAGGGAAATAAAAAAATAGACAAGTATAAGAAAGACTGCAAATAATGGAAAGATGGTACAATATTTTAAAAATTAACTGTTATATTGATAAAGGCTTAAATCACTCTATCACATTAATTTATGACAAAGAAAACATTGAATAAAACTTAGCAACCAATGTTGATTTTTAAGAGTAACATGAATATAAACCAAGTTATGAATATTATTCCCATCAGAGATGTTTATCAAGAGAAAAGAATGGATTCTCATTTTATTTAACTAATGTTGAACATTCACTTTTTCACTTAGTGTGTATTTATTGGCTCTGTGCTATGTCCCTTTTTGTGTTCTAGGCCATGGTTGGCAAACTATGGTGCCAGAGGGACAATCTGCCCACTTCTTATTTTTGTTAATACAACAGGAGTAGAGCCATGCTCATTTGTTTCCATATGGTTGCTCTCAAGATACAACAGAAAATCAGAGTAGATACTATAAACACCATATGTCCTAGAATGCCTAAAATATTTATTGTCAGGCCAGTTACAGAAAAAGCTTACAAATCCCTGTTCTAGGTAACGACGAATCAAGGAGAAAAAAAAATATGACACTAAAAATGCATATTTAAAACTCAGATTATGAAATAATATAAATAAAATATAAATAAACATATAAATTATTATATACAATTTATTAAAACTTTCATTTATTTGTAATTTCAAATGTCTATTTCTGGAAAAGCAATAGTAAGAATTCTAGATTCTTCTAAGAATAAATGTACTGAAGCTGCATGCATTTATCAGAGTAGGCAAAAATGATCCTTTTAAAATCAGTATAATAATAACCATGTTATAATAATATATTAGAGTAATATAATATAATAACCATGGTTATTATTATACCGATGTTAAGCACTAGAGACTTTGCTGTTACTATGGAAGAGATAGACACAATATGCTCAATAGGAAATTTTAATATGATATGAAGTAAGATTAAATTGATGGCACTATAAGATGATAGCAATGCTTTATTGTAAAATGCTAGCATAATTTAAATGGGATACTTGTAAACTATTTTAAGTCCAAAATATAAATGGCACACTCTATATTCACAGAATTAAAACTAAACATCGTTTCAATTCTATCTTTTAAATTTATAATCCTTGTGTCCTCTGAAATAAACATCTTCATCTTGCCTCTTTTCATTTGTTAGTAGACAGTAGGAGACACATGAATTGTAGGGAAGTGGTTTTTAACATAACAATGTCTGGGGACATTGTTGCATGTTACAATTGTCAGTTTGTGCTGATGCTCCTGACATGTCCTAAACAAGTATAAAACCACATCTTTTCACTTTTCTTCTCCTAACACCTTCTACTTAGTCTTTGTGCTGATTGACTATTTTGACAAATCTGCAGAATACCTTCTCACTGAGAAGTTGGACCTGCTATTTTGTCTAGCTGGTATGGAAGCAGGGGGGCCTACTTCCCTATGCACTTCATCCCTCGTCAATCACACACACACACACACACACACACACACACACACGTACATACTGTTTATTGGCTGAATTAATTCCTTCTTACTTTTGAAATCTCAGTGTGTTAGTTTTTTTGTTTGTTTGTTTGTTTTTTTTGTCACTGTTATCAAAACAGCTGACAAAATAACTTAAAAGAGAAAGGTTTGTTTTGGCTCATGGTTTCAGAGGTTCCAGTTCATGATCTTTTTTTGTTGTTGTTGTTTTTGTTGTTGTTATGGGTCTGAGGTTAAGCAGAACATCATGGCAGACGTGTGTGGTGGAGGAAAGCTGCTCAGCTCATGACAAATGGAAAGTAGAGAGAAAGAAAGAAAGGGGCCAGGGACAAGATAGACCCCAAGTGAATGATTCCAAAGATCTACTTCCTCCAACTATATGCCTAGAGTTTCTACCATATATCAGAATTCCACTTAAATTAGCAATCCACCAAATGGATTAATCCACCAATAGGGTAGAGCCCTTATGTCACAATAATTTCCTAGGAGTCCTCTCTGGATATTATTGCATGGGGGATCAAGCCTTCAACATATAAGCCTTTGGGGAATATTCCAGATCCAAATCAGAATATCTAGACCTACTTTTCCAAGGAACCACCCACAGTCCATGTTAGGTGCTCTTACTTGGGCCTTCAGGCTATCCTGTCTTTCCACCTTGGTGGCAGACAGCATTCTATGGCCTGTTGACTGCCAGTTTACCCAAGATCTCTGAATGTCAGAACCATGATCTTTGTTTCTTGTTATATATTCTTGGTGTTAGTGCAGTTGGTACATGACAAAGAGAAGACACTTAATATACATGCTGAATGAATGAGTTTATTATACTGAGTGAATTATTTCATCTCTCAAAAAAAAACCACTTTTTAATATATGTGTAGTTGGTTCAGTCAGTAAGGTATCTAATGATGCCTTCATTTAGACTTATTTGTAAAAGGCTTGCAAATGCATTACTTCTGTATTTTCCAGATCTTTTAAATTTTTTTTTCACATTTCAATATTTTTTTTAATTTTTTATATTATTTATTTTTAATTTTTTCTTTTCAAGGAATACTGATTTTTTATGCAGATTCAATTAATTTACATATGCTCCAATACTTCTTTACTGATGGGTTCCTCATTAAGTAAACAAGATGCAGGAAAAATTTCCCTGAATGTAGTTGAGTTTAGATTTTTACATAAATGTCTGGTAACTGAAATGTATCTTCCTACTGAATCATTCCGTCACATAAGAATAATTGAATACCATGAAAGCACACAGACTTTGAGTTTATTTGTGGTTCTTAAAAGAGAGAATTAAAAAAAAATTGTAGTTGTAGTTGGACACAATACCTTTATTTTATTTATTTAGTTTTATGTGGTGCTGAAGATCAAACCCAGGGCCTCGCAAGTGCTGAGTGACTTTGTGTCATGGAGTGACCCTAGGCGAGCGCTCTACTGCTGAGCCACAACCCCAGCAAGAAAATAAATTATTATATGCACTTGCATTACATTACCTTCTGAACTTGATCAATTTCACATGTTTTCTTGATTTCTAGAAGAAAAATCATATCTGCCCATCCAGCCACAGCACTTGATCCCATATGTGATTATCATAATGAGTTATGCGTATTTATGGGAAATAGGAAGTATAAGTTTAAGGAGATTTTTACAGTTATTCTACCTATTGGCATATAATTGAGCTATCTTACAAAATTGCCATCATCAGATGTTTATTTCATAACATTTTATTATCCTAATCTTGCCATTCTTACTGAAAAGGATATACATGGTTTAAATGATCAAGAAAGCAATAGGAAATGCCTGGAAATAAAGAACTAAAATGTTGTTTCAGTACGGAGTCAATGACACATAATAGGAACTTCAATATTGCCACTTAACAAAATTCTCATCGGCAATCATTCATTGAAGTGTACAAAATTGTCCACAGTGAGGAATAGTTAGTAAGTTAAGCTCAGTCATGTAATAACTGAAACCTTTTAGTGCAGTCTATGCATGGCACTTCTATGGCTCAAACTTCCAGCAGATTAGATACAGATGTGAGTACGTGAGCATTTCCCAAGTGGTGGTGCTCCTTTTTCTGGATATTTTGTTCTAGCACGAGTTTCTTATTTGTAGTAATATGGATTTGCTTCTTTATTTTGTTATAATTCATGTGATTTACCCTCACCTCTTTCAGTTATTTATTCTAATATAAAATAAATTTCCTGTAGTTATAAGGTAAAAGGGTGAATCAAAATTACTTCAATAAATTCATGTGTTGTGTGTCTAAAGGAAATGCTGAAAAGGATGGCATCTTACTTCCAGAACTTTACCATATCTCTTCTCTATTTTTATTCATTTTTCCCCCAATTTGTGCTTAATTTAGATTCTGTTCTTGTAAGCTTATCCTGTGTGTGGGCTTTGTCCTGGGGGAGTTTGGCTCACTACTTTTCACATTTCAAAGTACTCAGATTGTACCAGCCCTTTTAGATTGCAATACAGAACATATTTTCTCACCTATTAATATAGGACATAGACCCTGCCCTACCACAATTTCAGATCCTCCTCTCAAAATACTTTGCTGTGTTTTCAAGAGATATCTCTTATGTATGAGGACTCAGTTAAAATAACTTTCATACATATACATACATATGTATTCTCTCTCTCAGTCATTGTCCATTCCATCTCAGTGTAAAGCTAGAGAAAACTTAGAGAAAACTGGGACAAAGCTGTGAAGGCTTTTGCTTTATTGAGTTTACAAGAAGTCCTATTTTTAGCTTCAATTAAAAAAATTCTTTATATAAAAACTTGATATATCTGGAGGCTGGGGATATAACTCTGTTGGTAGAGTACTGCCTAGTACTACAAGGCTCTGGGTTCAATCCCCAGCACAGATATGTAGGGATTCATAGGCCACCATAAAAAAGTTGAGGTCTTCTTCAGGTGAGAAGGAAATCCCTAAGTGGATTTTCAGTGAAGGAGTTGCAATATTTGACTTTGTGTTTCATGGAGTGACCCTAGGTACAGTGATAAGAATATGGTAGGCCAAATAGGAAGTTAGTGAAATAACACAATTTAAAGATTTGGGTGACCTGAAATATTGACTGTAAAAGTAAATAAAGCAATTGAATTTTTGATAGACTTCTAAGATAGAAACTACAAGAACCACTGATGAAATGTAAGAGAATAAAAAGAGCAAAGATGATAACATATTTGGGCTTGAGAAAATGGAAACCTGACATTTGCAAAAATGGAGAAACTGAACAAGAGCAAGTTTAGCCTGGCAAAAGAATAGAATATTTTTTAATATGTAAAATGTTCTGTGCTTATTATTTACCCAAGCAGAGACATTGAACAAATAACTATATGAATCTGGGGTTCATTAGAGATGAGGTATCTGAAAACACAAATGTAGAAAGTACCAGAATTTGATTTCATTGAATCAACTGGACTAGAAAAGATCAACTGTAATATGCAGAGAAAATAAGAAGTTTCAGGACTAAACTATGAGATTGCACAATATTTAAATCTAGGGAAAATGGGAAGTATAAACAAAGAAGCTAGGAAAAGTACTGGCAGCTATTTTGCCTTGGGAGACACGTAAGAAGAGGGTGTTTACATAGTCAAATGGAGAAAACTGTTTTCACAAGAAGGCTTCTGATTATCTGTGTTAGATGAGGTAAGAAGAAGAACAGGCATTGAACACTGGCCAATAAATTTAGCAATGCAGAGATAATTGGTAAGGTGAGAAGAACAATTCCAGGGGATGAGAATAAGGAAGCTGAATGATGAAAACCAATGGTGGATAAGAAGAAAATTGTAGATAAGATATAGACAAGTTTTGTGAAATATATAACTAAAAAACTGTTTAAAAAGTGGGTCAGTATCTATAAGGTGAAAAGTGGAAAACATGAAAAAAATTTGCATAACAGAGGAAAAAATTCCAGTGAAGGTGGAGAGGTAGATAACACAGGAAACAGAAAGGAAACCAACTCCATGTATAAGTATTTTGTATTGATGAGACATGATGGACACTGGTGTAGACTCTGAACTTAGGCATGAATGCGGACAGTGGGCAGTTGATGTGGAAAGAAAAGTGAAGAACCTCTATCAGTAGGTGCAGGTAGTTTGGCAGCATTTGGTGCTGAAAGCACAAGGGTTTCTGACTGATTATATTAAGCAAGATCATTAACTGTGAGTGAAAAAAAAATGAGAAGAAGTTGGAATTTTCAAGGGAAACTTGTGTAATGTTTAAGAAACTCTATAAATTAAAAAAAATCACATTTATAAAGCAAGATCACATGGTCATCACTGAATTTTTGCTGTTGTATTCACCTCAAGTGAAGATGGAATGGGAAAGATCTTGAATTTGAACTACATTGTTCTTTTGCCCAGAGAATGAAATAGAGGAAGAAAAAAAATACAAAGAAATAAAATGTGTGCATAAAGAAATATAGTTAATGATCACTTTTAGAGTCAAAGCTAAACAATAAGAGAAAATATTGATTGCTAATATTTATGTCAGTTAGAGAAGAGATGTATACATTTTAAGAGACAGAAAAAGGTCAAGAGAAAATGAGCTAACACATTAAGTTGCAATGTGAGGGCCTAAATTTCTAGAAATTGAGATTGTGACAGGATGCTCCTCTGGGTACATGATTTGGCCATCATTAGAGCCCCTCTCTCCCATCTTGCAGTTTTCTGGAATGTTGTGTTCCTATTTTTTGTTATTTTTTTCCATATGGTCACAAGCTTTCTTCAATTCCCTATTCAAATATTCATCAGTTAAGCTTTCCATGGTAATATTTTCTACAGTGATTTTCCTCTTTCATGAAGTCTTACAAAACTGGAGGATCATGCCACACAATACAGTCCTGCAAAAAAGTGCCAAAGTGTCTTGCTTACCTTTAGTAGTTTTGTAACTATAAAGATTTATAGTAATATAAAGCTTCTTTATTTTATATAAAATCATATATTGTATCTCTATCACTTTGTTAAATAATTAATAAAAAATTGATCAAGGAGTAAAATGAGCCAATGATAACACCATCCTCATTTTATATCAGCATTATTTAATATGCTAGGTCTCTGTGGCCATTTAAAAAGTATGAATCAGGCACAATGGCACATGTCTGTATTCACAGCAGCTTGGAAGGCTACAGCAGGAGAATCATGAGTTCAAAGCCAGCCTCAGAAATTTAGCAAGGGCCTAAGAAACTCAGGAAGACCCTGTCTCTAAATAAAAATAATAATAATAATAAATGGGAATGTGGCTCAGGGGCTCAGGGGTTAATCAACTTTTGGTTCAATCCCTGGTACCATGAAAAAAACTGTATTTGGTCTTGGATATATTTCTGAAGTTCTAAAAGCTTCAGTTTCCTTGCCTATGAACCATTCTGAAAAGTAATATATTGATTACAATAGTTTATTATGTTGGCAACACTTAGCACATTATCTATGACACAGTTCATATGAAATGATTGATGCTTAACTATATAGTGTATCTGACATAAGCTGAAAAATATCTCCATCAATGTAAAAATATCAATATAAAGTCAGTACTCAAATAGAAATATTTTAAAAACATAATATGTGTTATTTGCTTACATTAGTCCTTTTAATATTAGAGGATCAAAACATTTATTTTAATGCTCAATTATGTAAAGTTAAACAGCAGTACTTGTGAAATTTATCTTCAGAATTCTATGGAATGCATGATAGAGTGCACTTTAATATTATTACATAGTCAATTAATATTTTTGTGGTTTCAATCATGGCCTACTTAATGATCAGTGCCAACAGAAAAATTTAGAGATTTCATCTTCTGTGTATGGAACAAAACTGTGCAGAGAGTGAAATATTATCCGTGTTCGATGATTGCTTTCAAAATCTGTTCATTTATTAGCCATATCAGAGCTTTCAAGTATGAATGGGTGATTGGATTTAAGATCACCTCTTATAGAAAAAAAAAATAGGCCATGACATAAATAATTCTTCTTCTTCCTCTTTTTTTTTTTTTTTCCTGATTCTTGCTTTGCATCTCTTCAGCCTATAAAACAATGCTTGGTTTCTCCCTATCATCTGCAGCATTTAACATGTGCTCACAGTACAAGGCAGCTATTTCATCCACTGAATTTTCCCTCCCTGGTGCTTTCTTGTTCATGGGTGTTTTATTGAATTATGTAAAGTGCTAGACATTCTACCTTGGAAAGTGAATTTATTTAAACTCTATAATACTTAGTGTACTAATCATTTTTTTTTCTTAAAGGGGACCTGTAAAGCATTCTGCTCCAAAATATTTCATGCTATAACGTTCCTGTAATGAAAAAGGATCAGTTCATTAAAATATAATAACAATTCCAAAGTTATGTATACCTAAAGATAGGAAATAAAAATATATGAAGCAAAATTGTTAATACTGAAAGGAGAGAAACTACCATTATATAAGGAAGTAGAGAAATGTTGTCACCCTTGAACCCTGTTGGTGGGAATATAAATTAGTAAAGGAATTATGGAAAACAGTGTGGAGTTTCTCAAAAAAAAAAAAAAGAATGCCATGTCATGCAGCTATTTCTCTATAATGTATGTATCCAAAAGCAATGAAATTAGTACCTTGTACAGACATCTGAACACCCATGTTCATTGCAGCACTATTGACAATAGCCCAGAAATTTATACTATCCGAGTGTCCATCAACTAATGAATGGAGAAAGAAAACATGGTACATACATACAATGGAATATGGTTTAGTCATAAAAAAATGAAATCCTGTGACTTGTGATATTATGGATGGACCTGGAGATCATTATGTTGAGTGAATTAAGCTAGGCAACTAAGACAATGACCACACAATCTAACTAATTACAGAAGTTGATCTCCTGGAATGTGGAAGTTGTAAATGGTGGTAACCAGAAGCTGGAGGAAAGTGGGGGTGAACCGATTAACCATGTTGCTTAGTTATGCATGTGTCACAAAGGACGTTTGCTCTTCTGAGAATAGAAAAGGAGTGAGACTAAACCTAGGTCTCCAAAAAACATTACCTTTATATAACAAAATCACACACAAATATTCCAAAAGTCAAAAGATCTTGTAGACTACATGCATCATAAATGCACAGGAAACAAACATAAAGATATTATTAAATTGAATTCTACTATATACAAATAGAATATTGCATCATAACCAAGTGTGTTTTAACCGGATAACATAAGGTTAGTTAAACATTTGAAAAACAATGAACATCATCCACCATACAAAAAGAGTAAATAGTGAAACCATATGATCATCTGAATAGATGAAGAGAAAGCATTTAATACAATACAACATCTGTAAATAATGTTAAAACTTGAAACAAACTATGAATAGAAAATAAAGTCTTTTATATTCTGATGCAGAACATATAGAAAAATCCATAGTTTACATCATACTTAATTGTGGAATATCGATTGCTTTTCCCAATATTGTTCCCTACAGATGCCTCAATAAAGTACCACAAAGTGGGGGCTATAAAACAAGGGAAATGCATTCTTTCCAAGTTTTGGATGGTAGAAGTCAAAAATCAAGGCATTGGCAGTGCCTCACTCCCTCTATAAGTTCATCCGCCTCTGGCGGCCCCTGGCATTTCATGTGTTGTGCATAACTCCTGTTACTTTCCTCTTTACATGACTTCTTCTCTCTTTGTGCTGTGTGTGTCAAAGCATTCTGTTCAATGGTGTATCAATCATTGGGCTTAAGAATCACCCTAATTCAGCATGAATTCATCTTAATTACATCTGCACATACTTTATTTCCAAACAGTTATATTCACAGGTACCCATGTTTAAGACTGCAACATCATTTTTGGAAGTGCAGTTTCATGTACAGTGATACCTAGGCTAGTTCTATGCTCTCAACACTCCCATTTAATGTTGCAATGGAAATCTTAGTATGTGAAATAAGACAAGAAAATGAGACAAACGAGGGCCTTTTTATGAAAGAAATAAAACTGTCCTTATTTGCCATTACAACATTGCTCTAAATGATATAATCATACACAGATATATGTAGAAGAATATATGCTGACAATAATGAGTTTTTCATGAAAATAATAAAAAAGGAACCTAAATAAGTAGACACAGTGTGTTCCTAGATTGAATAGCAACATACTGAAGACATAAATTCTCTTTAAATCAATTAAATCATCTTTATTTAATTCAACCTAACCAAAACATCAGTGGCAATCTTTACATAGACGTACACCAAGTGATTCTAAAATATATATGACTAGGGAAGGAGCTATAATTCCCAAAATACCATGAAAAAAGAATAAAACAGGAGTGCTCAGATGCAACAAATATAAAGACACATTAAGATACAATAGTAGTTGTGAAAGGATAGTCACCTAAGGCCATTGGAACAGGGTTAAAGTCTAGAAATAGATTTACACAACTAAGTACATTTTTTTTTTTTTTATGAAGCTTCAAAGGCAATTCGACATAGTAAGGATATTCTTCTAAAAAAATAATACTGGTACAAATAGCCGTTCAAATGCAAATAACAAAACCAGAAGCAAACAAGAACCTTGAGCTGTAGTTCCCACTGTACATTCTGTGTTTAAAATGTGCTCAAAGTTGATTATAAACGTAGATGTATACATAAAGTGTAAAACTAGAAAAGTGTAAGGAAAAACATAGAAGAGCATCTTCATGTCCCTGATTAGGTAAGTCTGACACAAGAAATACCAACCTTAAATGAAACATTGAAAACGTATGTTCATCAAAATTAAAAACCTCTTACTCTTTGAAGAACATCAAAAGCGGAGTGAAAATAAAAGAGGTTGAACTTTCTAGCCTATGCTAGCATAGCTCATTTTTGACTAAGAATTTATATCTAGCATATATAAAGAATTCTCAAAATTCAACAATAAGAAAAACATAACAAAGGGTTGGCAAAAGATTTGATATGCAATTCACCAAAGAAAAAAATCAGATGGTAAATAAGCATATGGAAAATAATTTTTATGAAGGAAATGTAAACTGTCTAGATAACATTCACATTCACTGAAAGAGCTTACATTAAACTATTTCTATAGTGCTGAAAATTAAGTAGAGCCACTGAAAATGTCACAAAAAGCTGGAAGGAATGTAAAACAGTTTGGTTGCTATATAAAGCAGTCGGTTTTATATAATGTAAAATATATACTTATACTTCCTAGCAACCTTACAATTAGGCATGAATCCTGGAGGATTGAATGATATATTCACACAAAGATCACTACTCAGGCTGGAGTTGTGGCTCAGTGGTAGAGCACGTGCCTGGCATGTGTGAGGCCTTGGGTTTGGTCCTCAGTACCACATGTAAATAAATAAGAGATCCAGTGACAACATAAATTACATAAAAAATCAATCAATCAATCAATCAATCACTACTCAAAGGTTTACAAATTCATGAATTATAAGTGCCCCAAATGTGCAGTGACCCAAATGTTCAACCCTGGGTAAATAGATGATGAACAAAATATCTTACTTTTGTGCATGAAGATCCTAGTCAACAATAAAAATAAATGAACTATTGATATAAGGGATGTTCTAGATGAATCTCAAATGTGTTGTACTAAGGGTAAGAAGCTACTCTTGAGAGATTGCAAGATGCATAAATCTTTTCATAACCCCTTTAAGAAAAAGCAGAATTAAAGAGATATTGAAGAGGCCATAGGTTTCTGGGAGCTGGCATGAGGGTGTGATAAACTGTGGACAGGGAAAACATGGAGGGAACTATTGGGATATTGAAATTTTTCTTATATCCTTACTGGTGGTACTTTCAAAAAGCCATATATGAATCACAACTCTTATGATGGTACATGAAATGTAATGTACATTAAGTGTTTTTAACCTAAATACATGAATTACAATGTAAAAATTATCATTGCTAAATGTGATCAAAACATCCAAGGTAGTGCAACTGGAAGGGGTCTGAAATAGTTAATTTTATGTGTCAACTTCCAAACTATTGTAACCACATATTTTGTAAAATATACCTGGATGTTGCTGTGAAGATAATTTTCAGATTAGCTTTTAACAACTTTTAATAACGTACACATTGCCCTCCTCAGTATAGGTGGGTCACTCCTAATAAGTTTAAGGTCTGAAGAGAAACCAGAGTGAGTCCTCCTTAAGAAGGATCTGCCTCTATGCTGTCTTCAGATGTGAACTGAAACATTAGCTCTTCCCTGGGTCTCAAGTCAGCTGCCATACCCTGCCAGTTCACTAGTATGCTGTCTCTGTCTCTATGTCTCTCTCTCTTTCTCAGTGTCTCTCCCTAAAGGAGGGAGGAAGAAAGACATTTCAATGAACCAGATCACATAATTGTAGGGATTTACAATTTCAAAATTTTAGGACATTTGAGTGCTGGAAATTCAGAAGTTTGAGGTTGCAGTCAGAAGTCACAAGGCATTCTAAAGGAAGTTTTCCTTTTTTTGGCCGGTCAGGGGGATCTCATTCCTTTAATTAATTTAGTCATTCTGTGAGGCCTTAAACTGATTGTGTGAAGCCCACTCACCTAATGGAGGACTTCTGCTTTGCTGAAAGTCTACTGATTAAATGTCAATCAGTTTTAAGAAATAACTTCATGGCAACACCTAGGCTAATGTTTGACTTACAACTGGGCACTAATTTTTATGCATAGTTGGAATAAAAATTATCATTACAGTGGGAAATACCTTGGTATATTTTTATTTGAATTTTAAATTATGCAGTTTGTGTATATGTATAGTTAGATTTGGTTTCACATATAATTAAATATGGGTATAAAATGTAATAGCACTGATACATGCCTTTGATTAAGTAGTATATTTTCTTTTAGATCAAAGTAAAACATATGTTTAATGATAGAATGGAATTTACATAAATATTTCTTGCCTAAAACTCATGATCAGAGAATATAGACATTTGAATTAATTTTTTTTCTGTTATTGCCTGTGCATGAAAGCATTTAAGACAGCATCCTTACCATGTTTAAGGAAACAGTTGCTTTTTCTTGTGTTATAATCTTCTTTTAAAAATTCCTTAGTTCCCTACAAAAGCAATGCTTTCTCCTGATCACTGAGGGAATTCAGCATTTAGATAAAAGATTTTGAACTGCATAATCAAATTATCATGTTCATATACTATTTTCTGTAAACCTTAAACCAGCTTCAATCATTTTCAAAACAATATTTCAATTAGATTCAATATTTTATTTTATTTTTTTATATTTTAGAAGTCTCCTCCCTGATACTCTGGCTGCTCAATAGATGTTTATCTTTGTGCGCAATAGCTTGTATTGTTCAATGCCTCTTTTGTAGGCTGGCTTTTAATTGGGGTGCAGATGTTAGGCCTCTGAAAGTGAGAATACTTTTCTCATATTTCCTAAATATGATCTCAATGAGAAAATTAATAACTTAGTACATAAAGTTACAAACAGAATCTAAGATTCTCTATAAAAATATATACACATAAATCTCTTTGCACTCATACAAATCTTTAGACATAATATTTTGCATTTTATAATGTAATGGCTCTAAAAATTTATGTGATAATTGACACAAAGACTAAATAAAAAGTTTTTAAATATCTGTTTATGCCTGCAACAGTTATGAAGATTTATGAGAACTGAGATCCATTATATACACCTAACTTTATAAAACTTATGATTTGCTTCATTTATCCATCTATCATTTATCATCTCTATTATATTTAAACATACAAAAAAAAGATTTTAAAACTTTGGTAAAGATAAAGGTGTTCACTATACTATCCCTAATGATAACATTTTAAAAAATGATCATTATTATCCAATATTTTATTATTTTACCACTTTCTGTTTATATGAAATGAGTTAATTATATTTATTTCAGTTGATGTAACAATTATATGAAAATAAAGTTGACTCTCAAAGTATATTCTCTGACAGCAGTCTGCAAAGTATTATATATTTTAGCACAACTGGTTTAGATCAGATTTCCCTAAACTTTTTCCCTTTGTCTTACAGGAAACTGGGGTAGGGTGAGGAACATCCCATTCAGTATATCAAATGCCTGGGTCCCAGCTGCTGCTTACTTTAGCTTCTGATGAAGCTCCCAGTTCCCAGCAGGCTTTGACCCCTCTGCACTGATGCACCTTATCTGTTTTCACTGTGACTTTAGCCCTCCACCTCAATTTTCTATCCATGGACTTATTTGACATAACAAATTGACACTGTTGTTAGGAACTAAACTAACATCGAACGTGTGAACCCAAATGTGCAAAGCAATTAACCCCAGGGAGCTACCACTCACCCACCAAGAATAGATATTGGAGTTCCTAGTTTCATGCTCCAGGCAGTCAGTTCTGAGATACATTTCATAAGGTTTCTGGGAAGGTCACAGTGAGATCTAATACTAGCCAACCATAGCAGAGACCAAAAATTTGATAATTCAGACTCATGATGGTTTTCTTTTTCTTCTTTTTTTTCCCCTCTTCTCTCCACTTTTCCTAATCTCTGAGACAACCTACCAAATATACTCCCCATCCAGCAAACATTTCATTTTGACTCTTTTGAGTTTTCATGGCCAAGGCTAAACTCCTGTTAAACTCTTTGGCAAATATTGTATTCCAAGCTTTCCCAGAATATTCATAAAATGCATTTACCATAATGAGGGTTCTGGGAAATCTAGCAGTGAATAAACATGTCTAGAATTTCCCCAAAGTACTTGATAACAAAGTCCTCTTTCCTTCCACGATTTTTATATCTATTGACATCTTAATAGTAAAAATACACCTATGAAAGGAACACTGAAGATGGAGTTCTCTCATAATTCTGCATATTTTCATTTTACAGACCCATGAAAAATCCTTCCTTTATATTATGTTTATAATATTATACACATTGAGAGCCATATTTTTTACATGAATTGGCAGGAAATTCACTCAAGATAGTCTAGATTTAATTATCCAAGACCATATCTAAAGATATTCATAATTCTTGTACCAGTAGCAAACAACTGCCTCAAACACTGGTAGAAATTAAATATAAGTATAAAAAAAGAAAAAAAGTCAATAATTGAATGGTTGTTATAAGAAAGTTTATTTGGAAAAACTTAGAAGAATTCAAAATAAAATTAACATCATTTCTACCCCACAGAATTTACAAATATTAAATAAGCAAACAATGTTATTTGTATTTATTAGAGTTGTCTCTATAGATACAATGTTTCAAATTCTATTAAGACCATGGATAGTTTAACCTCTGATTATCCCATGAAGTTATGTGACTTGCTTTGGTTGATGAACTATATATAAATGTGGAATATAGAATTTCTTTCCTTGCTCAGTTTTTATGGGAGCAATAGTTGTTATCAGGATTTGGGTGATTGAATTAATTTGTATCATTAAAGCTGTGTGTTTAAGTCATTAAAATCCCATAGTTAATGACGGCAGGTTGGCTTTATCTGTCCTATAGTATGAAATAATGAGAAAGAATGATAAAAGTAAAGTAAGTGGACTGAACACAAGGTAACTTCCAAATAAATTATTAATTCCTTTGCATGAAAATATTTAGTGGAATTTAAGTTTAAGCCAGGTATTCTTGTGAGAATGAAGTTTGAGTGGAGAGCAAAACAACAATGTTCCTGTTCTTATAAAGTTTATTCCTTGTAGGAACAGAGACTATAATAACTATGCAAACCCTGAAAAGATTATTTTAACTAACGTCTGATTGCTGAGAAAAAAATGAACCAAGAGGTATAATGGATTTGAAAGGAATCCATAAACAGGCAGCTTCAGTGCCTCCTGAAGTTCTCCCCAAAGAGGAAAAGTGTGACATGTGATATGAATAATAGAAAGTGACGGCCTCCGGTGGAAGAAACTGGGGTTCCTAAGAGAAATAAATGATTCTAGGGCTGGAACAGGGGAAATACAAGATGAGCCTGAGATAGAAAGTAGTATCAGAAAGTAAGGAAGAGTGTAAAACCATACTGGAAAGCTTGTGGGCATGTCAGAGGGACTCAGGAGCCAATTTGAAAGAGCTTACAGTCAGTCGAATCCTGAAAAAAATGTAAGCAACAAAAGAAATATCGTGGTATTGGATTACAGTACAATATATAAAATACATATTACTGGGTATATTTTAATGTGAATAAATACAGGTTAATCGATAAATCTTCCTTTCAGTAGAATTCCAAATGATAGAATCATGCGCTGAATTGCATTTCCTCAAAATCATATGTTGAATTTCTAACCCCCAGTACCTCAGATGTGACTTTAATTAGAAATCAAGCCTTTAGAGAGGTGATTAAGCTAGAATGAGGCCATGACTGCACTCTAAACTAGCACAGTTAGGGTTCTTAAAAAAAAAGCAATTGGGGCACAGACCGGTGAAAGTACACAAAGGGACAACCACACGTGGTTGTAGCAGACAGAGGTAGCCATCTGCAGACCAAAGGAGGGGGCCTCTGAGGAAATGGACTTGCTTGCACCTTGCTTTTGGACTTCCAGCCCTCAGAATTGTGTAGAACATTTTTCTGTTGTTTAAACCACACAATACATACTTTTGTTGCTGCTGTTGTTGTTGCTGTTGTTCTTGTTGTTGTTGTTGTTTAGCAGCCCTTATAAACAAAGATAAATGGAAAATACATAGATAGCTAGACAGATAGACAAACAGGCATAGATTCTCCTCCCTCTAGAAGGTGGGGCTTAACCTTTCCCTTTGAATGTGAGTGGGACATAAGTACTTGGTCCCAGTAAATAGGATTCAGGCAGAAAAACATGGTAATCTTATAACAGAGAACTGTATTAAACACCAGCTTAATCACTTAACCCAGGTTGTTGTCACTGGGGAAGGCATCTTGATGCCTCTTGCCTATAGATGGATGTGATAAAGGGCACTTGATCATAGTCAAAATTTCCCCTCAAACCTCATAAAGCTGAGAAAGACATCAAGCATATCCTAAGTGAGGAACAACATGCCTGAAACAATCTTCAAATCTGCCTATGTCATAAAAATCTAAAAAACCTGTGTGTGTGTGTGTGCGTGAGGGACTATGTGATATGTCCATGTAGATTGATTAAATCAGAATGTTGACATTTCTATCTCCTTATCGTTACTTTATGTTTGTAGACTTTGAACTCTTCTGTTCATAAAATATACAATAGTTTATTGAATATAGCCCCCCATTGTGCTGGAGACACTGGTACTTATTAATTCTATGTAAATGTGGTTTGGTCCCAATTATTCAACTATCCTTTATCCCCTACTCCTGAACCCTTCCAGTCTCTAGTATTTTTATTGTACTTTTATTCTACAGATTCACATTTTTTTAGCATCAATATATTAGATAAAATATGTTGTTCATTTGTGTCTGAATTATTTTACTTAACATGCTTTCCAGTTCCAGTATAAGATTTATGATATAGTCCACATTTTTAAAAGAAAATGTTAATTTAGAAAATTGCACATCTTAAAATGTTTTTCTTTACTTTATTGTACCCATGAAGTTAGGTCCAACACATTGAAACTTTTGAGTGCCCTAAATATAAGAGGAGACATACTTATAGTTAGATGACATCAAAATTATTATCACTTCACATGACTGATCTTCCAGAGATGAAAAAGGAGTTGCATCCTAGAAACTTATCATTACTACACTACTTTCATCCTCCCATTCATTACAATTCACTCACAACACAGAAGATATTGGATTGCACTCTACATTGCACAGATGTTTCCTTGAGCTAAATATTTCAGATGACTACATGACTCAGAAGCTTGCTAATATTCCTACTAATTCCATTGGTACAAACAGATATCTTTTGTTTATTAAATAATAAATAGCAATGTGATTTTCTTCTTTTTTTTAATTTTAACATTTTGCTAGATTTGGAAAAGGATTTTTCTCTATATTTGATTCCAGTATGAAATAAACTATTTCACAACTAAATGCAGATTTTATATTTTTAAAATTCATAACCCTTAATTTCATGGTTGTCATAATAGGAAAAAATGGACATAACATTTGCCACACTGGATGACCACCATGTGTTAGGCAAGGTGTTACATGCTTTATCTCTTTTTCCTATCATCCTCATAAATTACTATGAGTAAATTTCTATTATTCTCATTTTTTGTATGAGTAAATACAATTTCAGAGACTTCAAGTCACTTGAACAAGGTTGTGTTGGTTGTACAATGTGAACCCACGTTAATGCTGCCAAAATTCATTTTTGTGCACTACTGCCTTCCCAAAGGAAATACAAAAAAAGATTACAAGAATGAAAAAATAAATTATACCCTGGAACCTAGAAAACAAAAACAGAAAATAGAAAGGAGTACTTCAAGGACTTTGGTTAAATGAAGTTAGGTCCATCGTGGGGGGAGACAGACAGTATATATTGAGCGTTCTACCCTCATCATGGAACGTTTGAGTATTGCTGGACTCACTATTTTCAAAGTATGTAAATTTTAGTAAATTCTGACTGTCTTTAGGCAACCAATGTGTAGTTACTCCTTACAAAAATGTAAAGGTAAAAACATGTAATTTAACATAGTAGAAGGAATGAAATAGATAACAATAGCATTTTCAAAAATTGCTTAAAATGACAATCAGTAAATACATTTCATTTTCTGCCTAAGCAGAACTATATTAAATAATTACTGGGTTAATAGTACTTTTCTGTGATATCTTAGAAATATTTCTAAACTGAAGAATACAAATTATGTTTTCTTACATAATCATAGCTCAAAAATTAGTTATGTTTTTTATGCTTAAGCAATACATTCACACTTCCTTCTAAAAATAAAAGAAAAACTAAAATAAGAATAATTTGAAAATAAATGATGATGTCCTGATTGATACTGACAATATAATAACAGGATGAGTAATATCTAGGAATCAGTTGGTAGGTACACTTATCTCAAGGCACCAGACTAACAGACTAAATTATTATGTAGGCTGCACACATGTTACTCAAGCCTGAGAAACCCTACAGTAGTTCTGCATTGTGTTAAGTATTAGGGGAGCCACACAATTTTTGATAATGCAGAGCCACAAATTTTGGTAATATGAGATAATTAGTCATGTTCACATATGCATACACTTATATATGCATACACATACAATTATTCATGCAGACATCATGTATATACAATATTTTAATATACATAAACCATATATAGATAGTGTGGTAATAGATGTATATGTTTATTACATATATATATATATATATATATATATATATATATATATATAATTGATTAGTGGGTAGTAACTATACTAAGCTGCTGAGTTGTGACTTCAGGAGGTTTGTCAATGGTGAAGTATCTTTAAGGATTATATTTTGTCCCTTATTTATTGCTTACTCTCTCTCTCTTCTCAGCCACCGTGAGGTGAGCAGATTTCCTCTGTCAGGCCCTTACACCATGATGGTCTGCCTTACCTCAGGCTCAGAGCAATGGAGTCAGTCAACCATGGACTGAAACCCTGAAACCATGAGCACAAAATAAACCTTTCTTCCTCTACGTTGTGCTTGTCAGGTATTTTAATCATAGTGATGGAAAGCTAACACAGTGAGTAGAGTGAGTTGTGGGAAAAGTTTCTTTATGGAGGGTCACTGCTGACCTCCAAGGTCCTTTGGGGATGAGGATCTGGAATGCTGCCTACATCACTTCAAACCTGCTGAGACCATATCCATATCCATGGGAGAATTCAAACATTCTAAGTTCATAGAGACAAATCCTGATATGGGACTTATATGTAAATAAGGTAAAGCATTCATGAAGCAATAGTGATGACACCGTGCCAGGATTAGTGGGGATGTATGAATGATTCCTGTGAACTACATGTGGACCATGAAGGAGAGAGCTAATGTGGGGTCTACCAAAGTCCTTTAAAGTTAACTACATAATCTGTGTGGCTCAGTACAAGATGAAAATGTAGGCACTTTTTTTTTTTTAGTTGTCAATGGAACTTTATTTTTATTTATTTATATGCAGTGCTGAGAATTGACCTGCACATGGTAGGTAGGCGCTCTACCACTGAGCCAACCAGCCCCCAGGACTTTCTTTTAAAAGAAGGATTTTTTTTCTTCCTTTCTCCTATAGTCTCTCTCTCCTTTCTCACAGAGGACAAAATTCCCCCCAAATGTCCCCATTCTAATCCCTGGAACCTGGGACTATTTTAGGTTACATGGAGACAGTGGATTAACAACACAAATGAGATGACCTTCAATGGCCCACTGTTATCTATGGTTAGGTCCAATGCCATCTCTAAGGTGCTTAAATGTTAGAGAAGATAGGATAAAAGCAGTGTCCATGTCATGCAGTGTGAAAGATTTGACAGTTGCTGGCTTTAATGAAGTGGTCATGAACTGAGGAATTCAGAAGCTGGAAAAGGCTAGGACACAGGTTCTACTCTAGAGCTTTCAAAAAGAAAGCAGTCCTCTAAATTCCTTGATCTTAGCCTGGTAATACCCATTTCAGACTTTTGATTTGCAGAAATGTAAGACAAGTGTGTATTGTTACAAGCTATTAAGTGTTTCATGGTTTTTCTGGCACCAAGTTGAAAATATTATCTCTCACAGTCATTTTATTTGCCATTTAATGGAATGTGCTCATTTGTGCACAGCAATACCCGAGGGACAAACTCTCATAGTTGTGCAAATCAGCATGTTTGCTGTGAAATCTGATCTTCATATTTCCTTAAATCACACTCAAGTCCCTACCAGACCCAAGTAGCAGCAGTTGCTAGGTGGGGGTTTGGAGATGTGCAATCAAGAAACCATCGTGGGGGAGGTGAAGATGGGGCAGGGTGCTAAGCCTTCTGGAAGTGTTTTACTATTCTATCCAATTCCACTTATAAAATTCAAGTAGAAAGATAGTATTACTATAATTTGGGAGAGCATATAGATAGCATGATACCTTGAGCCTGAGTTCCTTTGTTCATGTGGAAACCCATGCTCCTACACTGGTTACAAGTTCATGAAGCTGCTCCTCCTGTTTTTATACAAAGTGAAACCCAAGGGCAATGAGACCCTGCAGGTAGATGTGTGTCCTGGATTTGCTTTGACTGCAATACAAGTTTCAATTCTCCCTTCAAAGTTGAATGAATGTCCCCCAGTTAATGAAGTTATGGGTGATGCAGAATAGCTTCCCTTCTATCAGGAGAAGACATTGCAGTAA
This sequence comes from Marmota marmota marmota, assembly GCF_001458135.2. NCBI lineage: Eukaryota > Metazoa > Chordata > Mammalia > Rodentia > Sciuridae > Marmota > Marmota marmota. Next base: position 45,254,125 of record NW_025999968.1, on the reverse strand, counting down.
GGAATCAGACACAAGCCTTTTGTAAGAAAGGTAATTTCAGAAAGCATTAGAAGGGTACTGAGAAAACAAGGGAAGGGAGGAGTTCATTGGGGTCTGTTAAGATCAGCTCACTGCTATTGAAAATTGGCATGAATCCTACTAAGGGCATTTAGGAGACTGTGTGGAACAATCTCATGGGGATAAAACAAATGGAGCATCTATCTCCTCACTCATGTCACTCATTAAATATTTTCCCCAATGGATGTTGATTACCTTTTACCTATGATAGGCTTCTCATACAACGGATTCATATGAAACTTCTCTTTCTGATCAATGCCTTTCTGAGGTGTTGTCCAGTCACTGTTCACTTCAGCATGTGAAGAAGGAGTTAAATAATGAGCATGACAGAAAATATTTTGTGCTGGGTATGTACACGTACCTGTACACCCAGCTATTCAGGAAGCTAAGGTTGGAGGATCCCAAGCTCAAGGCCAGTGTGGGCAGCTTAGTGAGATCACCAAAGAATGTAGCTCAGTAGTAGAGTAACCTCCAGATTCTATCCCAAGTACCACACACACCACACAGAAAGCAAAAATTTAAAAAAAGAAAAGTACTTTGCATCAAAATATAGGTGACATGTAAAGCATTAGGACTGTTGGATATAATGTTACTTTTCACATTGTGAAATAAAATAATATTTTGAAGAACTCATACTCTTGAGCTTACAACTGGCAAAGGTGGTGCCATAGAATTAGCTAAACTGCCCTTTGACAGACACATAAAAATTCTTTGCAATTATTTAAAATATGTGAGTATAGAAAATTTGGAAAACATTTGCTTACATTTTCTAAGCTTTCTGCATTAAAAGGATATTGTATTTTTGCCCTATCCTGTACATGATTTTTGAATAATGTCATGGGATAATTAAAAGAAAGGTAAAAAACAGAACATGGAACATATTAAACACCTTAAATAATGGTATTTTTCTTTCTTGTATAGATTTATAAAAGAAAGAAAATGGCATCATCCATCAATAACATGAAGAGGGAGCTTATAGAATGAGAGAAATTCTTTATCACAAACACCTTGGAAAGAGCATTAGTCTCTAGTATATGTAAAAATCTCAAATTTAACACCAACAAAACAAATAACCTAATGAATAAATGGGCTAAGGAACTGAAGAAGAAATACAATTGATGAACAAATATATGAAAAAATGTTCAACATGTTTAGCAACTAGAGAAATGCAAATCAAAACTACCCTAATATTTCATCTCAATCTAGTCAGAATGGTGATTATCAAGAATACAAACAATAATAATTGTTGATGAGGATGTGGGGAAAAAGATACACTCATACATTGCTGGTGGGACTGCATATTGTAGCAATCATTATGGAAAGTGGTATGGAGATTCCTCTGAAAACATGCAATGAAACCACTATTTGACCCAGCTATCCCTCTCCTTGGTTTATACCCAAAGGACTTAAAAGCATCACAGTACAATGATGTAGCCACATCAATTTTTACAGCAGCTCAACTTAAAATAGCTAAACTGTGAAACCCATATATGTGTCTTTCAACAGGTGAATGGATAAATAAAATGTGATATATATATATATATACACACACATACATATATATATATATATATATATATATATATATATATATATATTGGAATATTACTCAGCCTTAAAGAATAATGAAATGTTGGAATTTGCTATTAAATGGATGAAGCTGGAGACTATCATGCTAAGTGAGATAAGCCAATCCCATGAAACCAAAGGCCAAATGTTTTCTCTGGTATGTGGATGTTAATTCACAATATCATGCAGGGGAATGCTAGGGAAGAATAGAGGTACTTTGGATTTGGCATAGGGGAGTGAAGGGAGGGCAGAGATATGGGGATAGAAAGGATAGTATAATGAATCTGACATCATTACCCTATGTACATACATGACTACACAACCAGTGTGATTCTCCATCATGTACAACCAGAAAGATGAGAAATTTTACTCCATTTTTCACTTTGGTGTAATCTATCTTTAAAACTCTTTTCTGGAACCTTTCTGGATGTAAGTAGGAAAGAATGAACATGTAGTTTAAAACCGTAGTATCTATAATTCTCAGCCCACAGCTCCTGTAGAAACAATGCTACATATTTTATATTTCCCATTTGTTTGTTGGAAAAATATATTTCCAATCCATTACCATCTCCTGCATTTACCCTATGGTTCTGTCTAATATTCAAGATTTATGGACAATGAAGACTGATACAGGGTGTCTCACCTAGTTGTTGATGGAATTTTCTCATATATCCATTCTCCTAAGCATGCCTTGATCATTTTTTTAATTTCTAGTTATGCATAAATTGATCATTGTATTATGCAGGCCACTGCTTGTTTGTTCTTTTCTATCTCCAAGGACTTTTCATTCTACCTGTGGCAAACAGAAATCATTTAACTGCATTCTTTCCACTATTCATAGAAAAAAATATATATATAATATATATATATATATATATATATATATATATATATATATATATAGA
>NW_025999968.1:45198732-45251532 GCF_001458135.2 Marmota marmota marmota | reverse complement strand
TATATATATATATATATAGATAGATAGATAGATATAGATATTATTTAAGGGCTCTATGAGGTCTATGAGGTCATTGTTATTATCTTTGGCTTGGGAAATGTTTTAATTAAGGCAATGCAGGGGAATAGAGGAACTACAAGGATGCCTCAGGCCTGACTTTCTTAAAAGACTCTTCATCCAACCAACCATGTATGCACTTTTTGTTTTTTTATCTCATCACTTATTTTAAAATAATTGCTTAGTTCACATATTACACTGATCAGGGCATGGAGAACACAGCACTGAATATATCACAGAGAATTCCTGCTTTTATGAAGTCAAAATCTAATGGAGGAGGGCAGGGTAGTTACATACATAAGCAAATGAATAAGCAAGGAATTGTCAAAACAGGATACTGTAACAAATGCTCTCATGTGCAGTGAGGAAAAAATATTTTAAATTGTCACTATTTGCTTTTAAGTCCCCCATTTCCCTTTCTGATATGTTGAAATATTCCTCCTAGGAGTGTGCAATGTGTCCTGCAAAATATTCTCACTACCCCCTTCTTTCTATCTAAGGGTTTTATTAGATAGAAATCTAACCAACTACAGGCAGGGGGACATCTCTCAAGAGGTCATCCTTTCCCAAGTAAAATTTAAGTCTTATTGCAAGAAAACCCTTAGATCCTTTGTCCATTCCTCACCAGCATGCCTGAAATATGAAATGGATTGAGTAGATGAAGAAGTCACTTCAAAGCCAAGAAACACTAGGGCAAAAGTCCATCCATTGAGCATAGTGGAGTGCCAAATTCCTGCACCTCTAATGGCAAAATAGCTGCCATGCCAGCCCAACAGGCCATTATTTCTAAATTACTTGGCTAATGGGACGAATAAATCCCTTCCTATCTCAGTTATCTTGTATTATTTTTAGTTTAATTTGTATCTAAATGATAAAGTCAGTAAAGACCTATGGGGTGATATTTAGACTAAAATCTGATGAGAAGGAAGAGATAGCCTCCAGATAATTTGGTATGTATTATAGACAAAAATAACATCTGGTGCAAAAGTCCAATTGTAAAAAAATCAAGGCCAGTGATTTGAGGGTTGTGGTATACAGGTTGGGAAAGTGAGATAAAATTTGTATCCTTCAATCTAGAACATCCGTTTGAGAAACAAAGGGGGAAACATCATTTTGGTGGAGATGTTAGGTGCAAACAAAGACTGCTGTGGGTAATCTCGAAGACTGTACAATAGATGAAAAGCATAAATTTTTCCTAAGAATTTTTAAAATAATTTTTTAGTTGTTGATAGACCTTTATTTTATTTATTTATATGCAGTGCTGAGAATCGAACCCAGTACCTCACACATGCCAGGCAAGTGTACTACCGCTGAGCCCCAGCCCCAGCCTCCCAAGAAGTATTTTAAGGAAGGAGGATCTATTGTTTTTCAAAACCTTTTCTTTTTTATGTGTGTGTGTGAGGCGGTACCAGGGATTGAACTCACAGGCATTCAACCAGTGAGCCACATTCCCAGGATTATTTTGTATCTTATTTAGAGACAGGGTCTCATTGAATTGTGCAGAGCCTCACTAAGTTACTGAGTCTAGCTTTGAACTCATGATCCTCCTGTCTCAGCCTCTGGAACTGCTGGGATTTCAGGTATATGCCACCACGCCAGCTCAATACCTGTTCTTAACTACTATTATATTGTTAATACAATTCATTTTTAGTTTGTTCTAGGCCCACCCTTAAAATTTCTTATTCATCGTATTGTGATTTCTGCCTTGAAATTTCCATTTTAACATGTGATAGATTCATAGTCTACTGAGCAAAAGTGACAGTCATATCTTTAACACTAAGCCTCTGGTGTGTCCTTAACCACAGACACAGACAATATCCAGATAGGATGCACTGTTTCAGTGCCATTCTACAAGGTCGGGTTGAAAAGAAATGCCATTGTTTACTCTCCAACTCCAGCCTTGCAATCAGATTTAAGTGGCTTTAGAGAGCCTGGTGACCTACTCAGAGAAGGTTAATTTGTTCAAAAGCTGTCATCACTGAGTTCTGAGTGGAAAGTGACAGTGAATTTATGAGTTCTGTTCTCCATGCTATGCCAAGTATCTTGTTCGCTGCCTTACAATGTGAGTTCCAATTCATTCTCCCTTTAATGAAGCTATTACCTTTGTGATTCATCTAGTGTCTTTGCAAAAATGGGATCGCATCCATGTGGTAGTGCCACCATTGACAATTTATTGCTTATGTGAATATAAATAAGTATAAGTAAATAAAAATTATTTACATAAAGCAATGAGATCAAACTATAACTATTATAATATTATTACTTCAATTTTATAATATATGTAGCTCAGAAATCAATACATACTGATCTGTCACAATACTTCTAACAGATGATGTTTATACAAAATTTACATAAACACTTCTTTCTCATTGGACTCTTGGAAATTTCTACTTTCTTCTATCAAAAATGATTCTGTGATATCAACATATGCATTTATATTTAGATTTATCTGTGCTTATAAGTATAATGTGTTATATATTTGTATTTATGCAAACATATATAACCATCGTGCATAAATACATACATATATGCATGGCATATGTGAACATAAATTCAATTTATTTAATTTTCCTTAATGTGGATGAGGTTAGAAATTTTGCTTACTTTATATTTAATAAATGCTGATGTTAATTTCTGACATATGTTAAAATATTAATTTACAATCCACATTGTATTTTGGAACCTATTTCAGATTTGTTAATATGAAAGTATATATATGTTTCCCTATCTGGACATCATCTAAATGCCTATCAATAAAGGTGATCACTGACTACATTATAAATTCATGCACACATTTAAATAATATATGTATATAAATGCATATGTATAATGTATGTATACATAATTGGTACATATAATACATATATATCATATAGTTTCATAAACTGTCAAAATAACACTAAAAGGAGAAACTAAGTGTTTATAAGAAGAGGAAAGATACAGGTAAAATGGAAATAAAAAGAAACTAAAATTCTTTGAAAAATCTTTGCTGTATAATTTTACAACAGAAAGCATAAATATTTAGTGTGCAAAAATAAAGTTAAAATCAAAGGATTAAAAAGTAATGTAAAATTGAAATAAAACTGAATTTTTTCCATTTTTTTACACACTGTTATTGGATAATTTAGTCAATGATATAAGCAGCCATAAGAAAATAGTTTTTACAAAGTATTTTATTAGTTAAAGACAATATATTACTTCAATATTTATTTTTGAAATTATTCTTAAAACTAATAGATTTAATTAATATATATTTTCAGTATTTTGCTTTAGTAACAATTTTTTAAAAATCATATAAACTATAAGACAATATGAATGATTAACTAAAATAAGCCTGGAAATTATAGAAGTATAAAATTACCAACAATATTAAATAAACCTCACATAATTTTAAAAATGAAGTGAAAATATTAATGTACATTCAATACTTTTTATTTTAAGAATACATATTTCTTTTTAATAAATAAATGTAGAAATCAATAAAACTGAAAATAATAGAGAAAAATGCATGAAACCCAAAACTGGATAAATTGATAAATCTATAGTCAGATTGACCAAGAGTAAAAAGAGTGAAGACATAAATTGTCAATGCTGACAGGGAATCAATGATGCTACTCCTGATCCAAAAGATATTAAAAGGAGAAAGGAGACTTTTGTGCCCGTCTTTATGCCAATAAGTAAAACATTGATACAAACAGACAAAATTCGTGTAACGCACAAACTACTGAAATGTAATTCACAATAAATATATAATCTTGCTTTTATTTTTACTTGATATCATTTATTTCTTCTCTAATACTCTCTTTCCTTATGTAGACATAACTTCCTGTATAAATATAACATTCCATGATAATGGATTTTTTTTATATATTTAAATTGCTAGTGAATTCTGACCTTCTTAGATCTCTGGTGTCCAAACTATCTTTAATTATTTAATTCCCCTGCACTCGCTTATATCTTTCTTGTTTTACAATTATGTATTCACTAAGTCTTCTGAATTATTCCACAGACTTGTGAATATTTGTTTGTCTTCATTTTTGTTTCTCTTTGATTTTCAATTTGGGATATTTCTATCCACCTTTCCTCAAGCTCAACAATTCTTTCCTTAGCCTCACAAAGTCCAATGGTGTGTCTGTCAAGGGCATTCTTCAATCTGCTAGAGTGAATTATTACTTCTAGGGTTTCCTGTTTATTATTTCTTAGACATTTGCTGTGCTTAAATTATCTATTTTTCTTGTATATTATCTATTTTTTGTTAGTGCCCATACGATATATAAAGTTATCTGACAAAAAAATTAAAAATAACTATATATATATATATATATATATATATATATATATATATATATATATATATTTCACACAGTAATATATATTGTTCATCCGTTTTCATATATATGTGCACACACACACATACACACACACATATGTAAATCCTTTGTCAGATAATTACAAAATCTGGTTCAGATTGCAGACTTGTTTAATCCTTGGTTTGTCTCCTTGGATTGTTTTCTTTGTGCTATTTTTAGTCGCGTTTGTTGGATTGGATTGTATCATAGGGACTAAGAGAAATGGCCCATTAGTAGAAAATTTTCTGTAAATGTACATTGAATTTGTGGTGTATTTAATGCTACCATCAACTGTGCTAGGAACTTCAAATTCCTGCACCTCATTTTTTATTTCTTTCCTGTTTTTCTTTGCATTTCCCTCTTCACAAAAATATCTACATCTTAAGGCTCTTTCCTCTGTAATACTTTCTTATTATACTGAAACTCAGTTAATGAAGTGATAAAATGTGGACCAGGTGAGGTATTCTACCATCTTCTGATTAACCCTTGCTTTATAAATGTTCTGCTCAGGCATTGAGGCCTTTATAATTGCTTTTCAGCATTTGTTTTTCTTTCCTATGAAAAACTATGGATTTCAGAACATACAGCAATAGACCAAAAGTTAATGCTATTTTTATATGTTGATATGAATAAAACAAAATAATGAATGAAAATGGTCCAAAGAATTTAAAATATGTTTTTAATATTTCAATAAAAATATATGAATGGCCAGTTAACGTATAAAGAAACAGCTAACATTAAGGTAATCATGGTAGTATGAATGAAAACTGTAACAACACTATTAGTAATTATCTGAGTAATGACACAAAGAAGGCAAGGTGAGGCAAAAATAAAAAGGACAATGGAGAAAGAGAAGATTAGAAATATGGAAATACCAAAAATAGTGAGGATGTAGAGCATCTGGAATTTTCATACATTGAAAACAAAGATAATAGACCTGCTTTGGCAAGCAAGTTTGGCAGTTTCTCATGAAGTTAAAACACACTTACCATAATGTCTAGCAATTTCACTCCTAGGTATTTACCCAATACAAATGAAACTTGTTTTCAATTGAAAACCTACGTACAAATACTTTTTGTGGCTAAAAACTAGGAGTGGACAGCCAAGCCACCAGGTGTCGAGGCTGTCCATTAGGACAGTGAGCCAGATTCAAAGTGCTGATTATGGCTTCATTCACTTACTGCAGCAGTACTACCAAGAGGACAAAAAGAGATGTGCCTCATGTTTCAATTTTTCTCTTATGGAAAAGAAGAAGGTGAGGATCAAAGTGACATATGAGATAGCCTTGGGGAAGGGTGTCGGGCTGTCTGACTGCTGATAAGCCCTAGACAAAAGGCTCTTCCTTTTTAATGTTGCTGGGGTGCTTGGGAAAGGACTGTGAGTGGAAAATTATGAAGCCAAGGTCAGAAAAGGTGCTTCAGCCAATATGTACTGGCCATGGTGGAGATGACTGCTAATACCCAAACCAGGTTGCAGTAAGGAAGCTTCCTGATGGAAGTGCCTGGACCAGGAATGTACTTCTTGATGTCAAGAAAGAGGAGAGTAAGATTGGTAGGATCAGGGGCAACTTCTACCATGAGATCTGCCAATGAAGACTTGAAAAATTTTTGTTCATGTCTGACTTTGACCAGCAGTCATATTACTCACAACCTGGCTATTCTTTTTTTTCCCCATTAGGATATTTTCATTTTAATAAAATTTTTAAAAATAATCATTAATACATGATCATTTAACTAGAAATGTTTATTTTAAATAAAAAAAATCTGCCTTAACAGAAGGAATATTAATATGAAGCTACTGTTACATCGAGATTTAAGAAGAAATTTAACAAGGCAACAATTATCTTGAAAATACTTTGACAAAGGAGAAATGTCAGACCTTTGTAATTTCTGTTTATGGACTAAATAGTGGAAAAGGAAACAAGTAGATTTGGCTACTAGAGGGCCCTAAATTTACTCAGGAGCACAATACAAAACTGTTAAATGAAATAGGTACTTTTAATTGCAGAGAAAATTCCTTAAAAGTGAATTAAGAAATATTAATTTATTCTTTATTGCTGAAAAGATAACACATTTTAAATATCCATTAAAAAAGTATGGATTAATCTCATATGCAAATATTTTCCAAAGGAAAGAAGCCTGCAATAGGCTACCTTTGTTATGTCATTGCTTCTGCAGCCTAACATATAAAACCCTTCCTTCTCTCTGTGGGGACTGATGTAACTGAGGGCACTGTGGGAAGAATACATATCATTTGTCCAGCCAGCCACCACTGTAGAGAACACCATCAAAGACAGACAGATGCACTGCTTGGCAAAACACTTTGAGAAACAGAGATGTTATTTATTCAGTTTAGCACCACTGAACTCTTCTGGAAGCATTAACTGATCTATTGCAAGCTGTCCCCAGTAAATCATGTCTTGAATGTCATCTTCTCCAGACAATTTCTTTGACCTTTTCACAACCTATCCTACTGACTTGGTACAACATTTACATGCATAAAAAGTTGGAGGGATTTTAAGTTATCCTTGGAAGACAATTGGAAATGTTCTAATGAATTTTGCCATTTCTAGAATAGAATAAGAGTTAAATTCAATTGAAATACATGTTTCCCAGATTTAACTGCTGAAAAACCGAAGAAATAATGACAACATAAGAGATGAGATGACTCGCCTTCCAGATTGTGATCTGCATTAAAACAATGTTTCTGTAGAGCAATGCTGATTCTAGGTTTAGAGTTGCTAATACACAAGATAACTCTTGGATAACTGTATGTAATAGAATGCTGGAAAAACCTTGTAGGTAATTGGCCAAATTCATTACAAGGACACCCACATGAAAGAATTTTGGGGAAATATTAGAAAAATAAAGAAAATATTTACTGCAATTGATTGGAACCCTGAATACACAACACATATCATTTATGCACAAGACAAATGAGACAATGAGGAGAAAAAGTCTAAAAATAAAATATCACTGGGCATTGCTGGAAATAACTAGAGCATTAACTCTTCATCTGAAACTTGGCAACTAAAAAGAAAGAAGTGAACACTCTTTCTTTACAAAATATTGTAGGATAAAGAAAAAAGTGTTTATGAATAAAAATCTCTAGTAATTCTACCTAATAAATGTGGAAGAAAAAAATAGAAATTGGAAAATAATCATTTTTCCTGTACCGTGAAGTAATTAATTCATGAGAGTTGAGTTTCAGTGAATAAAGCTGTTTGGTAAAACAACAATAGAAGTTTCTAGAGTTTCTGTTTCCTCTTCCTGTGTAATGTCCCACCTCTCAACTTGGAGGCTGAAACCAACAACCACATTATACTCATTCATGTCTAACTACGTAGGTTAGGTCTGCACAGGACACAGGGGTTTCTTTCTATACCACATATCTTTGACCCTGCCCAATTGATTCTTGGCCACACTTAAATGACCTCAGGGATAGAGGGCCCAAGATGGACTCAGTTGCTTGCCTAAGTTCTGACACTGCAGTTGTCTGAAACATTAACATATCCTCTCAAGTATCTCTTCAAATCACATATATTTTTCTTCTATACGTTAATCTCTGTATTTCATCCATGTAGAAATAATTTTTTTGTGTGTAAGATCTGGGATATATTTAGTTCTGTGAAAGATCTAATGTGCTTATGCAGATGGCATAACTCTATGCTTAATAAAAAATAAATTTAATAAATCATCTTTTCCCCATAACTGTATCACCACTGTTCACATGCATAGAATTTCCAAATATACCTGAGTCCATTTCGCTTCAGACTGACTGCATAGTTCTGTTTTTATCATATTAGATTTAAATTTAAGTTATAAAATCAGGATGAATAAGTCATCTTTTATTCTATTTTGTTCTTTCTCTTTTAAACATATAAGATTATCTCATAATTCTTATACATGTGCTCTTCAATCTGGATTATATTTTGAATTTTTATTTTATTTTTCTAAATGGTAAACCAGTATTTTCAATTAAGAATATTTGTTTATGTGTTCAAGTTAGAGAGATCATTTTAAACTACTGTTTTTCTATGTTTTGTCATTTTTTTTTCTTTTATACAATTCAGACTTGATTTCCTAACTGTTTCAAAGAATGGCTACAGAATGCAATGAATTATTTTCAGGATCTTAAAAAGAATCTTCTACGTGCCAGAAAGTACACCATTAAATAAATACTGTCATAAACATGCTTTTAAATATTATATACTTTCTACGCTGTTTTTAGATACTTGGGCATACTGTTTTAACATATTTGAAAAGTGTTTTTTAGGTTTTTCCACAGGTAAATTGTTTTTATATAATTTTTCAACAATATTTAAACTCATACTATACCAAATATAAAAGCTGAAGTTGTGACAGATTTATATAACATTTGTTTTGCTAAAATTGTTCTGCGTCATCTAGATTTTAAAATTTCTGCCGAATTTCAAGGTATGCTAATACAGTTTTATTAAACGCATCCTCTATCTATTGTTTTAGCTCCTTCCTCTTTCCTAATATATATTTTATTTTTGTTCTGCTGTCCTTCTTTTCTATCATATTTTACCACTTATCAATTTTCTTAAGTTTTTGAATAATCATTATTTTTTTCCATTTTGTTTTCTATTATATTAAATTTGTTTTATCCACTGTAGTTATTCATTTCAACATAATTTTGATTGTTTTTTTCATATATTTTTGCTTCTACATTCCTCGAAGTTTTAGCTTGTTTAATTTTAATTTTTGTGGTATACAAGCATTCATTACTAAAATTGAATATGACTTCATATTCAATGATACCACATAATATTTATATGAAGATTCATTTATTATTTTCATTTTTTTATGTTATCGCTTAGATAGGCATTTTCTTATTTTTTGCAATTTTTATATTGTGAGATTCAAACATAATTAAATTATAAGAATGCTACAAGTGATTTCCTTATACTCTTTACCCATATTTAATATCCGTTTACACTTTGGCTCATCCCTTTTCTCTCCCCATGGGAAACAATTTCTGGGGGGTTACCTTCTCTCACACAAAGGAAGAGATGTAAAATAGCATTTGGAAACTGAAGAAGAAAGAGTAGGTTTCCTATTAAGGGAGTAATTCTTAACTGTGCATCCAAGATGTAGAGACTATTTCATTTCCTGAAAGGGAAAATATCAACCCCGTTGGTAATTAATGGGAGGGACAATGACTTTGTTACTTCCTTAAAATCCTCACTGTACAGATATCTTCAACAACTATTGATTGGTTTTCTGCTGTGTATCACCTATCTATCTGAATTATAATAAGCAATGTCCTTAATGACTTGTGTACTTATGAGCAAAATAATTAATTATGGATCATCAGGTGAACTGTTCAACATAGAAATTATTTTTTATTTTAGCTAATAAATGTTTATCAATCATTTATGGCAGGAGACATAAAATTAGGTTTACATAAATGCTCAGAAACTGCCTTGATGACAATTGTTAATGATAATATCCGTAACCTTTAAGTTATCCATAACCTTTAATGGCTACTTAAGAACTGTATGGTATATAAATTCAATTGAAAATTCTCTTTATGTGTTTGGCACAAGAATGCATACATTTTTAGAATTCCACAATATAATATTCAGTGCTTGTTTCTACAAAATAAGTTTATAATAGTTACTTATACTATTGATCAACACGAGGTTGTGGCAAAACCCTGCTTAAGTTATATGTTACATACTTATTGATATCATTTTGAAAAGTTTCCCAAGATACCTGGCACTCGTTTTGATACATGGTTATGATGAAGCCAATTCCCATGGGTGACAAGAACACTGTAATGCAGTTCTTTCAATTGTGTTTTGGTCATGGAACAATTCAAATCAGCAAACAAAAAGAATTAATACAACTTGATGGTGAATAATGAATTACTTGATTGCTAATGGCTGCCAATGCTATATAGAAGTTTAAATGTGCTAGAACAAATCAGATAATTAGCATTGTACACCTCGATAAATAAGTGTTCTGCAAATCCAGGCCCATATGGCTGTGTTTAAAATTGTAAATGGCTATGTAAAAATGAAGTAAAGACAATCATAAGAAACACACTATTAACTTCAGGAAAATCAAACATTGTATTGACTCTTTCATTATGTAGAGTCAATTAGCCACATCAGCAATGTTGACTTATATAAACAATGTGAGCCTCTGCGTATGTGAAGGAATTGATATGTGACTAGAAGGCCTAGGAGTCTCAGTATTGCCCCAGTTGTATCAACAAAACATCAGCAAAGGAATAAAACCAGTAAGGCAAGAACTTTATATGTAAGTTTAGCTAATTGTCATCTTGATTTTTGAAAACTCCAAAAAACCAAGTAATATCTATAACAGCTCCTCTCACTGTGTTGTGTTATTCAAACAACCACAGACCAACACAGAGTAAAAATAAATTGCAGAAAATGTGAGTTCACTTTTATTAAGTACCTATTCTAATTAGTTGATATGACACAAGTTCACCCAATATCATTATCATAATCATTTAGAAATACTAAACATCTAATCTGTGCCAGGCATTTTCACAGATGTTGATGGTATGCCATATGTTGCTGTATCCTCATAGTGGACTGAAAGTGTGGTTTGATCTCTTGTTAAAGGGTACTATTCCCATTATGTGGGGATCCACAGTCATCTTCTCATTTAAACCTAATTATTTCCCAAAGGTCTGACCTGCAAATACAATCACATTGGCAGTTGGAACTCATGCATATCAATTTGCGGGGAGCACAAACATGCATTCTGTAGCATGTTTGTGTGGGTTAGTAAGGCCTGCCTGAAAAAATCAATCAGAAAGAGAGAGTGACAGAGTGAGGTGCATTTCCAACAATAAGGAAGTAAGAGTAGGTTTTCTGTGCAGCCCATAGATTAACCCTGATTGGAATTCTCCTGAAAAGTACTCCAAGTAAGGTTGCAAAAGAAACAAAGTGGTTGAGCTCAAAATGACACGTTCATGAAATGAAGCCCAGAGACTGAAGAAAAACAACGCAGTTAGTAGAAGGAGCAACACAGTCCTTATGAGGATTGTAGTTGGAAGAGGTCCCTGGGAAACTCACAAAGGCATTCCACAGTAGCGCTTCCTAAGTGTTTCCATACATACATGTTTCCGTACCTGAGGATCCTGTGAAAATATGATCTTATTCAGTACACTATAGAAAACTCAAAGGTGATATTGATCCTCTAGGACCACACTTTTAATCAGAAGATTTTAAAGAAATGGTGGGTTTTGAGTAACCTTCTTACCCAAAGAACATGCCTATCACTTCATGGTAGCCGTAGCCTTAAGAAAAGACTGGGCTCCCCTTTCACTCTCCTTCCTCAGTGCTAGATCCATAACACATGAAAATATTGAGTGGGAAAAAAAAAAAGAAAATATTGAGTGGATGAGGGGTAGAAAGTATAGGGAAAGAAAGAAGGCTACCAGCACAAAGAGATAATAGGCAGACTACATATGACAACTGTTCTAATTAATTCCAAATTAATTTCCCAGAACACCAGTTCAGGAAGTCAGACCACAACCTCTGCAGTGACCAGTTCAGTTGGTCAGGACTTGGTCGATAATGGCCAGCTTCCTTATTTTTGTGCCAAGTTCCCCCTCAGGAGCAACCAAAGAAAACCTAATATCCTCTACAATTTAATTAAATCAGATAACCTGCATCTACTTAGCCTGCTTCAATCTTTCTCATTAAAGCACCTGGCCAGCAGAGCATCCCTAAACATTTCTTGTCCCCTTCCTTCTTTCCCTCCCTCCCAGCTCTCTAGCGCTCTCTTGCGTTCTCTCTCTCTCTCTCTCTCTCTCTCTCTCTCTCTCTCTCTCTCTCTCTTTCTTTTCCCCTTCAGTAAATGCTTTTCCACCAACAGTCACTGGTTTATTTTTTTCTCTATCAAACATGGATGATGGGTGACATCCTTGCTCCAGCAACCTCTGAACAAATAGCCTCCACTTATTTGTCCTCATGTAGAGGGGGCTGTTCTTACTCCCATGAACATACATTTTCCATACTGTAACCTTTCAAATTGACCCCAACCCTTAAGCTGGTGTTTAATTGGGTATGCAGTACTTTGTACTAAATCCAGGTTCACAACAACTGTTTCTTGGAGAAGGAAAGAAAGGGACTCTTTCCTTGGAGTACTGTGTAGGGGTGACAGTTATTAAATGAAAGGGCTAAGTGCTTATTTTAAAAAAGCCAAGAAGAAACTAATAAAATGTTTCTATCAAGTATTGTGGCAAACTAATGAGAATCCACTACAGAGCATAGTAACTGCATTTCTAAATCCAGGATCAGATTGACTTGAACTTGATCCCTTGAGACTTCCAGGCCCTTCCTATTCCCCCCAACAAGGTATAGCACCTTTCTGAGACATAGTTTCCTTATGATAAAATGGGGTAACTAATAGGTGAATCTCATGGGAATATTACCAGGATTAAATAAGACAAAGGGTACAAAATTCTGACACAAAGATATTTTGTTATCAGTGCTATATCATAAATGGCTTGGTATTTATAATAATAGTAAGTTCATTCAAAGTTTATGTAAGAACAACAGACAACACACAGTTGAGGATGGAGTCCACCTCAAATATCAGTAAATTAATATTAATGAATGTAGTACTTTCTGAATTACATGAAAATTACCACTTTTCTTAAAGAAATATCCCATTAAACAGGAGACACTGTCACAAGAATTGCAGCATTTTTCAAAAGGCATGTGGCATGACCGAATCTTGTAAGATAGACTTCTTGTTTGGTCAAATGGCTCTTGCATGTAAAAATGACAAATTATATCAGGACTTAAAGAAAAGGAAAAATTTGTCACTGAATTCTTGGCTATAACACAAAATAATAAATTAGAGGAATTATGCATGTATTAGGGGCATTTTCTTATTTAATAAATTCTTTCTAGTAAGAATAAGGTTTATTAAATTATTTTTTAAATGAACTTTACATTATTTACAACATTTTAATTTATTTTCTATAATTTCATAATCCAAAAATTAAGCTGTAATTTTAGGCATGATCATATAAACTTTTAAGATATTTCAACATATTTAAATTGTCTTTTTTTTTTTTAATTTTGTACCAGGGATTGAACCTAGGACAGTTAACCACTAGGCTACTTCAAGGCAGGGTTTTAATAAGTTAAAAATTGTCAATTTTAATTATAAAAGAAATATTCTATTGAAGCTAAGGTAGAAAATAGTGCAAAAGAAACCAGTGGTCATTCTACCACTAAAAACAGCTTATTCATAATTTTTAAATACTAAATATTTCTCCAGCAGACAACTTCAGTTCTGTAAGTAAGAACATCTTAAACTTTTTATAATGAAAGAGTTTTCTAGAATTAATGTGTAAATTAAAGTTCTAAATATTATCAATTGCCCCAATAATGACTTAAATGGTTAGTTACAATGCTACTCTCTACAATGGATAACAATGAGAGGGACACTGCATTTAGACACTTAATTCTATCATCTTATACAGTATGATTTTAAATATGAGTAAAAGCTACTTGTGAGTTTACTCCAGATGAATGCTTCACAGTGCACACAGCCACTATAGGTGCTGGGCTCAGCAATTTCTACCTGGGTTGGAAATTCTTATGATATTTCAAGCCCGATTGCAACTTGAATGAGGAGACTGACAAATGGCAGATTTTAAATTCACAATGTGCCGGTGGCAAAGATGAAACTTAATTCAGTCAGTCTTATTACTCATGGTAGACAAAGCTAAAAATTGAAGTTGTGTTTGTATAATAATACATTAACTTCTCATAGAGGGGAAATGTTTTGAGGACACATACCTCTTTCATTTTAAATTACAAAACATAGAATGTGAATGATGAACTAAATCTTAATGGAAAAAGTTCACATGGTCTTCAGGTTTATTTCAAATACTTAAATATATGTATCATTTTAGCAATTCCTGTGTGTGAGTAGTAACATCTAGAATGCAAAATCACAGGGCTTCAATATACAGAGAATGTCTACATTTAAATCTTTTAAAATAAGGATTTTCAAATAAATCGCACAATGTTAGATTTTTTTTCAATTAAATAACAGGAAAATTCGGTTGAAATACTACAAGTGCATGAAGATATAGATGTTGAGATTTCTAACACAATGGCATCTAGAAGATAAGGGCCTTTAAAATGTCATACGTCATAAAAAACTGTTTTCAGGAGATCAGTATGCCCAGAAAATTAGTTGCATTCCTGTTTTTCTTGTTTTTAAACATAAAAGCAGAAAAAGTATGCTTTACAATGATCAGTTTATTGCTTTCTTATGGGGAACAGTTCACTGTTCAGAGTCTTGAGTGCACTGTGCCATCTGTGCTTGGCACCAATGTAACCCTGTGTTCACAATTCGTCCCAACACACATTCCTGTCAACTGCTGAAGTTTGCAATGCCGGGGCTAGAAATACACAATTAGTTTTTTTCCGGTACACTCTTAATCCTTATCTTATGTGTTAAACCCAGTGCACTATTTATCAGAGAATTCCTGGGGCACTGTGACACTAAGCCTCCCCATGGGCTTCTTGTTGATATCCTTTTCCTTTCCCAAGAGTCCAGTTTAATTGAAGAAAGGCAGCCCATGTCCTATCAGCAATACTTTTCTACCCTGTAAACTGCAAGCAGCATAAATTAAGCTGCTTCCCAAATTGTTTCTATGTAAGTAGATTATTCCCTAGAGACATCATTTTCTTCCAAGATGTAATTTGTGCTTTTGTTCCTCAATTACACATATAGATAAGATACAATTTATTTAATCAGGATAGTATTACATTTCCTTTAGAGAGTAGAGTTCTCCACTTGATCTAGTCTCTACCTGGAGCTGTGAAATATCAATGCATTGCACAGAAAAGCAAATACATTTCACAGATACACACCTCCAAAGGGACATGTACTTGCATCTTTATTTTCACTGCAATACAGAAGCTGTATTTATTCATTGTGTCATTTAGCAACTGTTTGTGACATTAAGCAATGTCACATTGTTAAACAGTGTGAAATACAGATAAAATACAAACATGATGACTGCACATGGACCTTAAGACAGTTGACTGCTCTCAATACTCATCTTTCCTTCAAGGTGACCTCTATAAAACATAACCAGAGGTTTAAATATATGCACAATCATTTATTCATTCTTTAATTTATTCATACATTGAACACATTTTGAGCACCTACTAAGTGCCATGAAATGTTCTAAGAATTATAGGATTTTATCACTGAAGAAAAAAATTTCTTCCCTGATGAGAGAAAGTCTCTTGATAGGAAACAATTTGAGCTTCATTTAATCCAAACATTACTATTCAATAATTTTATGTATTGTCATTACAATGCAAGGTGATGGCAAATCTTGGTTTTATTTTTCAGGAATTCATTGGTGGCTTTTTTGTGAGCTATTTTTGTCATCTATGTTGGACACAAAAATTCCTGTTTGGAGGATCTAGAAGGGAGAATTGAAAGAGAAAAATAAGAGCCAGATACATTCAACAAATTATTCTTGGCATGATGTTGCAGAGAGAGAGAAAAATAACTGCAGAGGTGATGGCATGAAGAGAGCTCTTATTGATTTTTTTTCTTTGTTTTGTTTTCTTTTTAAATTATGAGAATAAACCATAATACATTCTATGGTGGTGGGAATGCTCTAATGAAAAAGAAAGACATGATGCAAAAGAGAAAAAGGAAAATTGGTGTGGCAATAACCTGGAGAAATAGAAAGAATAGCACCTGCTGCACAAGGAGAAGAGGTTTTGTGCTGAAGCATGGCTCATTCCATCAGTAGCATATCTGAGGAAAGACTCTGGAGTGTAGGAAGGTGTGTAGTGCAAGTCCATATATTTCCTTATCAAATTTTTTTCTATTGAAACATGAAGTTTCCTTTTGGGGAAATTTAAATGTATACTATATTATGTTTGTTCTCTTTGGACTCAACACATATTTTTGAGTTTAGTGATTATTGTACTAACAGCGTTTTTATTCTTGTTCCTTAGAGTTCACATTCCAAGTCAGATATAGAGTAGCAAAATGGGAAAGCACATTGATTCTGCATTCAGGCCACTTACTATTCTTCTCTCTTATTAATCGTGTAGCTTTCAGCTACTTATTTAGATTTAATATGTCTCTTTCTTTTTGTCTATAAAATGGCAAAATAAAAATAAAAATGTTCCATAGGGATGATGTAAAGATTTTCAAGTTACTGTCCAATAGAAGCTTTTAGACAATGTCAAAAAATAATATAGAAGCTCATTACCATAAATTAAAATGTAGTGATCTTGGTATATATATATATAGTGTGCCTTCCAAAAAAGGAAGTAAACACTACTCTTCATTCAGCAATTTATTCCATCTTTCTACATTTTTCCCTATAGAAGAAAGATGGTGCTGGGGATCAAGCCTAGTTCTTCAGGCATGCAAATTCTCAGCTACCTCTCAGCCCCCGAATTTAAAATCAAGGCTTTTAAAAAAGTTATACTTATTTACCATGTCTCCATTTAGTGGCACAACTGTTCTCATTGCATGATGCAGGTTGTGCAAATTCAGCTCCTGGAATTTACCTTCTCTTTTTTCCCCCTGGATTGTTTGACATGGCCATGTAGTCTGAAAAGTGACTTTTCTTCCCTGACTTCAAGATCTTTCTTCTTTCCCCAAATTAACATTCAGAGATTTTTCCTTTTAAAGGGCTGTTTTCTCTGCAATTCCTTGATCTAAAATTTTTTTGATTCTTCTTTCCCTAAGGAAGATTAAAAAAAAAAAAACAATTTCTTAGGAATATACAGTGTTATAACTAAATTTCTTTTAGCTATGAAAGATTTTCCTACTTTATGTTATCTTTGTATCTTTGTTCAACTTTTTCTCCCCAAGAAGAAACACACACACACACACACACATACACACACACCTACAGACACACACACACACACAGGGTATTTGATTTAAAATTGTTTTCCATTTTGAAATTATCTCTTAGCCAATTTCTTATTCCCATAGTAACACTCTGGCAACCTCAGATAGAAACTGCAGTGCCAGTTTCTTTGAGAATCATCCAAATCTCATGTAAAAGTGTAAAATGTTGATGTGAAATAATTTGAACAGCAAGTCAATATCTAATTAAGCACTTGCCATTAGATAAAAAATAAATAATGTCTTTAGATTAAATATCAGTTCAATGTAAGAGCAAATTAAGGTTACATTACATGGTTAAAACATTTCTTTGCAGGTAGAGTTTCTGAAAATATTACGTTTAAGTGCTAAATTCAAACTCAGAATTATAGTGAGTGTAAACTCTTCACACATTAGTTCAAAAAACTTTATTTGGGAAGGATATTTAAATGATCACTTTCAACAATATAAAGGATCTAGCTGGCAGGTAGTAAAGTTGGGAACAACATTTCCTTCAACATTCAGGCTTTTAAAAAATTATGAGATTGAGAATGCAATGAGTTTTGAGGAGCATTTTTCATAGTGTTGCTTACAATGAATAATGTCCAATTAAGGGGCAAAATTAGTATAGATAAATATACACTGTATATAATATATACCTGGAGATGATGTATTATAAGTATATATATTGATATCCACATTAACATGTTTGTAAAATATACGTGTGTGTGTGTGTGTATGTGTATATATATATATATATATATATATATATATATATATATATAAATGATACACATACATAGCAGTGAACAAATACTATGTTATTCTCTAGATGATGATTAAAGAGTACTGAGTTGTGAATCATTCTCAAATTTCTGGCAAACTACTTATAATGCATCATTTAAGAGGAGCTATATAATAAAAGAAGCTTGTTTTCTTCTGTGAGGAATAGAAAACCAAGTAAGGTGAGCAGAAAAACATAGGGGAAGAAAAATATGATACTATAAATGATGCTAGTCACAATGCTTTGGATTCTCATCTTTTTAAGTAGTCATATTATAAAATATCCACAAGAGAAATTATTAACAGCCCAATTGACAATTTCAACATGTATATAATGGTAGTGAAGATGGTGTGTAGGACAACGGAAGCTTGTAATGAGGCAAACATCATAACATGGTAAATCCTGTTGATGTGAGCATGGGAATCAAGATGGAGACTAAAGGAGGAAGAATAAGAAGTTTCCAATGTCACCATACTGAAAAAATGAAGTAGAATACACATGTTATCAGCAAATCTCTGAGAATTTGTTCTGCATAGAGGAGCCTGTCAAAGCAGGTTTCAGAGGTCAAACAATGTACCTCTTTCCATAGCACAGTGGTAGTCTCTGGTTTGATGAGGAAATATTAACCTTACCTATTGGATACCTGGCCTCAGTCAGGAAAATGCACTGTTTGACAAGGACCCTCGCTATAAAACATAGTAAGGGTGATGGATTTTTAGCAGATGGAGGTAGTGCCAAAATACCCAGAGCTCTGCTTGCTTCTGTGTTAACAGAGGAAGGCGGAGGAACAGATGCCAGAAACAAATCAAACAGTTCTCAGGGCAGGAAATATAAACACTGAATGAAAACTGTATCTTGCCAGAACAGATGATCAAGAAATTAAAACATCTGATGCTAAAATACAATGTCCAGATGGCATTTATCTCTGCCTTCTCAAGGAAAATAATAATGATGGGTAGAAAAAATTAGCATTCCCAGAGCAAATTTAATTCCCTATGAAATCTTGATGGGCAGGCATTACAGGAAAATAAAAACAAAAACATATTTAATTATCTTATTAAGTATAAAAAGAAAAACAGAGATTACAAATCATTTTTACTTACATTGTGAAAATACTAGTGCACATATTTACTATGTATTTCTAACTGACTGTGATAATGATAAAAACCTAAATATTAGGATTTAATTTTGTTTGACTCTACTGTGAAATACTAATATTAGAGAACTCATGAATATAATCATGAGTATGTTCCTTCAATTATTTGGGTTTCTGCACTAGGACATTAGGTAGATTCCTCTATCCTTTGACCTTAAAGTCAGTAGTCATCCTTGTAGAGGATAAATTATATGCATCACACACTTATTGATTGACAAATTAAGGACATCCTGTATAAATTAACTGGGCAGGCTTGTGGAAATTTGTACCTGGTTTCCTTTTGGTTTTGACTCACAGAATTTTTCTTCTTGTTTTTTATTCTTCATGATGTAATAAATCATAACCATAAGTATATCTGTGTATTGGGTCCAGTAAGTCCTCTTAGTTTATCACTGAAGATTGGGGATTGTAAACAATTTGGGGTCTGTAAACAAGTCAAGATGGCGCCTGGCATTTTGCCAGAGGGAGTGGTTTATGAAGTAACGCCAGTGAGCCATTAAGTGTGGAGATTCCTTATTGGTTGACTGCTGTATGGAGTTTATGTTAATAAAGATAAGCTGTGTGTAATGTATATATACCCCTCCTGTCCTACAATAAATGGCTCCCACTCCTGCTTTATCAATGTACACAGTTTCTCGTCACCCCCCGGTTATTTTGCTGCAGCCAGACTGTGGCAGGGGATGAGCTTGAAAACATGATGTCACCTCTATGTTGAGAGCTTTACAGCTCTTGATTTTAGTAGTGATGAGTGCATAGATTGCAGCCTCCGTTAGCCTGAGAGTCTAAGTGAGAGTGATGTAAATATGAGTGGTACCTTTGCAGGAAGTATGAAGCCTGTGTTGCTTTAAATCACTGATATTTTGATGTATTATTAGTTCAGTAAAAATTTTCTGTCTGATTTAAGTATTAATAAAGTCAAGCTGACATGGTGGCACACATCTGCAATCCCAGTGGCTCACGAGGCTCAAGCAGGAGGATTGCAAATTCAAGGGGAGACTAAGAACTAAATGAGGTCCTAAGCAACTTAGGTAGACCTTGTCTCAAAGTAAAAAATAAATAAATAAATAAATAAATAAATAAATAAATAAATAAATAAAGGGATCGGTATGTGACTCAGTGTTTGAGTGCTCCTGGGTTCAATCTCTAATACAATAATAATAGTAGTAATAATAACACAGTTAAGATATTCATAGTGAACCTAGTAATATTTTACTGCTAACTGATTTTTTTAGGATGTAATTAAATTTTGTAGAATATTATACAAAGGATTTGGATAGTTATAGAGCCCAGAGAAGTAATGTCTCATTTGAAAAGACTCCTAGCAACTTTCTTATGAAATTTTCTATTCTAGGATCTCTATAGGTGACCTTCACTAGAATGTCCAACAACTTTGAGTGTCAGCACATCACGTATGGTAACTTTATGCTTAGGATGGATCTATTTTGGGATTGGTAGACTAACCAAGTGAACTCACATAAGTGAATCAAACCTCTGTGTGAAGGAGAAAATTGAACCTAGTATCTACATGTGGAATTATATTGCATTGATCTGATCCAGAACCAGGAAATCTGGCCATGGAATTTATAGAGGGAGATAGCATGTACTTTCAGAATGCAGCACTGTAACATTGCCAACTAAGTTAAAGATGCTTTAACTTTCTTCCAGCAGGTATCAAAGTTAATGAAAAAAACATCAGCATTACAGTCAACCTGTAGTTAGCCTCCAGAAAGCCTGGGGCACCTGTCAGAAACACAATGTCAGCTGAGTTTGAGGACAGGAAAACAACATTGTGCAACTAAGGCAGGGTTTCTCAAACTCAATGGTAATGACGTTTTAGGCTTAGTAATTCTTTATTGTACAGGATTGTTCTCTACATTCTGAAGTGCCTTTCAAGGTCCTTAACCTTTAACTAGTAGATTCTGAAGTAATCCTAGGGTTCTTACAACCAATAATATTGCCAGACTTTATCAAATAACAGAGTAAAAGTCAATCCCATTTGCAAATGACTAGATGAAAGCCTAATGCAGAAGACTCATATTTGGGGAAAAAATAAAAAGAAGCAATATATGCTTGTTAGGGTACAAGTTAGGGTACCTTGGCACAAAAGCATTCAAGTAACACAAAGGAAGTGGGTAATGGGGAAATCTTAGTGAAGTGACAGTCTAGACCCTGAGATGCCAAATTTATTTTCACTAACAAAGAGATTGATCTCGACCCATAGACCTACTATACTGCCCTAAAACAAAGAATTAAGCAGAAATCCACTGCCTATGTCAGAGTGATTAGATCAGTCAGATCATTAAAGAAACACAGCAGTAGAGGATGGAATGTTCATGTTTCTTTATTGGATGTTACTGTTTACTGCTATATTCCTAAATGTTAATTGCTTGACATAATGTCACTTCTGACATACAATGCATATATGTCAGTCTCTCATCTGACAAACCTTTCCTACTTTATATTTTTTTCCCATCAATGTATGACATGTCTTTTAATTTATCATTAACAACATATCTCTGTTCTTGGTAGAATTCAAGTTTCTTGCCTTCAGGCATTTGTGACTTGTTTTGCAGAATACAAGTCTCTTATCTGAAAACATTTTCCTATAGAACTGGTAAGGATCCAATTCCTGAAGACAAAGTGGGCTTACTAAACTGTGGAGAGTGGAAAACAAAACAAAACAAAGAACAAACAAATAAACAAACAAAAAACCCAACCAACTAAACAAACAAAACCAGACAGAAGGGATAAATTTTACTGTACAGTGTGACACAATAGAGACTCTGTTCCTGCTGCTGCTTTACTTTTTTGCCTCCTGGAATTTGTCAAAAAATAGATAACTTTGAAAAGGAAAAATTCCTTTTCTCGAAATAATTCTCCTCTCCTTTCTTGGAAATCCCCATGGGTGTTAGAATCAAGCACGAAAGAAGTTCTCTTTTGCAGTGTAGTAATTGATTGAGACCACCGTTAAAGAATTATCTATTGTCCGTGTTTTTCTGCCTCTGGTGACTCATAAGCCTTTTGAAATAAGTTGAAGTATCGTGTGGGTGTCCTCTTTAGGGCCTTTCCTTATTATACACAGCTTAGAACTTAAACTCTGTGTCAGGTGGTGGTGATTTCATGCCTACAGTTGAGAGCTTTGCATTTCATAAAGAGCTCACATGTTGTATGAAAGGCAGCTGGTGTAATAATTTAAACCTAACTAAGGATGATTCTTTCATATTTTCGAGTAAATAATATTAGTGTTTGCTTTTGTTCTTGAAGACAGATCTAACGCTTTGGAAGTTTTGAACAAATTCCTAGGCAGTTTAGGCGTTTCCGTACTGGGCTACCACATGTGAAATATTAATGATTTCTTGGATGGAAACTAAAAAAGTATCCCTTAATTTTGCAAATAATATATTTAGTTTTATAATAATAGTTTGTCGTTGGTTATTTCCATGGGATGATGTAGAGTATATTTTCATTTAAATAACTCAGATAAAAAAATCATGTAAGCGTATATATGTTGTTTCAAAAGACTTGTAGCATGATGTTTGTTTAAAGGATTTATAACTTTTATTCCTGCAGGCACATTGCCATGGGACACATTTTTTTTTAAATTAAAATCAAAGTTTATCCAAACATTCCCTTAGATTTATTTTAATAAATAAAAAATATTTATTTGAAGTAAGAACAGCTAAAAGGGCAAAACTCATGATATCAAGATGATCAAATTCTTCTTTTTTGTATTTGATTGAGGTACATTTTTTTCTCCTGAAATAATTTTGAATTGAAATTTCACACACATGAAATACATTTTTTATTTTATTTTCAACAATATGAACCTTCATATGTGTTTGATTTGTGGATTCTTAAATGTTTTTATTTGTTTTTACTAGGAAATGGTGGAGATTTGTGCAATGGTGCTACTTTTCCCACAAGAAAAAATAAATTTATGCAAAGTTCAAAGAGAGAATTGAAAGCACTGTTTCATTACTGATTGATTGATTAATCAATGTACCCAGTGTGTTAAGAATTTCCAATACACTGAGCTCTATGCTGAAGTCTAGGGATTTTAAAATGATTAAGGTAAAAATCCTAGAAACCAATGAAGATATGTTTGATTAGTAAAATATGATGCATTTCAAATGAGGCATAATTTGACAATTTAATTATACATGTGTAAACAATGAATATTTATATCAAAGTTACTTTTCTAATACAGAAAATGCATGGCAAACTATCCTCAGCAAACCTGTTTTTGTATAGCCTTTGTACTAAGAATACTTTTGCATTTTTAAATGGTTACATTTTAAATTGTTATATAAAAGCCTGCATAATATGTAGAATTTTGTCTCTTGACCCACAAAGACTAGTGAATTTACTATTATGACATTAAAAAAAATTCCCAACCATAAGATGGGATACACATATCTACCTAATTTCTCCTAGGAAACCATTGAGAATATTACGCTTCATCTTCTCTGTTTCTGTATCTCTGTATTCCATCTCAGCCTTTGTTGGATTCTTTCTCTCGCCTTGAGAGAGAGATTTCTCTCTCTCTGTCTCTCTCTCTCTCTCTCTCTCTCTCTCTCTCTCTCTCACACACACACACACACACACACACACACACACACACACATATACACACAGCCACATGTACTTGATTTGATTCATATTTTTTAATTAATAGAACATAGAATTTTCTTTTGTGTAAGTACTTTGAAAAAATGTAGCTATTATTTGTCTTATGGTTATACAGAAATGACCACAAACTCTCTGTTGAACATTATTTTGTCTTTAAACTCTTGCTGTTATTAATAACATGGAAATATCTTCTTTTACAGCTTAGGGAGGTGAAACACCAATTATATTTTCAGAGTTAACAGGTATAAGTAGTTTTTTTTTCTTATTTCAAAAGATTAATTATCATATATAGCAATCACATTATTAAATTTATTAAATGTATTTTAACAAATACAGAAAACATTAAAACTGTACATGTTAATGGGGTGTCATGATATTTCAACACATTTAAACATTGTACAGTCTCCATTTTTATTATGAAAACATTCAAAATATTTTCTTCTAGCTTTTAGAAATACACATATATCATTGTTATCTATAGTCACCCATTGTGCAGCAGGACACCAGAACTTCTACTTCTTATCTCACTGTAACTTAGTTCCTATTGCAATGTTCTTGACATTCCACATTCCCCAGCCTCTGGTCACCACCATGCTAGTCTCCACTTCATGAGATCATTTTCTTTAAGATTCTACAGTGTAATGGTACACTGCATGTCTTCCTGTGGCTGATTCATTTAGCATAATATAATGATCTCATTCTTTCTGTGAATGACAGAATTTCATTTATTTTTAGAGCACATAGTATTTCAGTTTTTATATGTACATTTTCTTTATTCATTCATCTTTTTACAGTCTTTTGTTTTTTTCTCTTTCTTGGCTATTGTGAACAAAGATGAAATAAACATGGGACTCCAGGTGTCTCTTCCACATCCTGATTTCATTTCCATTGGGTAGTGGGAATTTTAGACAGCGTGGTATAATTGTTTTTAACTTTGAGGAACTTCCAAATGTTTTCCATATTTGCTGTGTGAATGTACATTCGCAACAATAGTGTGAAAGTGTGCGCTTTTCTCCACATCTTCACCAACACTGGCTATTTTTAGTCTTTTTGATTATAGCCATTTGTATATGAGTGAGGTGGGAACTCATTGTAGATTTGGATTTGTATTTCCCTGATAATTGGTAGTGTCAAAAACTTTTTCATTTGAAACACTTACCATTTGTATACATCCTTCTGAGAAATGTCTACTTAAATTTTATTGCCAACTTTTAAAATCAGGTTATTGTTTTTTTTTAATTTGAAATTCCTCATATATCTGCGTATGAAAAATTTATCAGATGCATGGTTTGTTGATATTACCTCCCGTTCTGTGGGTTGGTTCTTCACTCTGATGATTGTTTCCCTTAACATGCAGAAGATTTTTTTTTTTAAAGAGAGAGTGAGAGAGACAGAGAGATAATTTTTTTAATATTTATTTTTTTTTTAGTTTTCGGCAGACACAACATCTTTGTTTGTATGTGGTGCTGAGGATCGAACCCGGGCCGCACACATGCCAGGCGAGCACGCTACCGCTTGAGCCACATCCCCAGCCCCCAGAAGATTTTTTTTATTGTTGTTGTTAAACACAATCACATTTGTCTATTATTGCATTTGTTAGTTTTGCTTTTGAAGTCTTTATTGTCCAAAAATCTTTGTCCATTTCAATGCACTAAAGCATTTCACTTAATATTTCTTCCTTTAGTTTCATAATTTTAGGTTTCACATTTGAGTGTTTAATTTCCTGTTTGAGGATTTTTTTTTTTTTGGAGAGTGGTAGGAATCTGGTCTAGTATGTGGACACCCAATACTACAAATCAGTCCATTTATTAAACAGGCTGTTTATTCTCCCATGCACATTCCTAGCACCTTCATCAAATATATTTTGTATATATTTTGAAGTATATTTGTAATTAGGTACTGTAAACCCTCCTTCTTAATTCTTTTTTTTCTCAGGATGCCATTGGCTCCTCAGAGGTTTTTGTGGTTTCATGTAAACTTTAGAATTATTTTTCTATCTCTATGAAGATTGTCTTTAGTATTTTGATGGGGATTTCTTTGAATCTATAAACATCTATGAATAGTATGGATATTCTAACAGTATAAATTCTTCCAATCCATGGGGATGAACTAGCTTTTCATTTGTGTGTGTATGTGTGTGTCCTCTTCAAGGTTTTTCATCAGTGTAGCATACTTTTCATTGTAGATTTTCTCTTTACCTTTTCGGATACATTTGCTCCTAGGCTTTTTAAAAATTTTGGGTAGTTATTATAAATGAGACAGCTGCCATTTACTTCTATTTCACATAATGTGTTATTGACATATAGCAAAACTGATGATTTTCATACAACTATTTTGCATCCTACTTCTTTTTCTGCTTTTGTAGAAAATCTTGGTAAGGTTGATAATTAGAGCTGCATAAAAGATTGTTCATTATAGGATTTCCATGTGATGCAATAACACCTGGCTTCTAATACCATGTTTCACCTAGTCACTGGCAGGGAAGAAACTGCAAATATTGTCTCCTTGATGTTAAATCTTTGGTGGAATCCAAAATTGTGAAATCTAGAGACTAACCACATTCCTCATGTGTGTTATTATTTGTACTGGGATTTAAGTGGCACACTTACCTGGCACCAATCATAGAAACCAAATGGACCATTTCAATGGCAGCACTTTCATACTTATGGTAAAGGAAAAAGGCACCATAAATTTTTTCATAGATGTTGGTGTTAATGTTGCCTCACTAATTATTATTTATACAGTTTTGAAAGAAATATCCTCTCAGTGGACATATTCAGTAGGAGTGAGGGAGGCAGGGGTCAAAGGAGCAGGGTTGGTTTGTGAATTACAGGTGACAAGTTCACTTTAGCATTTTTCTTTTACTAAATCTTTCTATTCCTGTTTCTACCTTATGGAAAGAAAGTTATGGCAACTAAAACTGCTTTAATATAGGTGTCACTGAATCCAAGTTTCAATAATCAAGTAAATTTCAAGCTTTATGAGCCATATACCACACTTAAAGAATTTGTAGTACATACCTGTATCAACCCATTTATCTCAATCCAGTGGGTAGTAAATTCCATCATTCTTAATCTAACTCTTTAAGCATTCATTCCCACAGGTATCTTTTAGGTTTCTCACAATGGAAATTAGCAAAAACCTTTTGGTTCTTTTAGGGTGGAAATTATTTTCACAGTGGTGAGCCTTCCCCTGGAACATGCTGACCCTAGTTACTGATATATAGGTAATTAGGTGTGAATCATATTTTTTTGAGAACAGCATGCACACCCTCACAAGGCAACTGCTTCAAATAAGTTTATTATCTTTTTTTTTTTTTCCCCAAGAGGAAGCATGTATTCTCAGAAACAAGAGATTGAGTGTTTTCCCGGAAAAGGATGTTCAGAGTAACGTTACAACTCAAATTTTCATTTTCTTCTGAGTACATCTAGATATCATATATTCTCAGTTGCAAAGCCTGTGATGATTATGTGTCTACTTAGCTAGCCTATGATCTCTAGTTTTTCTGTCATACTAATTTGGTATAATAAAAATGTATTTTGTAGCTATGATTAAAAGTTCACAATTGATTGTTCTTCTGTAAAGGAAGTTATCCTACATAGCCTGGGTATAATTGATTTAATAAGTGAAAAGTCTTTAAGAACAAAAAATGAGATTTCTGGAAAAAGAAATTCTTCTATGAATGCACCTTTTAACCAGTGTACCCTTCCTGTTAGCCTGCACTATGGATTTTGAACTTGTTCCTCAAACACCAATATCATACATTCTACTTCCTGGCTTTTTCTGTTTTTTTTTTTTTTTCCTCTGATTTATGAGTTATGGATGATACAGGGTCATACTCCTTTCCTAACTCTCCTTTTCATAATGGACACTTAGCATGAAAATTTAATTTACATTGTAAAGCTGCAATAAATAAAGTTAAATTATCCATCTGTTTTCCTGTGAAATTGGCTGTGTTGCTTTAATAAATAAGAGGTTATTTTAGAGATGCCATGGAAGTTTTATGGTTCTCTGACACTGTTGAGTCCAGACCTTAGCGATCTGAGATTGCTCTTTTGTATATGTAAGTACTCTGATACAATCAATTGTAGCCATTCCCACCCCCAGCCCCATCATTTTTTGTTGTTCTCTTTATTATTGAGATGGTCCATAGAAGCAACTGTGCATTCATCCAGGAATATCTTAATCAACAACATGTGATAATTCAGTTAGTTTCAATACAACTATATGCCAAGGTATACTAGCATCATGTTTTACTTTGGCAAGGAACTCATTTTTATGTTCAAGCTCAATAACATAATAAAATCAAACTCCAAATCCCTACTCAGACATCCATTTCCTGGGACAACTATTGATACTTTATCAATTTCTGTGATTGGGGAAAGAACCCTTGCTGGTTATTTCAAAATTGTTACAGGGTTTTGTAGAAGTGTAATGCAAAGAGGAAATACTGATTTATTAGTGAAAGAGTAAAGGAAAGGAGGCAGATATTAACCCAGTACTAGGAAAACAAAACAAAACAAAATGAGTTCAAGACTGTTACAATTTATTAGCATGAAATAATCCAGTGCCATTCCCAAAGAGCAGAATGCTCATCTTGGCTGTGCCTCAGGTGCTTGGAGGAATCATTTTGTTGGATCTTTGAGACTGATATCTCTAAGGATAGAATGCTAACAAACACAGACAGCTTAGGGTCCCCACAGGGAGCCCTTGTTACAGTGACCACACCCATCAGGAAGGGAGAACAGACCTGCTGATACATTGTTTCTCATGGAATAAATCAAACTGGGCTTGGAATGTGGAAAATATCAACAAAACTACTACTATTTGAGCCAACTGTTACTTCTCCAGTGAGGTACAGTTGCTCAGGACTGTGCTGTTAAGAACAAGAGGAAATGGAAATTTTATGTATCCCCCTCTTGCTACCTATGGGCAGAGCTCAGTAGAGATTCAGATAGGAAAATAAACAAACAAACAAACAAACAACAAAAAGAAAAACCCACAAACACATACACACAATTAATCAATCAATCAATCAATCAATCAATAACAAAGTGAGTTTCAAGAATCCCAACACCAACAATAGAACAGAGTTGAGGAAAGAAGGGTCAGTTTGAGGCTGAGCGTCCATAACTGAGAGTCCATGATAAAGAACATACTGGTCATTTTTTTCAGTATTACAAAGAAAGATTAAAATCAGCTGTTTTGAGGAAAAATGCCCACAGAAGATGGTAAGATTCAATGCTAAATTTCGCTGTTCTAAACATTATGTTTTATTAGTGGGAATTAAGGTCATAGATTACTTCTATCTTCAGGTCAATTAATCAAATGTGTATTTATTACTTTTTATATATCTGAGCCCTGAGGCACCAGACTTGGTAAACAAACACACACACACTTACACACACACACACACACACACACACACACACAATTTGAAAGCCTTCATTCAATTATATTTTTTACCAACCCAAAGAAATTCCCAATGCCTGAGGCTGACACACAGGAGCTCCAATCACTGGTTCTTTTAAATAAAAATATAAATTTGTGCTTTTTTGTAAAAAGCTGTCATGTAGCAAAAAATGCTGAAAAAATAAAAAGTTTTTTCCAGATAAGAATAAATGAGAAATCAGTTTCATTCTTCAAGTGTGTCTTTAATAACAGTTAAAAATAGTCGATTACGTGGGAGGCCTATACGAGTATTACTTTGAATCATCATAAGATTCTATAGATGCTGCTCTGTGAGGATATAATAAATGACCAATGTAGGATAAACTAAAGAAAGAAACTCAATACTTGATTTAAGAGGTAGAATTAAAATGTAATTTCAAATATATAAATCAAAGAGCATGTTTCTTGAGACTTATGTTTTATGTGATTTAGGATGTTCTGCAGCTTATTCAATAGAATTGAAAATATAGAGAGATAATTTTTGAAGTATCTTCGTAGTCTTATCAGATATTGAAGTGTCCTGGTCTTATTCATTGCAATGATAGCTGGTTATAATGAAACATAATATTTCATTTAAAAATAATGATATGGGAGCCTTACCACACCAGAGTTCTGTCCTGTAAACTCCTGACAGGAGAGACACTGCCAAACACAAAATGTGCTATATTGAACTCTCTGCCATTATTGCCATGCGACCTAATGGAGCTGGCAGCTAAAAAGGAACACAAGCTGATTGCTTTTCTTTCCTCTTGCAGCAATTTTTGCTTCAGGGGATTATTACTTACCTTCAGACTGCACAGAATTCCAAATATTCTCCTTTCTAAAAATACTGCTTTGAAAAGATCCCATTTGCCCTATCAGACAGGAATCTCTCTCATTCCACCATTTTCCTATTTTCCCATTTCACATTCGTATTTCTAACATATTTTACATAAATGTCATACTTATCCATATTATAACATAAAATAATAAATATCTTAAATTTAAATTATCCTTTCTGATAAAACTAAATATCTTGTATTTCTACAATTTATTTTATCTGTGTCTTCTTTGCAGAAGATTTGTATTTAAATATATTAGGCCATAATTAACAACTCTCATTTGCTATGAATCAAACTACATACATGTATGTTTTTAAACAGTGCCAGAAGCTAGGAAGGAGAAGAAAAATTATTATTGTTCTTCTGTTTATTTTGTTTATTATGTACTTAATACTTTGGTGTATAATTGCTAAGGGTAACTGTATTTTTTAACCAGAAAATAGCAGAACTATTAAATATCGTGCCAAGAAGGACTCTTTCTTGCTTCTTTTTTAATATGGAGAAAATAATATTTCCTTTTAATTAAAAATATAAAGAATTTTGCAAGTAAGTAGTGAAAAAGTCTGAAAAAGCAAATTAAAATATTAGGCAGCTATATAATAAAGAGTAGTTTATTTGAGAATAAGTTAAATTTACATTGAAAGAAAGTTGGAATTTAGAAGAAAGCTTATAGTAGCTCCAGGAAGAATGATATGAATATAAAAACAGTGAATCTGAATAATCTTGTTAAATACAAATCTTTATTTCTTTTTCTCCTTAAAGAATTTTGAATTCCTTATGACACTTGCCTATTTGACCCAGAATTAAAATGATATTTCTTTGCACAGTGACAATGATTTAGGCAAGTTACCCAATATCTCTGAGTTTCACCTTCCTCATCTTAGTAAGTAGGATCAGTAACCAATCAAATACAATTACTCTGATGAATAAAGGAATAGCATATTTGCATTTTCCTTTCATAATGGTCTCAATAAATATCAGTTATGTTTTTTGAGACATTTCAACTCTGTACCCGTTAGATTGATCTGCAGTTCCCAGCTTGTATTTCATCATCATTAAAAAAAAAATAGAGTAAGTGAGATCATCAAACATGCCAGACATTTATATAGAAGCTCTAAGCACTCATGTAGTGCCATTCATATACCAGAAACCTATTTCAGGATAGGTTTGTTTTCAGTTACTCCCACATTGCTCCCCCATCCCCTGCAACAGTTGAATATATTTCTACATATTTTAGGGAATCATTGAAAAACAGAGAACAAATGAGATTTATTTTATAAAGTTAAATTGGTAAAATGTTCAGTTTCTTACATTTGTTCATTTCTTTTCTGGAAGAACATGGAGATTTTCAGACTTATTAAGTCATGAGTGCTCCCACTGTAATCAGTTTCATCTTATACATCAATGCGTCATATTTTCAGGACAAGTTAAGTGTGTAATTCTGGAAAAAGTTTAAATTATGTGCACTCTATAACGAATATAACATTCAAAATGAAACACAAGTTTGTTGTTTTCAGAAGTAGGCACAAGCAACAGCTTCCTTTTATCTGCTCTTTAATTCAGGTGGGTATGGAAAATAATGTATGTGAATGGAAAAAAGACATAAATTTGATTAGTTTTCTGTATGAAAAGTATCATGCAGATACATACATACATCTATCTTGAAAACTGGCATGAACTCACATCATTGTACTCAGTATCCAAGAGCTCAGCAGTTAAAAGGCTGAACTTGATTATAGACATGCCTAAGCATTCAGCTCTGCCAATTTCCAATGCACACACAAGTGACTCTTAGACTGTAATGAAAAAGATGCAGGTGTGTCTTTGTACTGCTTAACCCCAATCCCAGGGTGAGCTTTAAATGTCCAAAAACAAACCACGAAGAACTGTTTTATTTCTTCCATTTTCACTCATATTCAAAAACAGAACACTTACATCAATATATATATTAGCATACAGAATTTGAAAAATGAAGTATCAAAATTAATTGTCATTCTAAAGCATATAATATGTTAATCATATAATGTAAAAATAATGAAATCTGATTACATATATATTTAAGTAAAATATCTTCTTTTTAAAGATTATTTTGAAAACAGTTTCTAAATGAAATAAATGGAAGGAAGGAAGGAAAAGAATGACCAAATTTTGTAGGTTCTATTTTGTGAAACTCCAATTTTGTTTCTTCCCTTATTTAATACACATGGAATTTGATTCTGATATGTTGCAAAAAGAAAATTAATAATTCTGGTACCATAGGTTATCTTTCCTATGAAGATGATACTAAATCTACTAATAAAGCATGTGTTTCAAGTTAAAAATAAATAAATAAATAAATAAATGAAATAAATCATATTTTATCTTCTGACTCATTCAGGTAAAATATTAGAATAGACCTATTAAATTTAATATGCTATCTAAATTCACTGAATTTATTTATTTAAAGTTTGTTGGTTCTGGTTCAAACTGAATGCTTTCATTTTCCCTCATGCTTTTCCCTTATAAGACCTTTCATAATTTACAAACAGGTGAAGTGAGTGTATTTCATTTTGATTATGCAAAAGTTGTTTATGGTACTTAGAGAAACAACCCAGAAATTTGATTCATGGATCATAGAAACAAGCCCTACCTCTCCACTCTGGATCTTTACAAGCTAAGTGGGGCTCCTGCTTATCTCCAGGGTGAAGCCAACATGGAGATTTGGGTCAAAGTAACTTTGCTTCAAAGCTGAGACAAGGATCTAAAAATGAATAGTGTAACATCTATGGAAGCCAATAGAAAAGTGATTACTGCTCACCTTCCTGGGTGGACATTGGTGGGCAGATACCTTGTAATCACAAAGGAAGGTTCTGAGAATGAGGAATAGAAATGATCTGAGCTAGAAGATGGGCAAGAAATGAATGCCAATCACATCATTTCTTCGGTTACAACTAGATATAGCTGAAATAAGACCTGAGGCACCCAGACTTCATAATTATGTGAGTTAATAAAATTCATTTCTTGTTTTAGCCAATTTCAATTATGTTTTCCATAATTTTCAACTATTCCATGTATAGTGAAATAGGAGTTTCTCATCTTACTGTAATATTTTAAAACATTATAATATTTATATTAACAATGCTTATAAAGTTATTGAAATGCTTCAAATAAAGCATACTTTGATGTACAAAAGTTAACGCTAAAAGAATTCTTACTGCTATTACTGCTAAGTAAATCTTGTGATTATGAGTTATCATACTCAGGAAATGGTGCAGTTTTTTTTTGAACAGACTATAATTTACACATTTTTACTAAGAACTGAAAATCATGTAGAAGTAGATACAAATAAATATATTTTTATCTTCTTTTTTTTAAGGGGCTTTGATCTAAGGGGGGAAAAAAGAAACTCACTAAATTAACCTCAACGTAGCAATCTTGACCATTCTGGAATTGAGGTAAGAATCTTATGCAACAAAAGTTTCACTTTCTGAGTGGTGCTGGGAATTTATGAGGGTTCACATCTCAGGTCAGATATAAGGTATCACCACAGAAATCAAGTTTTATGCTGTGATTCACCATTGTTTGAAATTGATTCAGGAATTGGTTCACTGTGCTGTTTTGGAGTCAAAGCTCTGTCCATCACCGTACATTTTTTTCCTCTTCTATGAATAAATCTTTTCTCCTGATCTTAAGCATAGGGAACCTATAGGAGCAATTACCTTTTCCATTGCAGTCACTTATATATTGTACCAGGTCCCATTGAGTACTACACATATGCCTTGTTATTTTTAGTCTCATTTTGGAGGTATGGAAGCCTCTCCTGATCACCTGATTTTACTTCTATATAGCAAAGTGACCTGCAAATCCTGTTGCTGAATTTCAATAACTTGTTGGAGACATTATGTTACCAAGTTGGACTGCTTACATTTGGATGGTGCTTTGGAATATCCCGATACAGTGTTAGAACATAATTGTTGCTTAACCTCTTGGGCAGTGTGCCTCCTCCAACCAGATGGACTACAATCTGTAGGGAATTTCCAATCATGCTGCCTTATTCTGATAAGTATGAGAATTCTTAGTGTACCTCTTTAATTTTTACTTGATATTCAACTACTTTGCATAAATATCAGAAGAAAGAGCAAATGAGATATTAATGCTAAAAGAATGGTATATATACGTCATACTTTATAATATAGTCTGAAACTTAAGTTTTTATTATGAAGTATACAATTAATGATGTTGGTATGGTAACTTGGTAAGGCCATTTTTAAAAATATTTTTACTTGTAGATAGACACATGCCTTTATTTTATTTATTTATTTATTTATTTATTTATTTATTTGTTTGTTTTTATGTGGTGCTGGGGATCAAATCCAGTGCCTTACACATACTTGACAAGCACTCTAATACTGAGCTACAACCCTAGCCCTAGGCCACTTTTTACCTAGACAATTCCACAGGTTGTTTTTGAGGGGTGAAGTAACATTTTCTTTTCTGGGAAAAAGCAGACTTGATCACTGATGTAAAGTGACAAATTTCCCTTACTACACATCCCTAAATAATGCAGCACACTATTTGTGTAGGTATCTATATTGAACCTAGTGTTCCTTATGAGATCTTGGTTTCAAGGAACTGACATAGACATGCTAATACTCCAGCAACTTTTAATTGCTGTGAGGAAAAAAAAAAAAGGAAAGAAAGAAAACACCTTTTGTTTCTATCCCAGGAGTTTTCATGTCTTTCATGAACTTCCATGTAACTGTAACAGGTTAGTTTTCAAGTAGCATACATTTGTAGAACTTCTATTTTATATCAGAAAATATAAACACTGGTATTTTGAATTTACTTTTGAAACACAAAACTCCATAAAAATAGCTGATCATTGTACAAAACTATGTTGTGCATAAAATCTAGCTAATAAACATAAATGAGCCAGATGTAGTAGTATACTTCTGCAAATCCCCCTGACTTGAGCTGAGACAAACGGATTTCAAGTTCAAGGACTTAGAGCAACCCTGTATCAAAATAAAAAGGATTGCAGATTAGAGTACTGTTGGATTCAATCCCTAGTGTCACACACACACACACACACACACACACACACCAAAAAGAAATTGAACATGAACTTTTCATCATTAATGTTAATAAAGTCTCTTCAAAAATTAATTACTTTCAGGGAATTACAAAACTAACCCATATTATCCAACTAATAAAAACTTGACAATAATTCAATGAAAAATTATTACTATCATGTTTTTAAGCGATACTTTTTAGCATGAAGGTTGGAGATTTACCTTCCCTTTCAAGTGTTTTACAGGTAGAAGATTTACTTTTCAAACATATTTTGGCTGGATATTCATATATTTATGCCTATCTGGTATACTTCTCACCTTGTCAATTAGAATGTGATACAGTTTTATAAGATTATCAAAATT
This sequence comes from Marmota marmota marmota, assembly GCF_001458135.2. Lineage (NCBI taxonomy): Eukaryota > Metazoa > Chordata > Mammalia > Rodentia > Sciuridae > Marmota > Marmota marmota. The sequence goes on along the minus strand of NW_025999968.1, from coordinate 45,215,966 downwards.
CAAATTCAAAGTGATATATAAAGCTGTAGACTTTATTACCTTAGATAGCTCTAAAAATCTGCAAGGAGTCAAAAAGGTACTATAGAGATCCATGCTTCTTCAACATGGTGCTCTATGAAGTAGGCATACAGAGCAATCTGCCTAAAGAAGATGATGTCCAAACCACAGAAATTAGAGAAAGGAGAAAAACTGTGATGGGAGGGTATTGTCTCTGAACTTAGAAAGATCAACTTCTGGCCAACCTTAGATTTGTCCATTCTGTACAATTTAGAGATACCCTGTCTAAATCAGTCATTATTTACATTTATCTGTCCATGGGCACCTATTTATACAAATGAAAGATAACATTGAAAACTTTCTTCCCTTTCTCTTCTATCTTTCCTTCTTTCCTTTCTTTCTTCCCTCCCCTTTTCCTCTCTCTCTCCTCTTACTTCCCTCCTTCCTTCTTCTTCTCTCTTTTCATTCAATGTATCTATGATACAACATGCTTCTTGTTCTACTTTTACCTTGGAATATACTAATTTTCATTATTATACTTATAAGCCATTTGAATTTCTAGGAAAGCATTTGAGATTAAATTAAGAAATTAATTGAAAGTATACAGAAAATATTCAAGTTATCAGAACCAAAATCTTTCAAGTTGATGGCAAAGTATAAAAGATGTTTCTGCATTTAAACCTATAAACCAATTTGAGGAAATAGATTTAGAATAAGGTTAATTTGCTTATTTTGTTAAAACAACTGTAGCTTGTGTAATTTCAACTTTAATAAATAGAAATGGATTCCTCATTTTGAGGCAGCTGGAATTAAAGCAGGTAAGCGGGAACTATTGAAAAATAAGAAAGTGATATTTATTGATTACAGTAGAAAAATTATGCTTGTTTTCTTGCTCAACGATCTTAGAGTCAATTTAATAAGAAAATAATTAAATGCATTAAAAAGTTTAAATTTTAAAGTTTCATATCTTTGCTTGTCCCCAAACATGATACTCTTTTATCTTCCAGAAGAAACATCTTGATTGACATGACTACAAACGGATGCTCTGTATGAAATAATGAATTGGCTTTTACCCTATCTAAAGATTGGTAGAGCAATTGAAAAATTTCAGTACTTATTTCTTGTATTAATGCAGGGGTAACGCAAAAGTTCACTAGAGCTGTTGACTTATCTGCATATAAAATGTTGAATGCTATCCAGGAGAGAGTGCTAAATGTTCCACAGCATTGCAAATTTGCATAATGAAAAAGAGAGTGCATTTAATTTACCATTAACTTGTTAAACCTCTCTGTAATATTTTCTCTCTGTAATTTATTTTTATATGCATTACAAGGTAATTGAAATCAAAACTGCAATAGGTTAATGGAATAAAAGGAAAAAAAAGAAAACTATGAACTGGATTTGCCCTTAGAAAATTATCATAAAAAGCCAGGATATTAGAATCTGTAAGTGTGGAAGGCTATTCATTGAAGCCTGATTTTGGACTTCCAGATGGTAGGTAAAATACTTTCTAATCAACTTTTATTTATACCTGCTGTAGATATTGTGCATTAGCAAGCAAAGAATATAATACTATGGGGCACAATCTTACATTTTGTATGATGTCCATAATAACTAAAAATCATGAAAGGAAAAATGGGATAAACCAGACATGTTGGAAAAAAATACATGAGCAAATTAATACTGTCCAGCATTCCTACTAGGTTGATTTAAAAATTAAAGCATGCTTGTAATAAGTGTGAATGTAACTTAGAAATATTAGAATAATAATATTATAATGAGTGATATTTTCACATAATACTCATTATAAACAAAATATAAATTCATCCTGTGATTTAGAATGAGTATAATACTTGTCCTCACACTCTGAAAATGACATTAAAAATCAACTTTAAAATTAGGCCTCACAGAAAATGAATTTAAATAGCAGCTCACAGAGATCAAAAACACACCCATTCTTTTTATTGGGAAGATAAAGCTTTCCAAAATTGAGCAGGAGAATAAGTGGGTTCAGGCAAAGTGGAGCAGATCCAGCTTTACTAATTCCCCATACTTCTCTGCTATATTTTAAAGTCACATTTGAACAATTATACTTTTAGTTTTTTCAGGCATTATGTGGAAAATGTGCACATTTTAAGAAGTGTCAGCCTGAAATATGTTATTTATTGATAATTAAGTTAACCAAGGCAATCACTGTCAAAGTTTGCAATGTGGGCTCTTTAAATACAGTCCTCTTTTCTTCAAATACATTTTGTCAATTAAAATTCTTTTCTAATGCTTTATTAATACCTGTAATTTTGAATGATGTACTGTATTTTTCATGGCAGCCATTGCCCCTCACCCTCTTCCCTGTCTTGATGTCAGCATTGGATTTCCATCCAAATAAATATTCCTGTACAGAAATGCGTTTTTGAGTTTTAGAAATATTTTAATAGCTTTTTAAAAAAATGCCTATTAATAGAGAAAACATATTGGTTCAAACCTCAAACTCCTCTGCACCCCAGCCACTAGTCCACATAGTACCTTTGTACAAATTATCACACATCACCCCCAACATACACACTTCCCTGAGCATATGCAGAACTGTGATTGCAGAATTCAATCCAGAGCTGAGTGTTCTTGTAAGTGAACAAAATACTGAGATGAACACAGCACTATGCCTGTCTAATCCCACATGAACCACAATCTGTAATATTAAAAACATACCAGAGTCATTTCTAAGGTGAAATGCATGAATATATATAAGACCAAGTGGTTTAATACAACAGTTGTGGCTATATAATAATTTTTTTAAAAAAAGTGTAAGTAAGATTTTTGTTTTTAATGCAACAAACCTAAGATCACAACTCTTAATATGGTAAGCTATAAGTACACCATGTTAGAAGTGAAAATCATAGAGAAAAGCAAAGGTAAAAGGACAATTCTATTTCTAGAGTTAACTATTATTCAAATGTCCTTCTATGATAGCTCTTTTTTCACTTAATACTAAGTACTGAGCATGTCCTATAATATTCAAATTTTTAAAATTTTTAATTATTTTAATTATCTCATTAATTTGATAATCACTAATTATTATACATAATGAATTTAAATAGTTTAGAAGTTGATTTATGTATGTATTGATACAGATATATTTCAAAACAATATAAAATACTAGAGAACAACTTCTAAGGAAGCAATGCTTTTATTATATTTTTATTATGCTGCATTGCTACTTGGAAGGATATTTAATTGTGAAGCTCAGTATCTAATCCCAAGAATTTTTAAATTTAATTTTCTTCTATTACAGATTTAATGATATTATATATCATAACAATATTTATTATTCTATGTAAAAGCCCCAAGTAAAATAAATAAAGAAATAAATCTCAAAGCAAAGATCTTTGATTTTTTTTTTGGCATACCTTTAAAATAGGCCAAAATATTTTCTAATCAAATCGCAACTTAGTTTAGATTGATGAATACTAAAAAGGACATTATAAAAATATTACATTATTGAAAATACTCCTGCATATAAATCTGCAAAAACAGATTGTTTGGAAAAACCCTGTTGTGAAAGAATTACTTGCCTTACTGAGTTTTATATTCTCAGCACATCAAAAAAATACTAAGTTACTTCATCAAAGTAAAAATCAAATCCATTTTCTACTGACTAGAAACACTCTCCATGGAAGAGCAATTTAAAATCCTTTTAGATGTAGGTAGATTTTTTTTAAAAAAACAGAAGTCTCCTTTTAATTTTTTTTAGATCTTCTCTAGGACCCAAATTCAGCAACTCTTCAAAGAAAATTCCCATTAGCTGTTAAAATTGGGATCACTTTTCAACAGAAAGTCACAAGTGTTTAACCAATTTTTCTCAAAGCCACGTATTTCCACAAAAGTAAGAAGTACAGTAACAAATGAAGCTCAATTTACCCACATTCCTAAGGATCTAATAAAACCTAACTTCAATTAGATTCTAGCAGGGAATGCTACTCATAGTGAACATGCTCATGAATTTTAAACTATTGGATTTGCTCATGAAGTATCCAGCATTTTTCAAAGAATTACAATAGTCTTTACAGTTATAATTACACATACACTTTACCCCAGTAGTTAACTGAGACATATACATTACTCTTCAAAATAACCAAAGAACTTTTCCTGTGCTCTAAGCTGCAAACATTTATTTATGATATCAAAAGCTTCAATGAGTTTACTCACCAACAACTGCCTTCTGAGAAAATTCTTCTTTCCTTTTATGCAACTCCATTGACTCTCTTACGTACATACGGTCTAGACATGCGCCTGGCTTCAAGTCTAGTAACCACACCAATCATTCTTTTCTGAACACTAATGGAGGCACTATTCAATTGGAGAGTGATTCTCTAAAATGATACTTTATCATTCAGTAAGTGCATCAAATAACTGGACATTCCTTTCATGATCCTTCCTCATGATCCCAATATAATGCCTTAGTGTTTCACTAAAGAACATGTTATTAAAGTGCCATATGTTTGGATTGTACTTTAAAATTCAGAAAAAAATCAAAATGCTTTTCTTAGATCAATAGTCTTGCTATTGATATTATTGGTTACTTTGATCAATGTTCCTGGTGAACAATTCTTTTGTGGGTAAAAAGACCATGAAAAAAAGTACTTTTTTCCCTGAGCTGTTATAACTCTTATAGAAAGTCAACGTATACTGTCTCTGACTCATTATTCCCTATTACCATGAATACAGGGATACTCAAATAAATTTTGTATTATTATTCTGTTTACTGCTTTCTTTAGCAAACACTTCCTTTTGATTGCTTTTAATTGTATAGCATTGTCTTTACCACTACTCTGAGTATTGCTCTCATTTATCTATTCTCTTTGTAAGACAAATGAAATTCCATTTGTATTATATGTGTTCTCCTACAAGTCTCCTCTTCTGTTTTCTCTTTTTATACAAAATTAAAAGTAAAGAGTAAAATCTCATGTATTAGCTACAGTCCCTTGACAAAATAAAATATCAACAGTGTCTTTATATAGAAGAACTTTATTAAGATAATACTTAAGAATGCTTATGGCTTTCATTTTTAGGGAAGCCACTCTTGTTTAATCACAGGACACCAAACTGAACCAGCCAGAATGTCAACTAAAAGAAGGACCTTGGGATATTTATGCCTCCTCAGTGGTAAAATGATAGAATGAGACTTAATGAACTTATATTAGGATTATGTAAAAGTTGTGTGTTTCTCTGGAAATATTTGACAATACATAACATAATGCATGTAATTTCCCCCTAAATTCAAAAAATGGGAAGTGCAACATTCCTTTATGTTTTACTATAGTTTGAATCTGAAATGTTCCCTAAAGGCCCAGGTATTGAAAGTTTGGTCCCCAGTCTATGGTGCTATTGGGGGCTGGCAGAACCTTTAAGAGATGAGGCATAGTGAAAGGAAATTAGGCCATTAGGGGAAACCCTTTTAAGTTTATTTTGAGAAATTAACCCCTTATTCCTCTTTTTCTTTGGGTTTGCCATAAGAAAAACAGTTTTGCTTCCCAGCTGTGATCCCATAATGATATTTTGTGCCACCACATGCCCAAAACAATTATAGATAGAAAGCTCTGGAACTGTGAGGCAAAATAAATATTTTCCTTTATTAAGTTAATTTGGGGATATTTTTGTTACAGTGATAGAATACTAACATTCTTATTATAATCTTAAAATATTACATAAATTAAAACTGAATATTCATTGATTTCATTGGTTCTGGATGTTTTGCCAGGCATACCAGTCTTCTAGTTATGGAGACCATTCCATGTCTCTTTGGAATGGTCAGTGTTTTCTGGAACTTGGGTTCCACAGTCAGCATTCAGGAAGTGAACTGTCAGAATTCTGGGTCATGTTTCCCACAGCAATGACATACCATTTCCTGAAAAATATGTAGTTCATTAACTACAAATACATAATCCAGAGTTCCAATTTTAGAGGAAATGAAAGATAACAAATATGCAAACAAAATATTTAGTGACAAAAAGTCATATCAAATATTGTCAATGATTAATATCAAAATGTAAGAATGAATCAAACTGATAACGTGCACTAACCTAAAAAATAAAATGCAGTTATCAAAATAAGAATAAATCTTGTAAGCAAAATGAGAAGTAAATTTACTGTGAACTACTTACGACTCTCCTGTTCATGTTGGAGGGGATGGGGGAAAGGGAGAAAAGTCAGTGTCACAGAAACCAACAGGAAAAATAATTTCTAAAGGGTGGTGGGGGGTCCACAATGTCTCATATCACAGATATGGAAAGAGAACAAGGAAGGAGTATATATGTGTGCCCATGTGTGCACATCCACATCCACAAAGAAATGGGTTTTTCCTGATGGTTTTTTAAGTGTGTCTAAAATCCCATTAAAATACAAGAGTTCACAGCCAGTCTCAGCAAGTTAGCAAGGGCGTAAGCAAATTAACAAGACCCTGTCTTTAAATAAATTATATATATATATATATATATATATAAAGTATTAGGATGTGGCTCAGTGGTTAAGCACCTCTGGGTTTAATCCCCAATTTAAAAAAAAAGATTTCAAGATATTGTATAATGTAAATGAGAAGAAAGATTATTAGACTATACATTTGAAAAATAAAATGATAAAATATTAGCCAAGGAGGAAATGAAGAAAAATTCCTATGTCTGGTGAAGTTCTCAATATTTTTTTTTTTGAGGTGGAATACAAGGGATTGAACTCAGGACCACTTGACCTCTGAGCCATCTCTCCAGCCCTATTCTTTATTTTATTTAGAGATAAGGTCTCACTGAGTTGTTTATTACCTGACTTTTGTTGAGGCTGGCTTTGAACTCATGATCCTCTTGCTTCAGCCTCCTGAGCCTCTGGGATTACAGGTGTGTATCACTACACATGGTGAAGTTGACAATTTTTATGATATGATTATTACTGAAAGAAAATAGAAGAGATGGGTGCTATAAATGAGAATTCATTCCTAAAAGAAAATATCAATTGGAGACAGTTAAGAATGTGTAAGACAAATGGCAGATAGATGCTAGATTATTTTTATTCTTGTAAGGTTGTTCCAAAAGAATATTATGAATGTTTCAGTTCTATCCACTGGCATTGGAAACACTGGATAATGTTGTTTATGGGTGAAACAGAGACACATTCAAAGGGAGAAGATAGAATGGAAGAGTTCATTATGTTTAATATGTCAGGGATAAAGGAAGCAGCAGGCTGGAAGGTAGACAACATGGTGGCAGTGTGACACTGCTAAGTAGTCAGGGGTAATCTGTCATCAAGTGTTCTTCGGTTCTAGCTACAAAACTGAATGAGGTTGTGAGACCAGAAACCTCTCTGTGAAATTTCCCATAGCATGGTAGCCATAGAACATCTGTGGGAAAACTTATTATTCGTGATAGTAGCTAATGTGTATTTAGCCTACTGCGTGACAGGCATTCTAATTTTTCAAACGCCTAAAAGAAGAGTGTTATACTTTCATTTTACAGAGGCTCAAAGAGCTTAAGAGCATTAATTATTTCCCAGGTAGATAGAGTCAGGATTCACACCTGGAGAGACTGCCTCTGGAACTCACATCCCTAGCCATTTCTGATAAAATAAATGAGTGTTCAACTTATAGAGAAATCTAACAATTGGGGGAAGCTTTTAAGGGAAAGCTGCTTCTTTCCCTGAGAGGCATTTTCTGTCTCATGGAGAACCAACTACAGTTCAACAGCATGATTCTTTAGCAGTTCAGAACAGGTCTTGTGAATTCTGTAGTTGGTGGCACTTGTTCGTTTTAGTGTTCATGTTCCCATATCTCACTGTTCAGCCACGTGGTAATTTTGGTGAAGGATTTACATCTTTTGCTTCCAGAATCAAATTTATCAAGAATTTTATGAGTGTATAAAATTAACTGGAGAAGATGGTATATAGAGGAAAACCATTGCATGAAACTTCTTCCATTCAACTGGCTTTATCCCCATGATTTCTGGTTTGTCCTCTTTCATTTTCTCTCTGGAAGAACAAAGTGCTTCCTCTTCTTCTATTTTTTTGTATCCCGAATGTAGGAAAGGCCTTATATTCTACATCAAACACTGATCATCCTAAAAGAAATAGAGCAAGTAGCATTTTCTGTTTTTTATTTCACTTGTTTTGCAACTTTCCTCCTCGGGATCTTCTACAGTACAGATATAGTGATTCTCTTCTTCTTATATTTGCATGTCAAGGTACTAAGAACCTATGTTAGCTTTCTGTCCTCAATATTTAACCTAGAAAGTATGATAGATTTCATTCTACTTCCAGGTGCTCATCCTCTGAAACTGACAGTTATTTTGAAATTTAGATTATTCATTACATAGTGATTCTTTGAGAAATTTTGGTGCATAGCTGGATCTGGATTAGGGCTTCCTGTTGCAAGGTTGACATAGGAAGATATTTCTAGTAAACAATCCATAAAGGAATTAAAGAAGGCTTCAAGACAAAGGAGAAACCCACAATAAATACAGAGTGGAAAATTTACTTTGATTTTAATATGACATTAATTCTACCTCAAAGTGTGTTCTCTAAGAATACAGAAAAATAAACAAACAAATTACCATATACAGAAATATGATCATGAGAGATAGGGGTGTTGGGAAGAGGAGGAGGAAAGAAAGAGTAAGAGGATAAAAAAGGACGCTTAGATAAATCACAAGACCTATTTTTTTTTTCTGTTTTCAATTAGTTGTGAGAGGAGAGACTTTGGACAATTGGTTCAACTTCTCTGGATGTCTCTTTACCAAAAGAAAGGTAGATAATGTTTAATTTTCTTTAAAATATAAATCCTATGATATTAAGAGAGATTTTACAATGTTGTAATCAAATACATCCCTGATTTTGGACATGGTTTTTCACCTTAATGGGACTTACATGTCCACACCTGTTTAAGATGCTTTTGAAAAATAAGAAATCTCATCAAGTTTTGTATCCTTCTAAGGTCTGCATCTGATATTGGGCAGGTTACTTAAACTTCCTAAACCTCCTTTTTTTCCCCCCAAAAGTAGTAACAGTATACAAGTCATCAAGCTGTTTTGAGCATAGATTGTAAAACTAAGTATAAAGGAACTCAGTGTGAGAACTAATGCCATGTTTGGTCACTTTTTCACCAATGTGGCCAACAGATCCAACAAGAACAACTGAGAAGAGGAAAAGTGTATTTTGGCTCTCAGTTTCAGAAGTGGCCCCCCATGATTGGCTGAGTCCTTAGCTCTGGGACAATGTGTCCTTAGCTCTGGGACAATGTAAAGCAGAACATCATGAGGGAAGATTGTGCTAGAGGAAAGCTGCTCAGTCCATGGCAGTCAAGAAGGAGAGAAAGAGCAAAGTTCCAGGGACTCCAAAGTCATACCCCAGTGTCCTACTTCCTCCCAACCACACTCTATCTGCCTTCAGTTACCACCCAATTAATCTCCATCAGTGGATTAATCTACAGATTAGGTTAAAGCTCTCAAAATCTAATCATTTCACCCCAGAACATTCTTGATTGTCTCACACATGAGCTTTTGGGAACACCTCACATATAAACCACAGTGCACCAGTTACTACCACCACAACACTACTGTTACTATTGCTTCAACTAATCCACAGTCCAGTAGGAACAAACCTTCACTTTCCCTCTTACTGGCAGTCTGACAGCCAAGAATCAAAAGTATGAAATTATGGGGAATCTCACAGATTTGCTATCCTTGACTACTATGAAACAAATTCAATAATCAGGTTCAAAAAGTTGCTCAAGAAAGAGAATTGGACCAAATATAAAAACAGTTGATTTTGTTCCATCACTTTGTAACTATGCTCACTCAGACAAATCACAGTGACTTAAAGTCTTCCCTAAATAAAATTCTTAATTTGATCAATGGAGTCAATAAAGAAGAGTCTTGCTACTCAATTTTGTGGTAATCTGATCACTAATGTTTGTTGGGTGACTTCAAAGGGATAAAACACTAAACCAACAATGCCTAATCACTGTTGAAATAATTAATTAGTACCATGGTCTTGTTTGAAATACTCTACATTTGTTAAGTCATCAGACTTGAGACTATTACTATTCTTAGTTTATAGCTGGTAACCCTGAAGAAAAGATTAGGAACTGCTAGAAATCAGGCAGCACATGAGTGGCAGAATGATGGACCAATAAGACAGAAGCTCACTCCTGAGAGGGTGGAACCTGTAAAATCCTGTATATTACCCATAGAAGTACTAGAGAGCAAAGAATGATTAGATTCAGTGCCTGGGGAAGCTGTGGGTGGGAGTGTGCATCAGGCTTGTGGTGAAACATCTGGGTGCAATCTTGTGTGATTGTATATTCCTCTTCTCTCCGGGGCATTTGATGTATCAGGTAAATGCAATTTTGCCTGTAATCAGGTTTTTTAACTGCACCCCAAACCTAAGATCAGCCTTTAGTTTCCTTTGATTTTAGAGAAACTGACTTGGCCTGTCATGATTCTGTTTCTTTTAATAGAATGCACACTGTACTATTTCCTTTATTCTGTTTCATTCCACAAAACAAGAAAGAAGATAAAGTATGATTAACCTACTTCAGGCATAACCTAGGTACCAAAGGCTTATTCTCTTCCTTCCTGAATGTGAAGATGTCTTTAGTTAGCATTGGATGTAGTTAGATGCATGCACGCGCAACAATCAGGTGATTCCTACATTTGGGGAATGCTAAATAATTAAATAAACACATTAATTAATTAATTAATTAAATCTGAAGGTGAAAGTGCAGATGACAAATTCAGTTCAAGACTCGGAGGATAGCTCAGCAGTATAGGGTTTTTAGCATGCTCAAGGCCCTAAGTTCCATCTCTCACATCTAAAAATAATATCCCACCCCAAGGCTGTGTCTATCTATGCAGGTGGCTTAGAAAGACTTGAGGAAAACACTATTTCTTAAATGTGTATATTTGTCATCTCTATTAAGTAGGTCTATACATTAAAATATGTGACCCTAACCATTCCCATGAAGAAGGAATCAGACGAGAAGACTGAGGACTTGAATGTTTATTTACTTTCTGCACCTTTTCTCTATTCTAGAGATTCAAAGGAAACAAACAGTAATCTCCTCACTTCAATAGATTTGAGAGGGTAATCTGGTAAACAAGTAACTACAAAAACTAGGGAGTTACTAGTTCTTAGAAACCCAACATTTTATTGGAGAACCAAAGAAATTGGAGAGCTGCCACTGGATATTTGGGTGGTTGCCACAGGGAGAACCAAGAACAAGTCCCTCAAACCAAGCCAAGGTGGAGAACATGGGCCATTTTCTCATTTCATATGCCAGTACATTAAAAACAGTATTGGGAAGAAAGGAGGTTTTCAGAAAAAATATAGAGAATGTTCCAGATCAAAAATTCTAAATGAGTAGGGTCAGGGCCAAAATGTAGATGCAGAAAATTTTGGTGAGATCACAGGCAGAGGACTGCAGTAAGACCTCTGTTGTGGTTGTATTCAGTTTACTTCTTCAGCAGCTTGAATCATGGGTGACTGCCTTACATGCAAGTTTCTCTTCATTGATGTCCTCTCATTAGGATGCTTTCCAAGCATTGGTAAAGTACAGTGTTCTTACAAGTTTAGTAGGATATAGCCTCTAAAATTTTCATGCTATTCCTGTGGTCTGGATGGATATATAAACAATGTTTACTGGAGAAAATAGGGAGGTAAATGCCTACCAAAATAAGTAGAGGAAAGACAAGGCTTAGAATGGGGTCATTAATTAAAATTTTTGGATGTCTTTTACACTGGATTATTTTCAGCAGTGTCATTGTGTCTATCTTTTTAAAAAATATATATATTTGTCTTATTTTATATTTTATTTTTTGAGGTACATTTTAAAAAGAAAATTTGTATACATTCAAGGTTTACAATTTGATGATTTAACATGCATATTCATTACATAATAATTATCCAAAAAAATGTCTACAACTATGCATGTGTGTTTATGTATGTGAGTGTTTGCATGTGGTGAAGATATTTAAAATCTACTCTCTTAGCAAATTTCAAGTAAACAATGTTATTAGCAAAATTTTATAATTGGCTGACTAGCAAATGAAAGAAGCTGTTCTTAAAAGCTGTGCTAACACCTTGTATTCAAGAATACCCTAGTAATAAGAATGAAATGTGGAGGATGAGCCTTGTACTGAAGTGTTCAATCTTCAAGGTATCAGGAACACCAATGACCAAGCAGAAATGATGCTAGTTTAAATAAAGCTTTTCTGGTTGAAGGCTGTTATGGTTTATACATGAGATGTCCCCCAAAAGTACATGTGTGAGACAATGCATGAAAGTTAAGAGGTGGAATGACTAGATTATGAGAATCTTAACCTAAACAATGAATAGATCCCCTGATAGGAATTAACTGGGTGGCAATTCTAGGCGGTAGCATGGCTGGAAGAGGTGGGTTATTGGGGGTTGCCTTTGGGTTATATATTTTGTCCATATGAGGGGATTCTCCCCCAACCCCTGTCTCCATTTCCTGGTGCCATGTTCTGAGATACTTTATTTTATCACACTCTTCCACCATTGTGTTCTGCCTTATCTTGGGCCCCAAAATGTGGAGGTGACTGTATATGGGCTGAGACCTCTGAAACCATGAGCTCCCAAATCAACTTCTTTTCCTCAAATTGCTGTCATAACAGCAGTAAAAATTCTGACTAAAAATAAAAAAGGCATTACCTGGTCACATGAGCAAAGGAGCTTGTCAGGACTCTTTGCTCTCTGTTGTCCAGTTTGGGTGACAGAAGTGATTTAATAAAACTCTACTGGCCATACTTTTTGATGAAATTCTCTGATTTGATTTCCAGAAAATTTGGAAGTGGTTGATGGGCCTTCAAATACTGGCCCAGATTTAGAAACGTAGTTGATTTTCATAATTCTCTTTAATAGGTCTAACCATTCAAGCTTTAATTTTTATAGGAGGAATTGAAATCATTTGCAAGGTAATATTGACCCCATTGCAAGATAATAAAACCGAACTATAAAGCACTGTTACTCATATTTTTCAAAAGGTATAACACAATCATTTATCAATGTGAGACAGTACATTTTCACACTATATTTTCAATTTAAGTCCAAAGCCTCCAGTTTTTATCTTCTACTCAAATGGTGAATATTTATTCAATTGATTTTAGGTAATGCAATTTGTTTAAAATTAAATGATCAATATAAATTTTAGATACTCAGTTACATTAATTCAGATGCTATAAATTGTTTGTGGGATTTGTTTATTCATTTAAAATATTTCATAATTTAAAAAAAATACTGTTTAGTGAACTTGAAGTGGTGGTGAGTGTTGATGTTCCCGAAGCCTTGTATCTTGTAAAGAAATCTGTGGGAGTGTTCCAGAAACTCAAATAAGGAAACACACACTTTGATACCTGAATCTGGGCTAAAGGAATATGTCAGAAATCAATTTTGCTGGTATAAGTTTATTTCATCTTGTTTCTGATTTGATATATGTGTATTTGACATTCAGTAATTTGACCCTTTTTTTTCCTCTATATAACAAGTTTGTACAGAATTTTTGAAAAACAAAATATGTATTATATTGTTTTTTTTTCCTTCTATACTTGATTATTTGTAAACTTTGGGGGAGAAATAATTGCTTTTTAGAAAATTGATAGGTTGATACAAATTCCATTCTGAATCACCCAAGGCAATTCAGTTCATAGAAAAAAAAGGCTGCTTTTATTTGACATATAGGCAACTCAGCTCTCAAACCTTACACACCTTTGGTGTTCAAGTAATCAAAGTTCAATTCCTTTCAGATCCTTGTTTTGATAGATTTTTCATTGTGTGTTTTGATTAAATGTCTGGGTGATTGATTGATGGGCCTCTTCTCATTGGACTGAATTGATTGTGAAGTTTTCTGCAATTGAACCACCATGTTGGTAATTTTGTGAATGGAATCAGCTGTTAGTTCCTTTTATGTACTTTATAAAAGATTAGAAATCACTTCAGCATTGGGATTTCAAGGCTATGCTCTAGTTTCATCTTTTTCAATAATAGTTTTTACTTAGAATGTGTGTTGTATATAGTCCCATTGAAAATTAAGGTTTATATAATAATGTCAAAGTATATTACTGTTTTAAAGATGCAAATAATTATTTATATATGAATGAATATTTTATTCATGAAAATTTAATAACTAATCACTTAGTTACTTCTTTAAAGATGCAAATATTTCTAAAACTTCAATTGATAGCAACCCAATAAATTGTCAGTCCCTGGTAAACAACCAAAGAATTCAAGATTTCAAGGGTTCTAAGGTTGACTATCCAATTGCAATTTTCCTGAATTCCAAAGCAATTCTGCTGAGTTTAAATTTTGGTTCCACAGCTTCATTACTGAATGACCTTGGATAGTTTACAAAACTACTGTCTCAGTTTTCTCGTTTGTAGAAGGGAGATTTTAACTGTCCCTACATCATTATTGACATAGAGTAAAATGAGTGATTAAATGGTAAGATCATTAAAAACTACTGTCCAGTAAATCTTAGGGGAGAATGATAATAATATAATACTAGAAATACTCAAAAATAGAAGTATTCAAATTTAAAATTTTACAGTAGCTGCATAAGAATCAAGGTATTTCATGTAATATTCACTCAATACAAAGGTATTGCTGTTTACCAGGCTAAGGATATAACAATAAAGTCAAAATCAGTTTCTTAATAACACATTTGAGAGGAAAAGTGTGAGGATTTGTGGAATTTATGAATAAGAATATTACTAGAGGAGATATGATGGCTGACCAACCAATTCAGCTTAGGTTCTAGACCAAAATATTCCTATTTGAAAATAAGCTTCTCCTGTGTTCAAGTTTCATGGGTCCTTTGAGCTATCCTTACAAAAAATAAAAGCAAACAAAAACCTATGGATTGAATTTTAATGACATTGGGGAGGGGAAAGAGTTTCAGAGTACCCTAATCTTCCAAGCATTGCCTCCATGTCACTCAAGGAATTTTCCTTTCCATTGAATAGATAGGTCTGCTTCTTTATTTGGGAATTAGTATGTTTCTGCTATTTCTTTGAGCCCTCACATCTGTAAACTGAAAACTACTTTGAGAATTAGCAATAATGGTTTTTGAAGAAATAATTGTTATTTTATATTCACTGGAATAAAATGTTAACACATTTTAACAACAGTAGAATAAGTAAACAGTAGAACATGTATTTTGTTTGTTCATTCCATTCTTCTTCTTCTTTTTTTTTTTTTCACAAGTAACACTGGATCTTCCATTCTTGGTTTCATGTCCATTGATGATATCATCCCTCATAATGTATGCCCCTTTTGAAAGTGGACAGACACTGTTGCCCATTGGTTCTGAAATTTTAGTGTTCTTTTGAATCACTTGTAGGTGTGATGGGAATACATTATTCTGCCACCCCCAGAGTTTTTGATTTGGCCACTCTGAGTGGTGCCAGAAATTCAACATTCCTCATAAAATACTGCCAGGTGATGCTGATAATGCAAGTTCCTGAATGATAATAATGGCTGTTCTGTGAAGAATAGAAAACCTATAACCAATATCACTCTTTAATGTTATTCTTGGGAATGAAAAAATGTAATTTCTTCTGCAAAATAGTGTAACTTTGATTTTTCTCCCTGATAATGTATTTATGTAAAAAGAAATTTTCTAATCAACCTAATTTGGGACTATAACTTTTAGGTTAAAGTAAACAACAGATAGACATGAGGTTAAGGGTATAATTCTATAAACTGGACATACTGTGTTCATCCCCACATACTTTATTTTAAAAAACAATTTATCTGCAGCTCTATGGGTAAATCAATAAGATAAGCTATATTCCTCAGTAAACAACCTGTAATCTTCAGAAGAAATGTCACCCCAAAAGGCTTCTCCCTGCCAATGTGAAGAACACAGGTACCATGAAGAGGGGGGCTATTGTGGCCTTCACATAGTCCAGTTTCCTAAACATGGGGAGATGGGATAATTAAAAGCAAAGTCCCCTAACCATCAAATTCGAAAACACAAATTCTAATTAGTACTGGTCAAAGTGACCCAGGGTGGCCTTGTATCTTTAGCATATCATTATAATATTAAAATCTCATTACTTTGGGGTAAGACCAGATAGAGTAGAGACTTGGAAGTCTGATGCAATCTTGTTGTCAGTGAAAAGTCAAGGGGTGAACCTCATGGGGTTCTCTAGAAACTTTCTTAACTCACTCCCCTCCCCAACAAATAAAATTTGAAGGCAGAAGAAGCACATCACCCCTATCTTGTCTGAGAGGATCCATCTCTTCCATAAGAGTGCTCCCACTTTTCCATTCCTATCCCCTCTAATAACCTCATTTCTGCTACTCTGAACAACCTGTGTGAAGTCTTTTCAGCATAATCCCCCCCCACACACACACACACACACACAAATGTAATTGAGGACATCTGCAGCTACTTCGGGTTGGGGACTGGCCTTGCTTTGCAACAAGAGAAAAATTCACTGACAGAGGTTTTTAAGACTTATTTGATTTTGCAGATTGTGTCCTTTATAATTATTATGTCATCCACTCTGCTGGCTTTAGCAGTATAGCTTAGAGAGATGGTTATCTACCTCTTATAAATATTTACAATTTATAGGGGACCAATAATTAAATGAACTTATAATAACAAGAAACACAGCAAGCCACTAAATATTGCAATTAGTCCTTTAAATGATCTTGAAAATTGAAATAATCTTCATTACTAAATGTAGCCAAGTCCAATGTCTCAGCATGTTTTCTCAACAAAATTCAATCCAAGTGACTTAAAAGAAAAATCTTTTTTTAAAAATCAAGCTAAAAATATGAAGTCGCTGCATTTCAAAATTCAGAAACATCACAAATGCTTCATTAGCTTACCTTACTGTCCCTTGATTATTTACACAACAGGAACCCATTTACCACCTCTTAGGGTGATAATGATTTTCACTGAGGTCATTGACTAATAACAAGAAAGAAGGACATAGACTTCTTTCCTGGAATTGTTATTTTATTCTTTGTTGCTTTAGCAAAGTAACAATAAAACTTAAATATATAATACATGGACATGTGAAATATATATATATATATATATATATATATATATATATACATATATATACTTCAAGAGCTAAGAAATTTAAACCCATTGCAGTATTTTTTATATAATAACATTTAATCAGTGCAAAGTTAAACTCTTGAGTTAACTTTTTTTTTTTTTTTTTTTTTTGAAG
>NW_025999968.1:45185914-45198707 GCF_001458135.2 Marmota marmota marmota | reverse complement strand
TTTTTTTTTGAAGTGGGGATTGAACTCAAAGGCATTTTACCACTGACCTACACCTCTAACCCTTTTTAATTTTTGACATGGTCTCACTAAATTTCTCAGGGCCTCATTAATTTGCTGAGGCTGATGTCGAACTTGTGATCCTCCCGTCTTAGCCTCTCTATTTTCTGGGATTACTAGTATGCACCACTGGGCTCAGCTGAGTTAACCTTTTATAAATGATGCAGAGAAGAATCAAAGAGCCATGTAGATATATATAGCTCTGTGGCCCTTAAGTGAATGAAGCTATGAGAAATAAATTTAATGTGAAATGAATAAGTTGTACATGAATAAGTAAAAAAAAATGAGTGAAAGACAAAAAATAAACTAATTTTTGGATTGGTGATATATGGCATGTCCACAACTGAAAATAATTCCAATTTAAGCACATTAACTTCCCTATCAAGCTGTATGTTCAATTAAACATTATTCATAGTTGATACAGAAACTTCACAGACCTTAACATGCTGATATTCATTGGGGTACAGAGGTGTACATCTGCATAATATCAGCAACTCTGGAGACTGAGGCAGGAGGATTACACGTTTGAGACCAGCCTTGCCAATTTAGCAAAACCCTGTCTCAAATAAAATAAAATTTATTAAAGGGCTGGGGATGTAGCTCAGAGGTTTAGCACCCCTGAATTCAATTCCTAGGACCCCCCAAAAGAAAACAAACAAGACAATCATTTTCAGAAGAGAAGAAAATTATCAAGAAAAATTAAAGCTACTTGGAAAGAAAATAAGTGAAAATGTCCTTGTTTGGATATGAAAATATTCTAAAAAATTTTAACTGTATTCGTGAAAAACAAGTGTAGTATTGATGCAAATTAACCAGTAGAACATTATAGAACCAGTAGTCAGTATAACAGTAAAAAAAGTTAATAAAAGTTTAATTTCTAATCAGAGCAAAGTACAGATCACTCATGTTTTTGACAACTTGCCAGATATTCAAAGAAAATAAATACATGTGTGTTTCATACAGTGCACAAATTCCAAAATAATTAAAGTATATTTTTAGGTAAATGGAAAAAAAGTGTTACAAACCAGCACAAGTAAATTCTGCCATGTCATCATATCATACTGCATGAATGTCCTGATTTTTTGTGTGTATGTGTTTGTTTGTTTTTCTCCATTTTTTTCTGAGAATTATATGATAAATATTCATAAAACTTATTAGCACTTGCTTTTGTTCCTTAATCCCTGAAGAGTGCTCCTGAAGATGCAGCTCAATAATAATCTGGTCCTGGGAGACAAAACACAGAGAATCTCTACAGCCTCCCCAAAATGTCCTCAAGCGCTAGCAACAAACACCATAAAAAGGGAAAAGTGTGAAAACTCTGGAATTTGGCTTCATGGAAGATTTCTAGCAAGTTCCTGACCAGGGAAACCAAGACAAATTTTACAAAAACAGGAGACCAAAATAATCCACGTCCCTAGATGTAGTCCAACAACTGCCCACATCATCACAGAAGTGAATCAGTCAGTCAATAATCCATGACACATGAGAAGGTAGTAAGTATTCACTTTTGCACTTAGTGATGAGGTGGCAGGGATTAGAATTTTCCCCAATGTTAATAGAAGTGGGGGGAATTTTCTCAATCATATTATACAGTATATCACCTGAAATACGGGGCCATTAATAGTGCTAGCCACTCAGGACATCAACCAAAGCCATATTTTTTTCTCTGATGTTTTGAATTGGGAATTATAAAAACAAAGTTTAAAACAATGTGTTTGTCTCTCCAACACCCCCCTCCTCTATAACAAAAAGTTATGGCCAGAAGAATGCAGGCTGATAGAAATGCCATCAGTGGCTTATGTGGAAAAAAGAGAATAAATAGTTCAGTAATCCCTCTTTACCTGGTTTGACTTTCCACATTTCCCATGGTCTGCGGAAAATCCCAGACAGAACAATCCATCATTAAATTGAATGCAGTTCTGAGTAGTGTGATGAAATTTCTTTCCTGCTCACAATCCAAACACAAAGTGCTTCCTTTAAGTGAAGAAGTGAAAGTTCTTGACTTTAATAAGGAAAGAAAAAAAATCATAAACTGAGATTGCTAAAATCTCCAGCATGTTAATCTCTCACTGTATCTAACTGAGAAATTAAACTTTATTATTGGCATGTATAGGGAAACAGATATATGGGATTCAGTCCTCTTCAGTTTCAGTCATCTACTCAGCATCTTGTGAAATATCAGGTGGATAAGGGGATTGGGAGCAACTATCCATATAAGAAAGAATAGCACTGGGATTGTGTGCCACCACAAAGCTGCCAGCATTGAGTAGATAGTGAATTTGCCTGGCCCTCTACTCCCATACCCCAGCTTTCTGCACTTGAGAAATCCTCCTGTCTGCTTTGCTCATCCAGATCACATTTTTAGAGGACAGTTGCCTTAAACTATGTGCTTCCTCAGATTCCCTGCCTTCCTTCCTTGTCTCACAACTGAAAGTCCAGAAGGAAAGGAATGGAAAGGTTTTCCTTTATCGCTGTGACCCCATCTTCACTGTTCAGTTACTGTCTCAATGTTATTTTGTTTTTATTTATTTTAATGTTTACATTAAATTCCATGTTTTCATCATAAACTCTTTTTAGTACTATGCAAAATTTGTTTTTCACAAATATATGTGGTATGACCACAGAAGCATATTTTGCCAAAATATTTTACACAAAATGCTTTTTAAAATTTTAATTATGTGACTTTCTTACTCCATTTTTTGCTTCCACCTTTATGATCAATAGCTGTTCCAACAGTGTAGACTCATTTTACAATCATAAGCATAGTGCTGAATACAGCAATCATCAGTAATGGCACCTGTCTCACTTTGAGTCAACACAAATATACTCACCAGAAGAGAAATCTGAACTGTGCTTACGCCTACCACTTCAACTCCACTCATTCTTCTCCCCACTCACCTTCATCAGTACTGGTTTTCCTGATGGTCCCTGAACACAGGGAACTTGTTCCCCTTTCAGTGTCTTATCTCCTTATCTCTTCCACATACCTCTGCACCTATTTGATTTTCAGAACTTTCAAATATTACATCCTCCTAAAGAATTTCCTGGCAACTTTGCAGAAAATAATATTTTGCACTTACTTTTCTACCACATCTTCCCCTTCATTGTATTTACATAATTGATCTCTACATGGAGATTATTTATGTGTTTATGTACTTTAGTCCTTTACCTTTCTTACTAGGATAAGCTCTGAAAGGGCAGGTAATTTGTCTTAGTAACTCTATTTGTTTCTGTTACAGTTTCTGACAGGTGGAAGATGAATAAATATTCTTTGTGTCTGCACAATCATATACATTGCTTATTGGATAAATTCCTAGATTAATTTGGATCTAGATTCATGCTATATGTTAGATGAATGACTCCAGGTGGTTTTCTTTCTAAGATTCAATTATATTATTTTCCAATGAGTTTAGAAACTTATTTTAGATAATGCAAGTCAATATTTTATATAGTGCAGAATATGTACAACTGTCTTTCTTTAATATTATCTCTGATCATCCTTACTGAGTTATAAGCTTTAGGAGGGAAGTTACTATGGTTTTCATGATCTTATGATGCTTCTGGTATCTGATCTATTTTAATCATTTAATAAATATTTGCTGAATAAAAAAATGCATAAATGAGTGATTGAAACAAATTATATATATGCATATATTTGTTTTTAGTACAAAGTACATACACAATATAGAGTAGGCATAATATATACTATGTAGTGTAAATGTATATAATAATGCCACTGGTAATTGATATTTTGATATATGTGATATTAAAGTCAATCCACCATATTTTACAAGGTAAAAGTATTTTATTGTTTTAGCTTTTTCATTTTAAATACTAGATCTTTGAGGAGCTAATGTGTCTTTATCTCTCAGAGATACATGAAACTTCAGAACTGGAAATTTCAGTAGCTCTTGAGTGATATTTTACAGAACAAAAGTTACCTAGTAACTGACAAGTTAGGAGTATCTTAGGGTGATATGTTTAGAATTATTTTTCATACAGTGAGATTATATCTGGCAAACAGGAAATTTTAGAGCTCTTGGAGGAGAAAATAGATTCGGTCTGTGAAGGGCCTACAAAACTTCACATCCAGAGCAGGTGCTGATGAGGACAATCTCTGCATTTATTCACACTAGCATACTACCTGGGTTGGGCACATATACAGGCACAGGGTTTTCTGAAATTGCCATTTCAAAGCAGGCATCACCTAAAAGTGGTCTTTTGTTCAACCTCTGCTGAATCTTGCATTCTCCTTGACTTAGAACAGCTCAGATATTCTAAGATTTCTCTGAACTCAATTGTCAATAGTTTATCCAGTTCATGGTCAATACAGTTTCGATGTGATGTGAAAAGATGAAGAACAACTTTAAAGCTTTTATTTCAGTAGGAAAAAATCCCATTTTTTGTCTTTGTTTATTTCTTCCAAGATTAAAAGTAAACTAAATGATAATGTTAAAATATGAAAACACATAGTACATTGATTTTTGACAATTCTGATAAAAATAATTTTAAGCAATCATTTTAAGAATTACTTTAAGATGGTTTTGGAATTTAACTTTTCTCCCCTGCACTTGAATATGAGAGACAATGGTGTTACACATATTTCAATAGACAAAAGACCATGCTATTACTATTTCTTTAAGAATAATTACTTTAAAATTGAGGAAAAACAAATGCCATGAAAAATTATATATAAACGATCTTCCAAGCTTATAAAAAAAGTATATATAAACTAAATGACCTCCAAAGCTTATAAAAAAGTTCAATAAAACTGTAATTCATAGAGATATGAGTTAATATATAGTTTACTTATAAATAGATGCTACCAACTAACTGAAAGTAGATTTTAATCAACATACAGTACATTTTCCATTATAATTAAATTTATTTATGCAGCTGAGTTTGAAATATTTACTTTAAATTGTACCCTTGCACTATAACTGAGCAATGTAGTTCATAATAAGTTTTATTTAACACCCTGGGAAATTAATATTACAATTGTGCGTATAATTGCACTTAGTTTAGATGCATTAAATATTTAGAGTTTACATATACATATGGGTGTGTTTACTTCGTATTTTAGCTTTGATATAGGTTTATGCTTATATACTTGTATTTAGTAAATACTTATGTTTTATTTAGAATGTACACACCCATGCACATACAATAAATAAGGATGAGTTTTTGTGATTTGTATTGTGTTCTTAATAATTTGTCCCTTGAGAACTGTAACTATAAAAACGTGGAAAGCAGCCAAAGTTGGACAGAGGAAGAGGGTTATTTGCTATGTAATTGCAAATGAGGACTCAGTCTGTCTTAGAGAGCTGTGGAGCTACCGTGATCTTTCAGATTTGAACTCCTTTTCAAACTGAAGCCAGTGGCTTAGCCTTTTTGGCACCACATCAGCCAAACATTGACTGAAGGCCACCATGGGAGGGGATGTAACTTTCCTGGAGTCAGTTTCCTGTGGCCAAGATTAATTCACAGTGAAGGATACAATTGAAAAAAAAAAAAGGCAGCTGATGTTTTTAACAGAAGGAGGATGGATATGTCAGCTGTGAAGAGGTTTTTTTTTTTTTTTTTTTTTTTAATAAAGAAACAGAATATCAACTACAGTCCACAACTTGCACCACTCAGATCCATAATAATCCCTTTTTGTATTTGCCTAGACCAGGGTACTGTAGGTTTTGTTATCCTTTTTAATGAAACAAACTAAAGTCCTGCCGCTATAGTTTATCTTGAGGCCATCCTCATCATCATCATCCCGCTTGTCACCTGATTTCAAGTTTTCCCTCACACAGACTTACCCCTTGTGTGATCCAGATGGTTGGCCTGGTATAGTGGCCCATGCCTTCATCACTGAGGGGTCTAAGTCTACTAAGTTTAACAAGACCCTTATAACATACCCTGATGGGAACATTCTCTCTCCTGAGAAAACAAAATGTAGACCTGTGAAAAGAACAAATTATGATCGATGCCATTTAGTGCCTTGTTAATTGATCTTCTTTCCTTCTACCTGTTTTTTTTTTCTCTTAGTTCCATCTATTCATCCTATTACCAATAGAGCAATGTATACTGGTCCATAAATTTAGGATGTCTATTTTGTCCTTAAAGATGCATGATCACCTTATTGCTCTTAAAATAAAATTTCAGCTTCCTTTTTTAAGAGACCAGTTTGATGTTCTACCAGACCAAGTGACTACTGGATGATGGGGAATGTAATAGGACCAAGTACCGCCATGGTTATTTACCTATTTAGCATCCCCCCCTGCCCCCTTGCTGTTGAGTGGGTCCTTTAGTCTTAGTCAAAGACATCATATGGAACGATGTTGGTGAACAAACTCTAGCTCCTCAGAGAACAGTACTAACCAAGGTGCTGACACTTAGAAAGACAAACCCATACTTAAAATAAATGCCAATCCAAGGAGCAGTAACTCACTTCCATTTTCAGTGTTCAATATAATTGACTAGTCACTGAATAGATGATTGGTCTCCCTGAAGGACAAACACTTTGGTCTTGATGGATAATTGGTTGAACACTGAACTGTAGCAATAACTGGACGAGTCTCTGGGAATGGGAATCCAGTTTGCCACACTCTGCATGACCTCTATCTGTGACTCAGCGATTTTCTCATTTATGCGCTCATGGTGGTGCCTGGGTGGCAAATGAAAGAAGTTGGCTGATGTCAAATAACTAAGTAATCCTGACTAGCTAACTGTTTAGTGCCCTTTTTGTGGTTAATCATTTCAGGCAGAAGTAAAGATGAATTTAAAAGATCTTCTACCTCCCTGACAATAACTTCATCTATAAAACTCTTTCACATTATTTTTCTTGATCTTTCTGGTATTATTTCTCCCTTAAGACCCATGGGCAAAACAGAAAAGCCATCATTCATCACCATAAGTCTATGTATACAGGTTCTACGTGCCAATTCTACTTTTATCTCCATTGAAGAACAAACATCTGCTCATCACATCACAGTGGGATCTCTTGTCATCTCTTCAGTCTTTCAAGGCTTCCTCAGTGAAAAAACAGCACAACTTATGGGTCATGCACACTTACTGAGATGATCCATATTTGAGCCAAGCTTGATTTTTTTAGAGTCACCATCATCTGCTCTTAAAAAAAACCTTTGTGAAGCCATGGAAATGGGTGCTGGTAGAGGTGCTGTTGAAGTGGTGATGGGGTACCTACTTTACAGGTGATTTGTGCCCTCTGGCCTTACTAGAGCCTGATCCCAGATATATTGCATCTATCATGAT
Source organism: Marmota marmota marmota (assembly GCF_001458135.2). NCBI lineage: Eukaryota > Metazoa > Chordata > Mammalia > Rodentia > Sciuridae > Marmota > Marmota marmota. Next base: position 45,191,387 of record NW_025999968.1, on the reverse strand, counting down.
CCAAATTGCAGCTCTTCCCCACTCGACCTATGTGGGTCCTTCTAAAACCAGTTCATATCGTATTCTATGGTTGCAGATCATGGAAGGATCCATTGTCAGGTGTTCCATCTGAACCAGAGCCCATTTTTTAGAAGCTGATTTTCACATCCTGTATAATTTTCTGCTGCAGATGGCATGGCCTTTCTCCAGAACTATCTACAGGTAGGGACAACATTTGATTTAAAGCTTCACCATAAACTCTATACAAATGTGGGACAATATTTTGATTTAAAGCTTCACCATAAACTCTATACATATTATCTTTCAAACAATAAAACATCTTAGTAATATAAAGCCTGCAGAGTCCTATGGCTCAAGAATCAAGGCTATGTATACTGCAGCCTGTACTATACTTTTCTGCTCTGGGCCTCCCACAAAGTTGGAGGTCAGGGGTTCAAATGCTACCCAGAAAATGGGTTTCACCTTTAGTAGTAAATAAAGAATATGATGTTTTAAAAACTGGAGAGTTATAGAAAATAATATATGGAGTTATTATTGATTATAAATAAGAAATAAATTTTATATAATTTATAAGTACTTATAAATTATATATATATATATTATACTAGATATTATTCTAGATGATACATCATGCCCAGAATGCTTATTTGTTCATATATTTTCTATTTGCTCTAGCACTAAAATGGCAGTGTTTCACAGTTTCAACAGAAAACTATGGACTGTAAAGTCTAAACTATTTACTATTGAGTTCATCATGAAAAGGTTTGTCAACTTCTTCCTTTTCTAAGATCAAAAAATAAAAATCTTCACCAATATGTTGGACCCTGGAAATATTGATTTTTTTAGCTTTTCTTTCATTGTATTAATATTGATTGTGTGGTGACAATTTTCCTGCAAACTCAACTATATAATATAATATACTTTTATCACCTCAAAATTTCTGGGAGTTAGGAGTCTAGGCACAGCAGAGCAGGGTGCTCTCCAGACAGTTGCCCGGAAATGTAGCCTCATTTTAGGCTCAAGATCTTCTAAGCCCACATGGCTGTTGGAAACGTTCATTTTTGAAGACTGTCAACAGAAAGGCTCTGTGTTCTCTCTGGCCATTGACCAAATGCCTCTCCAATTTCCTGCATTTGATTTTCGCCATAAATAACTAACAACCAACAACTTATTTTCCAAAGTTAGCCAGGGAGAGAAAACATCTCCAGCATGACACAAGTTATAGTATATGCAACATAATCTTGTTTGTGTGATTATTTAAAATATGCCATCTTATCCATATTCAGTTAGTAAAAAAACACAGAACTTGCTCACTCTCAAGAGGAGGTATTATGCAGAAGTATGCCTACCAGCAGGTGGGATCATGGGGCTTATCTTTTTCTTGTTGTTCTAATTAGTGATACTTCACACTAGAATGCACTTTGACATGTCACACATAAATAAAGTATAACTTCTCATTCTTCTGGCTGTACATGATGTACAATCACACTACTTGTGTAGTCATATGTGCACATAAGGTAATAATGTCCTATTGTTTCTACTATCCTTTCTACCCCTATACCCTCTCCCCTCCCTCACTACCTTTCTTTCATTCCCCTCTGCCTAGTCCAAAGTAATTCTATACTTCCCTATCTGCCTCTTTTTTTGTGAATTAATATCCACATATCAGAGAAAAAATTCAACTTTGATTTTGGGGGGTTGGCTTATTTTGCTTAGCATGATATTTTCCAGCTCCATACATTTACCTACAAATGCCATCATTTCACTCTTCTTTAAGGCTGAGTATTATTCCATTGTATATATGTATATATACCATATATTATTTACCCATTCATCTGTTGAGGGACACCTGAGCTGGTTCCATAGTTTAGCTATTATGAGTTGAGCTGCTGTAAACATTAACATGGCTGCATCATGTAGTATGCAGGTTTTAAATCCTTGGGTATAAACCAAAGCATGGGATAGTTTGGTCAAATGGTGGTTCCATTTCATGTTTTCTGAGGAATCACTATACCACTTTCCATAATGGTTGCACCAATTTGCATCCTCATCAGCAATGTTTGAGTGTACCTTTCCCCCCCACATCCTCACCAACATTTATTGTTGCTTGTATTCTTAATAATTGCCAATCTGAATGGAGTGAGATAAAATCTTAGGGTAGTTTTTATTTGCATTTCCCTAATTGCTAGAAATATTGAACATGTTTTCATATATTTGTTGATAGATTGTATTTATTTTCCTGTGACATCTCTATTCAATTCCTTAGCCCATTTATTGATTGGATATTCTCCTTCTTCTTCTTCTTCTTATTATTATTATTATTATTAGTGTTAAGTTTTTTGAGTTCTTTATATATTCTGGAGAATAATGCTCTATCTGAGGTGTGTGTGGTAAAATGTTTCTTCCATTCTGTAGGCTCTCTCTTCATGTTATTGATTGTTTCCTTTGGGAATCAATCTAACAAAAGAGGTGAAAGACCTCTACACTGAAAACTACAGAACACTAAAGAAAGAAATTTAAGAAGACCTTAGAAGTTGGGACCTATCTTAGTGGCCTACCCACCTAGAAAGTAATACATTTTCTGTAGAGAAAAAATTATTTACTGAATTCTCAAACATTTTGTCATTTCTGCTTACATGGTTTAACTGAAATTACGTCATCCATCCAGTGGTTTACTTGAAGTTCTATGATCTAGGCAGAGAGTACAGATAATTTTGACAATATTATAACAAAGTTTGAAAAGTTAATAAAAGCCTGAAGTAGTATGATAAATACTGTATATTTCACTCTTATCTATTTTGCTGTACATAACAACTAATTCTGTTACTCCTTTCTAAGAATTATGAAACTGTATGCATTTTAAGATCACTTAGCACCAAAACCCATGTCAGTTTGTCCTGTTATGTTTGCCAAGTCATTATAATTGAGGGCGCCACTTGACTGTTTGCAGAAGTTCCCTTCAATCACTGTGTTCCACCCACTTTTATTAGCATCAGAATGGGAGAATAAATCAATCTGACACAACAATACATTCTAGAGGACTTAAAAGATGATATATGTCTCTGCCACTTCCCCCCTTCTTGTAATATGTGTCACTATATATTACTTTCTCTTTGTGGGAGTGTGCGCTTTCAGATATTTATACTTGGCCTTCCCAATATTATAGTAATCCCATCCAAGTTAAGAGACTGACTTGAGGATTGTTCTATATACCAAATCCATTCATTTTTATTATATTCCAAAAAAATGGTGCACAGAATAGTAGGTGTTTTTATAGATGCAGAGGATCCACTGTAACCTGGACCTGGTCCTCATTTGTTCTTACTCTGGAAAGAAGGTCATGATGGAATTTTTTATCCCTAAATTTGTCACTGAATTCCCCCAAAATCTGGACATTCTCCTTTCCTCAATTTATACTGAGTCATAGATCCCTTTGGGGAAGGACTAGAGAAATTACTATAGAACAGACAAACCTCATGAATTCCTCCCTTTTTCTGACTTCCTTCATCATAATGGCTAGGCTTTTCTTTCAGCAAGTGTGCAATGGTTTGAAAACTGGCTTTAAGACTGCAAACTGGGCAAGGGATTGTGTCCTCTGTATGACTGTCTTCAGGTTTCTGATCATTAATATTAGATTGGTATGACTGTACTAATAAATTGCCAGGAGCTTAGTGCCTCAAAACAACAGAACTAGATTTCTAGAAGCCAGAATTCTGTAATCAGTTTACTTTAGAAGAATCAGAATATCTGTAAAGCCTACTTTCTCTGGAAGTTCTAAGAGTCAACTTCTTTGCTGCTTCTAGCTTATGAAGCCACATTTCTAGCCTTCATAGATTCAGGGATCCTTTTTTCCATTTTCAAAGCTCTCAGCATGGTATTTTAATCTTTATGTTCTGAGGTTAAATCTTTCTCTTTTCTACAATCATATCTCCCCCTACAATTTCTTATATTTAGATGTCTTTAGAGTTCATTATTGAGTCTATCAAATTATCCAATTTAGATATGCTTGTTTGCTAAAATTCCATCTATCTTGTTTCCAGGAATTGCATTAGATGTCTCCATAGATGTGTATAGATGGAAAGGCTCTAGGTGCCATTCCATTCTTATCCAATCTGCATTCACATTGCTTTTGTTGGTAAATGCTATTCATTTTTTAAAATCATTTTAACATCTGTTATCAACATAAGCTATCAAACAGGCTGGTTAGGTATAACATTTCAATTCTCAGTTTTGTGGACAACATCCATTTTTGAACTTTTCAAGAATAGGGTGCCCTTTTCACCCATGTTTCCTTACTGCCTTAAGAAACAACATCCACTGAGTTCTAATATGAGACTTGGTCAACAGAACAGTTTTGTAATCCACTTCTCTGAATTTGTTAAGCTTTACTTCAATATTATTATACTTCTGTTATTTCTACTTCAATTTGTACACATAGTTAGTTTTCCATATTTTCAAGGGCCATCATATTGGCATGGTAGTACTGTCACCCAGTGTGTTTGCTAATACATTAAATCTTTTGTCAAGGGAATATGTTCCTAAACTGCTTAACTATTTCTATTCAACTTAGTCTACCATGACACTTGTCTAGTGCCATAGAATTCTTTTGAAAATAAATACTGGCTATATCCTAAATTTGTATTGGGGAATAACTTCCCTTTTCTTTCTTAAGAGTCTTACCATGTTCCCAGTAGGTTATTGGTAACATATCCAGTAAATAATTTTAAGGGTACATTCTCAAGTGGTATATAAGATCCGAGGCTTCCGTATTATCTTACCACAAAAGAATGGCACATGTAAGAATGAAAATATAAGCAGTTCATAGAGTGATCAGAGATTAAGTGAGATCTAAAAATAATGTGTATATGTACTTGAGAATGGATTCAATGTGTATATGTATGTGTGTTTTTGTGTGTACACAAATCATTTATGTATGTTGGGAGGTATATATGTATGACATTTGTATGTACATGAGTATAAATGTCCTGATTCTGGATGTTTTTTACACATGCAATATAATTGCATCATACTCTACAGACATTGTTCCAAGGTCAATTTTCTGGTTTTGATATAGTAGTGTAGCTTTACATTCATTGATAGCATCTGAGTGAAAGTTACACAGCCCTGACTGCACTGTCTTTGAAGTTTCTTGTGAATCTTTATTTTGTTTTAAAATTCAAGAAAAGAAATTAAAGAGTCATATTCAATATGCAATATGATGTGTATCATATTTCTCATTACAATTGTCAAACCAATTAACATAATAATAAAAAGTTACTTGACACAATATTAAAATCTCATAATGAATTGTTGTAAGAATAGACATAGTTCCTTAGAAAAGCATTTTCGAGAACTGTGACCATCCACAGAGCAGGCCCAGCGGCCTGCTGAGGGGCAGAGCCGCCCCCCACCCCCCGCGCCTGCCAGGTAGGCGGAACGGTGACCACCGGCAGAAAGGCCAGTGGCCCACGGC
>NW_025999968.1:45123576-45182928 GCF_001458135.2 Marmota marmota marmota | reverse complement strand
AGACCCTCAGGGTTATACAAAAGTACATACAAGAGGAAGTGAGGGGAAAGGGAAAAATAATACAAGGGGGAGAAATGAATGTCAGTAGAGGGGGTAGAGAGAGAGTGAGGAGGTGAGGGAGGGGGATAGTAGAGGATAGGAAAGGCAGCAGAACACAACAGACACTAGTATGGCAATATGTAAATCAATGGATGTGTAACTGATGTGATTCTGCAATCTGTATTTGGGGTAAAAATGGGAGCTCATAACCCACTTGAATCAAAGTGTGAAATATGATATATCAAGAATTATGTAATGTTTTGAACAGCCAACAATAAAAAATTAAAAAAAAAAAAAGAAAAGCATTTTCACTTGGTAGTTCAAATTCCTGAGTGTGTTTTATGTTTTCTAGCCTGCAGATATAAAGATCAGATGTTCTTCTAGGTAACGTGATAATTTGCTACCCAAATAGATGCATAAACTTGTCTGTCTGGATTCACACTTATTATTGTGACACCTTGGAAGTTGAGCGGATATCACTTGACCTCTTCATAGCTTTCCATTGTTCCCCATGTTACATCAAAGCTCCTTTCCAGAGACAAGACTCTATACATCACACACTAGGAGTGACAAGTGAAAGAGAAGAGGAACTTGACATGAACCCACCTTCCTAATACAAATAGCAGAGCAGGAAGTTTTTAGAAAAGGATTAAAACATACAGATAGCAATAGAGTTAACATGCCATCATTTTGGCATGGTAGTACTGTCACCCAGTATGCTTGCTAATACATTAAATTTTTTGTCAAGGGAATATGTTCCTAAACTGCTTAACTATTTCTATTCAACTTAGTCTATCATGACACTTGTTACAAACGTTCTGTGTCAAGTGAAGGAAATCTCTTATGCTGATGATGATGTGTGTTGACCTGGCAGACTTTTCAATGTAATTCCAAGTCCAAAGTCTTATTCATTGACACTGATTGTTTTCTCAGATTCTGGGAAAATATAGGAAGGAAAAGCATAGTATAGAGTTCAAAACAGAAAAAATAATTTGCAACGTGAATGTTATGATTTCCCGCTCATGCTTTCTAAGGATCTCTCCATCCATTGTGACTCTAGTCCATATGTAGATGCAGTTTCTGATTAATGTACTTTTGATGAAAGAAGATAAAACAATTCATAGAAAAAAGAATACTTAATGATTAAGATAAGAAAGATGACAGCAGGGACAAAGGCTTTCATTCTGCTTCTATTTGGGGACAAATTGTCCGGTGGTCACAGGGGTCTTGGGGGCAAATGGCTACCTGCAGTTCATACTTTTCTGTCTAATTTTAAAACTTTAAAACTTAGCCCCATCTATAAAACAAATAATGTAAAACATGCCTTGGGTGGCCCTCTATGTTATGGCTATAAAACTCTAACATCCATAAATTCATGTTTTTGTTAATAATGCAGAGTCCCAGAAAGGATTATGTCTCCAATATACTAAGAAGTTTTTCTTTCTTACTTCATTTTCCCACTCTCACAGTTTGTGATGATCACTTTTATTCTTTTCAACCAACTCCCCAGACAGTGTTCTTGTGCCTACCACAACATCATACCTGAATCCTCTTTCCTTGAAATGCCTGTATACCTGTACACACACACACACACACACACACACACACACACAACACACTCCATTTCCAAGCAACACCAAGATAGGCTTGCAATAGAAACCAAACAAACAAAAATAACCTATGGACTAATCACCAACACTGGGAATAAATTATAATACAAAATAATAAATGCAGACACACAGAAGACCTGGTTACTAGATTTCTGTTCTTTTGCTCCACCAGGATTCCTTACTGACTTTGCTCCATTGGTTCCTCCACTCCCTTTAGACAGCATTTCTCAAGGATCAGCTTTGACTTTTCAGGAATCCTGTTCAATTATTTTGTCCCTCTTTGTATTCCAGGCTCCATCCCTGGAACCCCAGAGAAAGAACTGAGCCTTCCACTCCACAGACTAAAGCTTGCTGTCTTAGTTTGTTCCTGAATGATCTTGAAAAGCCTACCGCAATATCATACCTCCAGGAGACACTACTGACTACTGAAAGACCTATGTTGCCTAGGTGAGGGTAGGCAATCACCATGCATGATATCTTGTTCTCAGGCACCAGTAGAGACTTCCCTCAGAATCACTCAGCACGCTTACCACATCCACTGAACACAGTGCTCTACCCTTTAGTTCAAGGAGGGCCAGTCCAGAGACAATTCATTTTCCATCCAGGAAGGGGAGAGGTGGACATGGCCAGTTGTTTATTACATTCTTATATATGTTATACCTGAAAAATATTCTGTATGTAATAAGAAATAAATTGTTAATAATTGTGAAATTATTTTATATAGTTTTATATAGTTTTCCCTGTTATAGAAATATGTTGATATATGGTGCTGTATTTTCCATGGGGGAGTTTGACAACTGCTCAATCAGTATCTTTTCTGTCTTAACAGTTATCTACTTTAAAAATCATATCAGCTATAAAATTGTTGAAGGCAATCATATGCCTACTTTTGCATTTCCATGTTTAATTTTTAAATCAATGTATATTTCTGTTAATACTGTATTCTAAGTGACAGCTTATTTTGAGATATAAATAAAGAAGAATGGATGAAATTAATAGAGAAAATATAAATTTTTGTAGGCTTAAAGATTAAAATAAAAAAATCTTGCAGATATTCTTCAAGACATCAAACAAAAAATTAAGTAGCAAATATTGCAAAGAAAAATTCACATTCTAGATCTTACCTAGGCTACGTACTGTAAGTAAAATACTACTCAAATTTAAAAGATATTTTTAGTATCATAAAATTTCAATCATGGTTTTTGGAGATATAATTTCCTCAAAAAAATAAAAAAAGAAAGAAACCTGGATGTTCATTTCTAAAAATCCTGGATTTATTAGTTTTAAAGAAGCAGATTAATTTCTTTGAAAATCTACTTCCTGAATGAAACATAACTTGTAGCAATTTCTTGGTAAACAAGTGTTATTTTATGTGCTTTCTGCAGCAGAAAATATAAATATGTCATGAGTTGAAAAAAATAGGTTTAAAGGCTTCTTTTATTAAATTAATCTTATTTAATTATACTAGTCTCATACTGCCAGAATACTTATTTATTTTGCTTCTTTATCACAGATAAATAGACTATAAAATCATATTCCATTATTCAGTCAATATTCTAATCAGGTACAACATGACCATTTCCATAAAACTTCAGTCATAGTAAAAATTTTCCTCCCTCAATTTACTCTGGTTACACATTCTCCTTTGGCAGCTTTCGCCTGGAGGAATAACTGTTCTCTATCTTCATAAGAGAATCTATCAAAGTGGCTGTGTATTATGGCCTGTCTGGTGAGAGTTATTCAAGAAAAATTGCTGATTGAAAATAATGTACAGAACCACTACTCATCTTTGCTCAGGTAAATCTTTCTTTTTAAGAGCAACGAGCCACTCGGTAGCAATGTAGCAGTACCCATAACCTCAGAACTCTAGTTTCGAATATGGCTTTCACTAAAGAGTTCCTTTGAGGTTCCACACCTTGTTTTGAAAATATATTTTAAGAGATCATGAGACTCTGATAATAAATATATTCATGAATTGTGGAAATAGTAAAAACTCATAGACTCTTCTGTAATGCCTCACTGGAGTCTTTGAAATAAAATTTAGCTTAACTTTGAGAAGTGTAACTTGATACTGACAAGTTTCAAAACAAAGGGCTCAGTTGTAATAATACATTGAGTGTAGATTGAGTTGGAACACTTTTATGGTTGTGGCTTATTAATTCTGAGAGTTTGCTCTTCTGAAGAAATATAATTTCTCTTTTTTCCATTTTCTTTTTAAATTGCATATGTTATATTAATATTTAAGTATAAAGCATTTGATATATTTCAATTATACTAGAATGATATGGAGATAAAAAGCTTAATAATTATTAATTATATTTTCTTCGTAAATTTCTGTAATTTTTTTTTAATCTAGTTGAAAGGATGGTGGAGCATTTGTGTTCAAACCTCTAACAAGTGAATATATTTTATAAAAGACAGTTGTTTTTATTTTATTTACTGAAAATAAAATGTGTAGTGTAAATTTATACTAGAAGCAACAATGTGTACCTGGTGATAATGGACAGAAACACATCTGTATTCATATTTTACATCTCTGTCGACTCCTGGTGTCTCAGTCAGCTTGGACTGCTGAAGCTAAGCCAGACACTGAGTGTCAATGAACAACAGGAAGTTGTTTCTCACAGGCTGGGAAGTCCAAGGTCATGGTTCCACAAGATTCAGTGTCTGTGTGTGTGGGGTCCCACCTCCGTCAATGGTACCTTCTTGCTCTATTACACATCAAAGAAATGGCAGGCAGCTCTAGTCACCTCTTCAAGGCTTCTTCTCCTAATGCCATCATGGTAGGGGTAGGATTTTAACATACAAATTTGGCGGATATATAAACGGTCAGTCCATTGCACACAGCATGCTAAAGAGTGTTTTTCTTGATCTAAGGTTTAATATGGGTGTGTATGTGTGAGTGTTTGAGTGGGTGTTTGGGGGAAAGAGACAGGGGGAAAAAAAGAGAATCTTCTTAAGAGTGAAGTGAAACATGATTGGAAATTTCTAGTTGTTAAGGTTGAGATTTTATCTCACAAATCTTTTTCTGAATCCTTTATCATTTGATAAAAATAAACAAAAATCTTGAAATGTATGTGTACTGTCTGTTTGGTAAATGCTTCATATTGTTCTTTGACAAATGTGAAAATATGAAATTAAATTGGGCAAAGCCCTTCATAATGTAGCATTTAATATCATGATTACTATTGGCTTACATGCTTCTGTGATAGCATTACATTGAAGGTTGTTTTAAAAAGAAAGGCTGATCTATTTTAAAAAGAAAGTAGAATTTGTAATTTCAGAATTTATGTAAAATCAAGTACACAAACAAATGCTATCAGGTAATTATTCTTTCAGTGACTTTTTGTTAACTACTAATTTTAATAAAATTATTGAACATTGGGGTTGTAATGAATCATAAAACTCAGCTGTACAGTGTGTCATTTGCTAAGGACTCAAGTGAATTCTGTGGAGCATCCAAAGGTGTTTTTCTACATTATATAAGAGTGCAGTTTACATTCTCATACTTGATTACTCTTTTCAGACAATATGGCTTTACATATCATGATTTTAATCAAATTTTCAAAAATGAAGTCACAGTATACTGTCAACATGGGCTTTGGCTTGTTTCCACTTTTCCAAGTATTTCTACCAGTTCATTGGAGTTTCTGCTATTATATATTAGCCCCATGTGTAACTGTATAAAATATGATTATGGAGGCCAGATGAAATTAATCAAGGCAATAGAGAATATCAGAATTAACTTTTCAAGAAATGGGTAAATCCTTTTGGAATAGTACTCATATGTAATTTATTCTTTTTGTGTCTCTTGGACAATATGGGCACTGAATACTTCTAATTTCACATCTTCTTATCAATAACCCAGTGTTTACCACCACCACCACTTCCACCACCTTATTAGCAGAAAATAAGGAACCATCATTGAGAATCTGCATATATTTTCAGTTGGCATACACTGAGGGGTGTAAATATTTCATATATTCTCAGGTACACTGGAATGCAAACTGCTCAAGAGTGAGGTATTTTGTTTTGCTTTGGTTGCTTGTGTGTCCCCAGTACCTTATAGACAGCAGCACACAGGGAACATTCAATAAGTATTCATTAATTAAATAGTTAAAATTAAAAAAAATAAGGAGTAGTTGATTTTTAAAAAATCAGTATTTAAAATACTGACCTCTGTAGAAATATAGACAGGAAAGCAGAATAATCCACTGACTGTCTTTTTTCCTGATGTAAAAAGATAAGAACAATAGCAATTAAAGTTTCAGCTCAAAAAATCAACAGCAGGTTAACAGAGAACCAAGATTTTAACATAGAACAAAGTAAAAAATAAGAATGCACTTAGATAAGGTGCATAATTTACCAAAACTGTCAGTTATTTGCCTATATAGATATTATTTCTCACTCTTATCTCTTTTATACTCAATTAACCTACTTAGTAAACAATTCAGTACTGTGTTATAGTCAGCTTTTCACTGCTGCAACCAACCTGATGAGAAGAGCTTAGAGGAGGAAAGGTTTATTTGGGCTCAGAGTTTTAGAGGTTGCAGTCCAAGAATGGCTGGCTCTGTGTATGGTAGAAATGTCATGGTGGAATGGCATGGCAGAGGAAAGCAGTTGAGCTGATGCCAGCCAGAAAGTAGAAAGGGAGAGTAAAGTTCTAGCAGACGATAAACACTTCCAGGGCACACTGCCACTGGACTGCTTTCTCCAATAAGGTCCCACCTCCCGTAGTCCATTTAGCATTCAGTTTAGCTGACTGGATGAGAGCCATCATGATGCAATCATTGCCTAAAAGCCCTATCTCTGTACACATGAAACTTCAGGGGACATCCCAGATCAAAACCATAACATTCTGATTTCAATCATTCCCAATTAATTGTGCTACTAGGGCATAGTTGGCAATGTCTTGAGTTCTGATTGCCACAGCTTGAAGGTTGCTACTGTTGTCCGTTGGATACAGGCCAAGGATGCTGCTAAACATCTGGTAATGTACAGGATCATCAATAAACAAGAACATACCTATTCCAAAATACCAAGTAGGAAGCTTGCTATCAAGGAATGCTCATGGTACTGTTGGTGAGAACTCTCCACTGGAACAGAAGAGACCCTGCTAACCAAAGACTCTGGTATGCAAGAAGTTCAGGTAAAGTCCATCTCTTTGTCATACCTCAGTGAATCATGTATTTAAAGATAAAGTGAATTTTGATGATCCTAGGCATTATTTCATAATTGGAGATGCTTTGCCTTAAATGTCAGAGTTTAAAATTCTTACCACATCAATAATTGCAATAGTGTGACCGTGTGAATCAGAGCAAAGTACTATCTGAGAGATAAAGCTGCATTCACATCTAACACATAGGATGACCTCAGTAATTATTGAACAAATGAATAATCAAATTTAATAATTACAACATGATTTTTGAATCCCATAAAAAACTATTAAGGCATAACTGTATACATTTGAAATCTGTGATGAATGCTGATATATCAAATTAGTTTCTTATAGAAGCAGAACCCAGAATGGAATTCAGTGGGCATGAGTTTTGTTGGAGGAAGAGAAAGCAAGCTGAATGATCTGTATGAGTGGCAGTTCTGACAGTTCTGAAGGTGAGGAAAAGAGTAGATGTGTTTTAGAAGGTAGCACAGTTACAAGAAAACTTTGGCCAAGCTGATGAGGAACCCTCAAGTTCAAATCTTCCCTTTGAGGAATTCTCTGCCTTGCATAAATAAGGATGCATATGTTTCTCCACTCTGCAATCACCAAATAGGAATAGCACATGTGGAGCCTCACCTAAGCATGGATGCAATGGTAGGTCCAGGAAAGCATCAACTGAGGCAGCAATTCTGCTTTCTTCAGTGGAAGATGTGAATGGTGCATATTTATGTTTGCTAAATTATTCAAATTAAGATGAGAGAATGTATTCTGACCTATTTTCTCCTAGAAGACATCAGAAATATTGAGAATCACTATTAAGAAGATTAAATGAAGACTGAAATGAAAATCTATATCCTTCCTCTCCCTTGTATTTGTTCTACAGTTTTATAATTTAAATTTTAACTAGATACTTATGTTGAGGGTGTCAGGTCAACTTCAGGTAATTCATATTAACAAAGCCATAAATTGGTATTACGAACCCCTATGTATTGATAACAAGACTCCTCACTAAAGTTTTGGAAAGGAAAATTAAAAACACTGTTTGATATAGGTAGGTTTATGGACAATATATCTTATAATGTTATTATTACCTGATATGTAAAGATATTCTTGTATCCATAGCTTTTGATTAAAGGGTATAAAGTATTCAATGATTTGTTTTGTTTAACTGTAGGGCATGGATTTAATATAACAATACTGAATTTCTACTTCTTGATTCCATGATAATCTAAAAATACACTCAGTTAAATATAAAGTCAAAAGTTTTAAATAGTGGTTTGATACAATTGAACTTAAATTTGGATTTTACAGTATGAACTTGTTATCATAGTTCATATTTTTCTATTGTTTGCCACTTGATTCTTTCCATTTCTGTTTTTTTCCACAATGCTACAAATATTTATGAATGTTCTGTGATTTCATGAATGTTATGCTATTCTGAATCAAAATATATCCTCATTTAGATCAACTTTGGCTTGATGTATGACCTTAATGTCTTTTGATATTCATTTCTGCATTATTCTACTTTTGTTTTATCTTTTGAACCACTCAATGCCTCCTGCATTTGGAGTAGGGATGCTGTTATTCCCATTGAGAAAGAAATTTAGGGTGAAACAAAATGAAGTGGATTAGCAGTTCCAGGGCATTGAAATAGAGCCCATATGACCAGCTAGCAAGACTGATTCCCATACCTACCATTTACAGTAGATTGCCATCATTTGCACTCTTGAATTTACACAGTTTCAAATGCCACATTTTGCCTTCTTTTATTCTAATTTACCTAATAACTGATAGGCATATTTTAGAAGAATAAAAAGTCTTAGAAAAATCAGTGTGCTCTATTTTAAGACTGCAGCTGCATCTCTTAGCATATTCCTCTGAAGTTTTAGTGCTATTTTTGCATAACTTTTCTGAAAAAAATATTTGTCCCATGGGTTTTCACACCTTCCCTTATTCTCAATCTTCTACTTCCACCCAGATTGTAGTGGAAAAATTAATAATCAAAGCATAGTCATAAGAAAATGGACTAATCCAAATTCATTTATAAGATACAAACTTTGTGATACAGTACACATCGTCTGCTTTATATCTGCAAGAGTCCTCTTGCTTATTTTAGAAATATCTCCAACTCACTTCACATTCACTCTGTAGAACAGGTTTTTGGAAGACTTCCAGAAATCTTTTCTTCCTTTCTTTCTGCCTGTCTCCTCTTTATCATTCTTTTTTTAAATGAATCTCTCTCAGATATAATATTGAGACTTTTTCTACCTTTTATCCCAAAGAATATGTGGTTGTTGACAATAAATATGCTAAAAATAGAAACTTTGGGAAATTAAAAACCCTAGTTTGGTGTTAACATCAAACACTGTCAAATATTTTCTATATACCATATAACTTATTATTTACAAAAGCTCTGTAGTGTGAGAACCATTTTTATCCTCACTTTATAGGTGAAAAAAATCTGAGTCTCAGTGTGTCAGTTAATTTTGTGTATCAACTTGACTAGATTATGTGATACCCAGGTAGATGTTAAAACTGTTTCTAGGTGTATTTGTAAGAATCTTTCTGGAACAAAGTATTATTTGAAGGAGTAAACTAAGTACAAAGTATTTGTCCTCACCAATGTGTGTAGGCACCCTCTGATCTGTTGAAAGAGGATTAGAACAAGAAAGCAGAAAGAAGAAGGGTAAATCAATCTCTCTCTCTCTCTCTCTCTCTCTCTCTCTCTCTCTCTCTCAGAGTAGGATATCACTCTCTCCTGGAGTGTAATCAAATATTAGGACTCCTGGATCCTGAGACTTTGGATTTCAAGATTTTTATCATCATCTCACATTCTCTTATTTTCTGCCTGGGACCCAGAGTTACATCATTGGCTCTTCTAGTTCTTGGGCCTTCAGACTTGGACTGAATTATATCTTTGCCTTTCCTGTTTCTCCAGCTTGTGGACAGCAGATTGTGTAACTTTTCAACATTTGTAATCACATGATCAAATCTCCACAATAAACCCCCCTCTTACTTATCTATATATATATATCCCATTGTTTCCCTGGATAATCTGGAGTAACACACACAAGTAAACTGAGGGAACTGACCAAGTTATCATAGTAAGTAGTAGGGTAACAATCTGGACTCAAGCACATCAGATTGAAAGTTTGTTATCTAAACTCCTTATAAAATAACTGTCTCCCTAATATAGACATTTACCAATGGTGTGGTCTAATATATAATAGAGTAAGTATCTACTAAAATAACATGATAATACTTTAATATATAGTAAGCAATTAACATTGTTGATAAATTATATTAGATTTTAATATACTTATTCATGAAAACAACATCATATTAAATTATTTTTAATGATGAATAATTATCCCCCTCAACATACCATTGATTATGAGAATGAATATAATATATATTATTGTCTAGAACTGAAGATATTATAATTCAGATAAAGCCTATGTTAGTGTAGAACTATCTAGAGTAGGAAGCATAATATTTCACTATTTTCTAACAAATTATTTCCCAGGCAGATTTAGAAAATTTTTATCAGTATTAATTTAAATTCAGGTACAGCCACAGTAATTTGGTTGTAATTAACATTTTTCGTTTTCTTTTTCTTTTTTTTAAATTTCTGACTGGCAGGAATTAGATAACTTGTCTCACCTGAAGCTGAGCTAGCTTACCTGTGTTCTCATAGCAGTAGAAGGAAACTCCTTCTTTGCTTATATGTCTCTGTAGGCAATTCTAAGCATTTCTTCATGTAGCAGATTATAATTTCTCTTTAACCTTGGCAAGTGCTTATTTGTGATAGACAACAAGGAAGAAATAAATTTGTCTGGATATTTCAAACTTTTGTTATTCTGGTCAAAGTCTTTGATCATGTTCAGCACAGTAAAACCCTATGCTGATGTGTAAAATATTTGTGTGTCAGTGTTTTTGTTTCAAAATTTAGTGGTTATTAAAGAAATGAAAGGTTAAATGCAGAACATGAAAAACAAAGAAGAATAACATGACACAAAACAAATGTGGAATGTCATACATGAATTGGAAGAATATTATACAGTTCTGGGTACAGAATAATCATGTATTTTCCCCAGGTGATGGAGTTCATTTATCTTTGTCCTGCTGTTTCATAATAAAAATGATGTAACTCTTCAGTGTTTTGATTTTTTTGCATATTTTTTTGAATTATAAAAATATCAGTTATCTTTATTTCATATCCAATCCCTCAGAGACAATCTAATTGATTTAAGTCATTCACTGTTATCTCTGATGGACTGAGGATTTAGGACTTTAGACAACTTAGAAGTTGAGTACTCTTCTATGTTGCAAACACCAGCGAAATAGGACAGGTGCAATCCACAGCCATGCTAAATAAAATCTCAGAGTCATTGCCTTTATAGGAAAAGCTTGTCTGAGAAAGGACAAGCATCTGTAATCTTGGGAGGTGCTTGTTTTTGGCTTACACAATTCATTGACTGTAATGAATGGATTTTTTTGAGGTGGGCTCAAGAAAATCACTTAATTGTCTGTTGTATTTGTAGCATTTTAATCAAGTTTTCTCTTTAAGTAGTATGGATTGTTTACTATTGACCATTTTAATTTGGAAAGAAATCCACCAGAATTTGGCCAAAACTAATGATGCTGTGTTATTTCATTAGACTAATTAGAAAATGAAAAAAAAAGTTACATTTTGAAGCCATTCTTCTTTCATAGCAAAGCTGTATTATGGAAGGTTGATTTTTTTTTTTATTATTGAAAAGGAGCCAGGCTTCTAGTTAATCAAAAGTATGCATCAATATATTTAGTTGTAAGGTAAAGTGTACTGAAAGCTAAGAAAAAGCTCCTCTTTATGCTACTTGAAGCAAAATTGTGATTTTCCAGTGCTTGTTTATTTTGACATATTTAGGGAAATACAGCCAATAGTAAAGCAATTAATAGCTTAACATGTTGAATTTGTGAAGCTCAGCCAAGAAGTAATTTCTACCAGACTTAAAAGCAGCAGATTGTTTAGTGAATGCTACAAAATGTAGCATTTCAAAGGAAGAGAAATATGTAAAAGAGAAGAATTTAAAGCATTTCTGTATACATTTTTGGGATTTTACAGAAATATTTATTTGCTAAAATCCCCAAGTGTTTACTTGTTTTCATGTTTCTAAGTAGTTTTTATCGAATAAAGAACTAAAATGTTTGGACTTTCAATTTAAACAAATATAAAAGAGAAAGGTCTGTGTGATAGTAGTAATAGTATAAAGGTCATGGGTAAAAAAGTAACATCTTTAAAAAATCATCTTTTCCCCTTCCACATTAAGGATTGATTGCACTTAGCAACTTAATTTCAAAGATTTGTGTAAGAAAAGAGAGAAAAAACAAATGAACAAACAAAAAACCCACCAAAACAAACAAACCCCAAAACATTATAATGGCAAAACCTGGTAAACACTACAGTAATTCTACTAAGTAATCAAGATTAACATTATCAGTGTTAAATCATGTTAAAGGCAAATAAACCTGATGTATAAAAGAACATTTGAACACTTAATCATTCAGATAGGGAGATGATATGAAGGTGTATAGGGACATGATGACCATTAACAAGACAAGAAGCAAGGTCTGCATCAGATTCTATCTCGCAGGTCTCAGGAGGAACAACTTTGCCAACACCTTGTCCTGAATGTCAGGCCTCCAGAAATGTGAGACAAACAACAACAACAACAACAAACTTCTGTTGTTTGAGCAACCCTGATCTATAGCAATTTCTTAGAACACTGCTAATAAACTAATACAATCTATGAGTAATCATTGAAAAGAACATGTTTTCTGGGCACCGTGGGGTGGCCCACACATCCCAGTAGCTCAGGAGGAGGAGGCAGGAGGATCACAAGTTCAAATCCAGCCTTAGCAATTTAGCAAGGCACTAAGCATCTCAGTGAGACTCTGTCTCTAATAAAATGCAAAATAGGGCTAGGGATGTGGCTCAGTGGTCCAGTGCCCCTGAGTTCAATCCCTGGTACCTCCTTGCCAAAAAAAGAAAAGAACATGTTTGATGTCCCAGTGGGAAGAGTTTCAAGTGCTAGACAGTGACTGAAGTTACGTCAGGAGAAGTACACTTGGAAAGAACTCCAGGATGAAGCACAAGGTAGCTCTAAACGGAGCAAAAAGGCAGAGGTTAAGTTCCACGGATAAAATAGGATAGCAAGACTAGAATTTGGTACCTGGTAGCTTCAGAGCTACTCAGGAATAGCCTACTAGGTAACTCTATGGGAGAGTAAAGCCTGGCCCTACCCAGGGTGTCTAACAAGCATATTCAATGGGGAGCTAAAGGAGAGATATCTGGCTGGGATACCTGAATTGTGGAGCATTGCTGAGGTTTGAGCTTCAGGAAAATTCAAATTAACTATAAACAAAATTAGCCAAGGAAGATTTTAGCTACAAATATTTAGTTGAAGGAGACTGCATACAAATTCTGAGTGAAACCAAAAGTCTTAATGGTTGCACCACTAGAAGTGAAGTGAGAGGAAGGAAACATCAGTCAAGAGGGCTTAAAGTGAAGTGATGCCTGGTAGTATCTACTTTACAGGGATTTTTGATGACTAAACACATATGGTTCTTATATGCCTATATGAACATTCTTGTAAGTGTTCATGTATTAGGACATTGAAAAAAATTCATTATTAAATTCTTAGAGCCTTCAGTCTATGAATTATATAGAAAATAAAAACCAAATTAAAACAACAATAGCAAAGCACATACCATCCTCCTCAATTTTCTTCCTAATTAATTCATGTAGGAGGAGGTATAACTTTGTGTATTAAGCCGTAGGTAATACTATAGAGAATAGCAACTTGATTAAAAAGATTCTTAGTTGTCAATTAGTAGTGAAAGAATATAACCCATTAAGATCTATAACACAATATATTATCATCTCAAAAGTTTAACATATAGGTCTTGATCACTCTTACTATATGAGCAATTGTCATTATAGTTTTGTTTTTATTAGTTTATTATTATTTATTAATCACCTTGCTTCGCTAGAATTCTGGTAATTTTTTCTCATTTATTTATATCTCAATCAGAAATTTAGTGACCTTAATTAAATTTGTTTACAGTTATGTGATTCACAGCATTTCTCTCTAATTTACTTATCAGACTTATGTGCTCTTTTGACTTCACTTATTATCATTTTGGTCCCCAGGTTCCTGACAACTAATGCAAGGACTGCATGATTCTGACAAGCTGTCAGTTTGTGATCACTGTTGAAGTAACTGACACATCAATACTATGAAAATATAAGTGTCTGATTGAAAGATAATACTATATAGATTGCAGATTTATTTCACATAGATATCTTTTTTCCAAACTATAAGGCATTCCAATTTGATGGTAAAAATATTCATATTTCCTTTTTGAAGCAAGTAGAATATAAAATATTTCACTGCATTACAAAAAAGTCAGAACTCACTTCTGACTTATAAAGCAAAGTTGCAGGTATGATGTGTCTATCTAGGTACAGCAAGGACTTTTGTTAATTACTGTGAGTAAGGGACCATTGTTAATGGCAGATTAACTTTGATTCCTTAAGGGAGAAAAAATATCTTTTCTTCACTCATTTTGTGTTCAAGGTTGAGGTTCCTATAACAAAAGACAGACTAACAAAATAAAAACATACATATTTATTGTAAATTCTACCTAATTTGAGAATCTTTGTAGGTAAAAAAAGTGCTAAAGATATAGCTTAAGTTGTATCTTTTTATATCTAGGTTTGATATCAAAATAGATAGTCATGGAAAATAAGATTGGACAAAGGGATATGATCACAGGGTAATATACTAGGGGAAATTTAACTGGGCCTGTTCAAATTATTCTCTGTAACCCTAAGACTTAAGAGATAATGATGTTCCTTGCCTATAAGTATGGGGAGGGCACTTCTCACAAGAGACTCTTTGACATGCCTTTCGATAAAGTCAGAAAATTCTTCCTAGATTTTATGGCTTATTTTCAGGGAGAAGCACAGCAGATGACCTTCCTACTTCTGTTATTTTCTCAAATGCTGAGTTGCAACGTTTCCAAGAAGCATTTCCTCTATCTCATCAACTCCTGCTTCCTTACACTACCACCAGTGAGAGAAAGGCAGGCAAGATCTGCACTGGTTTCTTCACCACTAACAAAGGTGGTGTGCTTCTGTTGTGTTCATATTTTACAAGTCAAAGACAGACATATGGCCATGACTGAGGTTAGCAAGATAGGAAGTAAAATTATTCGCTGGGTATGGAGCATCAAAATTTACACACATAAATGCAATCTCTACAGTCTATCCAAGTTGACTCTTCGGGTCTGAAATATTTCATTTATCATCCTTAACCCATGGAAAATCTCCACTTTCTCTCAAGCCCACTTTAGCTACAGCACTAGGTTCAAAATTTAGAATCTTACGATGGTCTCCACAACATGATGATTTCTTCCTGTTCTGTGGACTGAACTAATAGCTATTATCCAAACTTATCAATGTGCTTGCTCTCTAGCCCTCACCCTCATAATCCAGTAGACCCTAGTGGAAGGATGTCATCATAACTGACATTAACAATCCCAGAAAAAAGAGGAAAAATTTTATTGGCACAGCTTTCATTGGTTTATAATAATTCTGAAATTATACTTGCCTGTCATTTTGGGGGCAACTTCTTCAACCCATTTGTGTCATCCTTGGAGAAAGGAGGCCAGTAGAACTATGTCCTTGATGTGCCCATCTCTGTTCACAGGAACCTAGGTGAGTTAAGAGAACCGAGTTAGTCTGGACCAGAATGTCCATGTAAATATTATCTTGAAGAATACCAGTTTTCTTTCCCCTGTGCTGGGTACTAGGAAAGTCAGAGTTATCTGAAGATAGTTCCTTTTAGGAGACCTTTTGCATACCTGTCAATTTCTTGAATGCTGGTTATATAATGTAAGCTAAGCTAATGATGTCACTGTTTCTGTAACCTAGTAACCTAACTTATAAAACCCATCTCCATGCGGTAGTTGATGCAGAAGAGGGCAGCATGGAGAAGGAAGTGCTTGTCCAGCTGGACAAAGCATCATGAGGAATGGAGGCCTATTTTGCATTAAGGCACCAGAGGCATCATGTGCAACAGAGGGGCTTCTTTCCAACTCCTCTCAATGGATCTTCCCAATAAGCATTTTCAATAGATTTTATGACTCATGTCCTATCTCCAATTAAATGAACTTGTCTAGAAGAATTTTCTTTTCTCTCTTGGCAATCTTTCCTGTTCCGCCAGCACAACTGGGCTGGGTACAGTACAGCATCACAAGAAATATTAGTATTGACAATACTAAAGAAAAAATATGAAGATATTTTTTGAAATACCTATGGTTTTATTGAAGACTATTGCAATAAGCACCAAGGCTATTGTGCTAGGGGAGAGAGATGGAGATCATCTATGACTATGCAAAGATAATGGGATTATTAGCCAATGGGGGGTTGGGAAGTCTGTGGATAGAAAATTACTAAGAAAAACATCAAAGGTAAGGGGATTTTTGCAGAAACAACTAAAAAGGATTTTTACTGAAGACCAGCCAAAACAAGAATCAAAGGTAAGAGATAAGAAACTTGATCACAGATTGAGTGATCAGATATCAACAGTGGATTCTCTCTAAACTGAAAAAGTAAAATTCTTGCTAAAACTCTGCTATGCAAGCCAGACAAATACAGAGATCAAGGTTGAGACCTAGACAAGAGGAGGGCTCAGAGGAACCTGGATAAAGTTAGTCAAACAAGGAGGTTTTATTATCAAGTAAGATTACTACATCAGTGAATTTTTTAGTAATGCGAAGATTAATAGTGCAATGTGAACGTTAGAAAATAAGCCAGCACAACATATTTACACTAAACATGTATCTAAATGAACTGACAAACTGTGCTACGTTCAGATAAGTATGTCCTCCAATAGTTCATGTGCTGGAAGCTTGGTCCTCAGTGTGGTGATGTTGGAAGGTGATGGAATCTTCAAGGGATGGGACCTAATATAAGGGGGTTGTATCCTTGGGGTGTCACTATCAGCATAGTTTATTTCTGATCTTAGGGAATGCATTTGTTCTTAAAGAGTGGGTTGTTTCAAAGCAAATCCATTCCATCTACTTGAACCTTTCTGATGCACATGGCTACTTCCATTTCTGATCCTTCATCCAGCTGTGGCACAGCTAGGGGATCTTACTAGAGACTTGGACTTGCAGTCTTTAAATAAGAATTCTCTTTTCTTTTTCAACTACCCAGCCTCAGGTGTTTGGTTATACCAACATAATATGGATTCTTAAAAATAATTAAATGAACTTGTCTAGAGGAATTTTAATTCTCTTACAGGGCTTTCAGTGCCCTGCTTTTCAGGAAAGTTACTTTGACAAGGCTATTTGTTGCAAAACCTTGTTCCTTTTTACTTTGATGTGCAACCTGTTCTTCTATTCTTTTTTTTTTTTGGGGGGGGGGAGGAGTGGGGTACCAGGGATTTAATTTAGGGGCACACAACCACTGAACCACATCCCCAGGTCTATTTTGTATTTATTTAGAGACAGGGTCTCACTGAGTTGCTTAGCACCTCACTTTTGCTGAGGCTGGCTTTGAACTCATGAACATCCTGTCTCATCCTTCCATGGCACTGGGCTTATAGTCATGCACCACTCACCCAGCTTGGCTTCTACTATTTGCCTAAATAGTTGTTTTTGTTTGTTTGTTTGTTTGTCTGTTTGTTTGTTTTTCCTTATCTCCTTTGTGAAATACCATATACCTCCTTCCCTTCATCTGGGGCTTCTTTTCTGAAAGGATATTTTAAGCTGTGCTAGTCTTTGTTTTTCAGCAGTTAGTTCCCAAATATGTTGTTCAATTTGAAGTTCTTGTTTAACTTGAAGATTTTTATCATTCAGCTCACATCTCTGCTGGCCTTCTTTTTGTGCACATTCTTTATTATCCTGGTCCAATTCAGAAGTATTCATCTGAATTTTATTTTCTAAGTGTCTTTCCCCCCAACCCCCCTTAATGTCTGTTCTGTTTTACCAACAGATGCTTCTGGCTGATTTGCTGGAGATGTTGCTCTGTGAGTGTAAAGAAATGCAGCTAGAAAGGCTTATCTCTGTTTCCATTAGGTATCTCTGAATTGGAAAAATCAACCTTGATCTCATAGGAAATCTTAGATACAGGCTGTTTAAAGCACAGTCCAGGGAGAACTTAAAAGCATAACCACCCTTGAAAAATATGGAACTCTGAGTGTCTTGTTTTCAGAGATTTTGTAAGCTTCTCTTTACCTCACTGTAGGTGCACATGCCTTAATTCCCATCCATTTGGATCTCAAACTAAAAATGTAAATAACTCTCCCACTATATTTTCTTCTGCAGGCAAGAACATCACAAACATTTCCCAGAATTTTTTTTTTTTTTGGCTACACTATAAAATATCTTTAAAAGACTGTTCACATATAATACCCCTATATCAGTTTTCTTGGCCACATATTGATTTGCTCAGTACATCTAAATAGCTACACAGTCCTTTTGATACAGTTGCTCATAGAAACGTAAATTTCAAAAATTTTTGTTATCTCTTTTATTTTCACGTGTGCTCCAAATTCAAATAGAATCTTCCAGGAGAAATTAGAAGTAAAGAGATGGAAATAAGATACCTAAAGTTAATTATAACATTTTATTTCCTTTAATGATTTGCTTAACCACATAACCCTGTTTTTTCTAAAAACAGTAGCCAATGGGTCATCTCATTCATTTATACCTCCATTCTTAACTCTCTTTGTTCTCTTCTTATCTAACTAAAAATGAGAATATTTGATTAAACAAAATAATGGACTGAGATGCTCTGGTACATGAAAGACCAGAGGAAACAAGAATGGTGTCACTCAGGGTAAATGCCACATAATGAAACTGAAACTTCAAAGAAGTTTTTCAATTCCAACACAGATACATGTTTTTCTAAAAAAAAAGAAAAAAAAAACTGAAGCAATTTGATGGCAACCGGTTCTTTTTTCCTGTCTATTGTTTATTCTTTCCTACTTTACAAAATCCAATGTTCTGCTAGCATTCAATGGGAGCTCTCATTTCATTTTGTAGAGAGGAGCTACCCTCATTCATAAAATGCAAATAAAAGCAAATTAGATATATACCTAAGTTTGTTATGGTTTTGTCTTTGAAATAACTTGAGGGAATCAAAAGTGATTTGTGGGAGGCCATCCTCGAACGTGATTTGAGTTACTCCCTGGCTGGGTGAGAGGCGTTTAGACACAACTGTGTCTGAGCCATTCCCTGCCCTTTCCCAGGTGCAAGGGCTTGTCCCTGCAGAGGCATGCCTGGCCACTGCCCTGAAGACCCAATCACTGGCCCTGACCTTGGGATGCTGCCCCCCTTAACCTTCATTGGATGGGATTTTCCCTGGAATTTTTTTTTAATATTTATTTTTTAGCTGTAGTTGGACACAATACCTTTATTTTATTTATTTATTTTTTTCCTCTTCTATTTTTTTATTGGTTGTTCAAAACATTACAAAGCTCATGACATATCATCTTTCATACATTTGATTCAAGTGGGTTATGAACTCCCGTTTTTGCCCCAAATACAAGTTGCAGAATCACATCGGTTACACATCCACATTTTTACATAATACCATATTAATGACTGTTGTATTCTGCTGCCTTTCCTATCCCCTACTATCCCCCCCCTCCCCTTCCCTCTCATCTTCCCTCTCTACCCCATCTGCTGTTGTTTAATTCTCTCCCTTGTTTTTTTTTTCCCTTTCCCCTCACAAACTCTTATATGTAATTTTGTGTAACAATGAGGGTCTCCTTCCATTTCTATACAGTTTCCCTTCTCTCTCCCTTTCTCTCCCCCCACTCGACTATGTTTAATGTTAATCTTTTCCTCATGCTCTTCTTCCCTGTTCTTTTCTTAGTTGCTCTCTTTATATTAAAGAAGACATTTGGCATTTGTTTTTTAAGGATTGGCTAGCTTCACTTAGCATAATCTGCTCTAATGCCATCCATTTCCCTGCAAAATCCATGATTTTGTCTTTTTTTAGTGCTGCGTAATACTCCATTGTGTATAAATGCCACTTTTTTTTTTATCCATTCATCTATTGAAGGGCATCTAGGTTGAGTCCAGAGTCTAGCTATTGTGAATTGTGCTGCTATGATCATTGATGTGGCAGTATCCCTATAGTATGCTCTTTTAAGGTCCTCAGGGAATAGACCGAGAAGGGCGTTAGCTGGGTCAAATGGTGGTTCCATTCCCAGCTTTCCCAGGAATCTCCATACTGCTTTCCATATTGGCTTCACCAATTTGCAGTCCCACCAGCAATGTACAAGTGTACCCTTTGTTCCCCAATAAAAGCTCACTCCCTGGCGTGCTCTCCCTCTCTCGCTAGTCTCTTCTGTAAACCTCGCCACTGCATTAGGTGGCTGGAGGCGGGAGCTAGGAGAAGCCATCTAGGGGCTGGGGTTAAAGGTAATGAGAGTCTGTCTCTTTAATTTAAAACTCACTAGCAATTTCTTATGCACTGAACCTTCTTTCATGAAGTTCGGGCTGGTCGCGTGGCAGAGTGATTTCTTCTTTGGGATGTGTTGATTATAGATGTTTTATCGTTGAGACAATGGATAGGGAATACCTTCCTGGCTCTAGGAATATGAGGAAAGAAATATCTTAGAAATCTCATATTCAGTCAGCCTACATAAGCATTTCTATTTCGATGTGACCACATTTTGCACATGAATATTCACCCTTTTCTTTCTAGTACTTTAAAAGCCCAAGTAGAATGAAAATGGAGGGTTATGAAGCTACCTCTATTAAATAGAAAGTGTAAGGGTTTTTTTTTTTATTGCTCTTTAGGCACAGATTATTAATGCTGTAATGACACTGAAGAGTATTAAATGCAAATTTTCAAAGCTCTAAAGAGCTTTATAAGATAAGCAACATTTTATTGAGTCAGTTCAGTTGCTATTTTAATGAAAATCTGGCTAAATAAATCTTGATGGAAGCCACCACAGATGTTGTGTCCTATATTACCAGGAATAAGCAACTGCACTTGACAGAACAGAGGAAGAGAAACCTGCAAGGGGAAGATGGTGGAGAGGTGAAGTTTGGGGCTGCAATGGATACACAGTGTGTTTTTCCTGTTTTATTTGCTGTAACTGCAATCAACTGTCTTATAAACTAATTTTATATCTTTTGATAGTAAAAGATATCTCCTTTCTTCTCAGTTAATGAAAAGTCATTCTTTGCAAAATGAGGAAATACTTGTCTTTGTGTATAAATTTGAAATTACATAAAGGAAGACAAAGAAAAATAAAAAAAAGAAAGGACAAAGGGAAAGGAGGAAAGACAGGAAGGCAGAAAGGAAAGACAGAGGAAGAAAAGAGGACGGAGGGAGAGGAGATACTTGGTGAAAGGGTTATTGAAATGGTGGTAGGAACACTGGTGAGATAAGTGAGTCCTAGGTTCTGGTCCTAGAGTGTGCTGACTCAGCATGTGACTCTGGACAAACCACTCCACTTCTCTAAATGCCTGACTTTCCATATTTCAGTTGAGATTGCCAGTCTACAGGAAGGGTCAACACATGCACTATTAACATTTTGAAGGAAATGTATCTTCACTGGTCAGTTCTGACCCCACTCAGTACAGAAAGCATCTCTATGGACTCCTGCCCACCAAATGCCAGTAATGTCTGAGTGGTTATGATAATTAAAAACTCTACTAGTTTGCTATCATCATGTAAAGTCCTCAGTACAAAGCTTGGGGCAGCCTTTTATAATCATAAATTTAGAAGAGGTATTTATAATAATCTGTTTAATGATTTTAAGTATAGAAATAATTCTCTTGTGTGGAAAATGATAATGAACATTTGTCTATTCTCAGGTGGGAGATACTTTGGGAATGAATGAATGACCCCCCCCAAAAAATGAATAAAATAAAGAACAGGTAACCATTAAGTACACTATAATGTCAGTTTGATATATTTTTCCTTAATATTTATAGGAATAGCGTGAAGAATTGTAATTTCTTAAATTGTAAAATAAGAAATACAATATGAGAGAGTGTTATTTAACTATTTCAAGAATGAAACACATTCTGTTTTTTTGTTTTGTTTTGTTTTGTTTTGTTTTGTTTGTTTGTTTGTTTTTTTTTACTATAGAGTCTAGTTATGTTGCCCAGGCTGATCTTGAACTCTTCCATTTAAACAATTTTCCTGCCTCAGCCTCCTGAGTAACTGGGATTGCAGGAGAGAGCCACTGTGCAGGACTCATTGCTTTTTTTTTTTTTTAATGTTGTCTGAGCAGGTGTAGATAATGTGATCAGAAATGTAGGTAGAGAGTCACTATGATATCTTGTCTCCACTAGTAATACTATTGGAGTTACTATTAAAATGATAATGCTGTTTTTTAAAAAAAGGGATGAGAATTTAACATTATATTAAATTTGCAGGCAAATACTGCCATATTGTTCTGATCATAATCAAGCCACTTCCATATTTCTGTTGTTTACCATGTAAGAGGTTAAAAAGGTTTATTTGAAACATGTTTGATAAATTACATGTTTAAAAGATATCTGAATTGTCATTTTTACAAACTATCTACTGTTATAATTTATCTATATTCTATTAAGATTTCTGTTCTTATTGATATGAAAATGCTTTTATGTGTTAAATAAACATCTTTTGCGATGTTGGTTGCAAATATTTTTTCAGTGTCTTGTATGTCTATTACAACTGAGATTTTTTTCCAAGAAATTTTTATTTCTTTAAAATAGTATTTTTGTTTTACAAATTTGCCCTATTATTGCATTTAAAAATGTCTTGTGGGATTTTTTTGTACATTAATATTTTTTTAGTATAGTACAGCATAAATAATTTACCACTCTGAAATTTTTATAGCACAAAATTAAAATGTAACATGAATTATTTTTTCCCAAAAGGCTTCCTCATGGTCTAATAATATTGCTGTGGTTTGAATATGGTTTGAGTATGACTCCCAAAATTACATTTGCTGGAAACTTCAGTGTGGATAGTGGAATCTTTAAGAGGTGGGATCTACTAGAAGATAAGTATGTTATGAGGGCTTCACCCTTGGAAGAAATTAATGGTGTTCCCATGAAATGGATTAGTTCCTGAAAGATTTACTCATATATGGGAGCCTTCCCTGAATCCTTCATCCATACATGCTGCTTACCTTTCTTACACACATAGTGTCATTGTGTGGGTGTGCAGATGCTGAGCAATTGTGGTGACATGTTTTTAGACCTCTAAAACTGAGTATAAAATAAGACTCTTTTCTTTACACATTTCACACTACAAGCATTTTGTTATGGCAATCGAAAATAGATTATGACAAGTATTGCATGTATAATTAATCTTTTCCTCATCTATTTGGAATAAATGTGTACTATTATCTTCAATGCCTTGTTTTCTTACAGTTCTATCCCTTAAAGCACAAGTGCATGGTCTTCAAAATATCTCCCTGTAACTCCCAAAATCCATGCACAAAAGACTGAACTGTCCACTCAAATTTTGATTTGAACCCTATGTTTTTTTTTTCTCTCTGACAATTTTGATTTAGGATATAATTTTACTATTTTTATTTATTTTCTTCCTACTTATCCATTCAATCAATTTTGCATATTAGCTACTTACTGTTTTATATGGTAAAAATAAGGGACTGATTCAAATAAGAGTTCATGAATCACATGGCATATCACTACAGGAAGCATTTTTTTTTTCTTCAGTTCACAATGTGTAAAGAAACATGGAAATTTTTTAAGGAAATACCCTGGACATGCAAGGCACAGTAACCACATAGTGAATTTCAAAATTGGTGAAGTTTACTTGCTCAATTAGCACAGAAGAAGCCTCTTTGGAAAGTAAAGATTAGTTAAAGCTTGAAGTACATCTTTAATAAAGGCAGTTCTCTGAAGAGATGGCATCCAAAGACACAGAGATCCAAGATGAGATATTACAAGGTATCTCAGGGCACTGCTGCATGTCTATGGAGACATGGGGATTAGCTCTAAGGCTAAGAGTGTGTGGCCCTATCACTGATTGGGCTCCCAGTCTTTGGAGCAGCAGGCAACACTGTACAGCCTGTCTAAAACTCAATGTTTGTCAAACTTTTAGTTTCACATGTAGTTTGATGTCTAGAAATTGAGGTCAGTAATTCAAGTACGGACTCTGAGAGTGTATGTTGTCACATTCTGAAAATGAGAGGACAGTGTTCTCTAGGTTCTTTTCACAGCCTAATATGTCATTCATGTAATAAACTACATAAGTGTTTGGACTCATTACACAGCTACATAACATATACTAAGACAAGATTTGGTTCCGGTGGATCAATCATTCTTGTTTCTGCAAATAATAAATATGGTTACCTTTACTTAACAAAAAAGCCAGACTTAAATTAAGAAATAAAGACATATGATGAAAGAATAGGAATCATTCTCTTTGGTTCAAGTGAAGACCCTAGAAAATAGCTAAGCTTTTGACCTCAGTTAAAATTCTGGCTTTGCCACTTAATAATTTTTGATTGGAGCAAACCACTTAACCTTTCTGAATCCTTATTTTATTACTTGAAAAATGCAAAAAATAGTGATAGACACATCATAGAATCCTTTGGAGATGAAAGTTAACCTATTTAAAAGTATAGAACTTTTTTTCACATAGTAAAACAATGTGGTATATGTCTAATACAAAATAAGTAAAACATATATGATATATATGATGTGAAAGAAAAAGTATCAAAATTTTATTTCCTTTAACAATTGCAAGAAATATTTAGTGTATGCTTTTCAAATTTTTCCTATGTTTGAAAGTGCATGTACCTCATATTTTGAAAATAAAAAACAAAGGGTTGGGTCTTAGTATATACTAGTACGAAGCATGCTGATCTTATTTAACATCATATACACAAAAACTTCTCCCTTCACATAAACATAGATGTTTAAAAATTATTAGATGTTAGGTCATCACATTTGTCTTTTATTGTGAAAATAGGCCTCGGGTCTTCCTGATCCAACAGCATCACATGAAGGTATATGGTGAATCAGGAGTGAGTTCTATGTTTTTGGAGGTTTCTCATTTTTTTATATATACCTCAAGTACATTTCTTAATACAGCAAAGAAACCTGGAAGCAGAGATTTCTTAATTTTTCTAACATTAAGATGTATCAAGCTAACTTGAAAAACTAAGGTTTATAGTCAGCGTGGAACTTGTCTCGGACATTGAAGATTATTGTGACTTTGGATAAATTTCCTTAATAGGAAAGCAGGAATAATAATGCTGAACTGTGAAAACTGGTATTAAAAATAGTTTTAGGGTTCTGTGATAGGTGCTTAAGAAATATGAATCAAACATTTTCAGAAATTTAGCATGTTTCCTTAAAACAGAGAAAACATGTCAATATTATTGGACCATTGCAAATCGCTGCTTATTTTTTTATGTAAGTGTTAATGCAATTGTATGCATATTATCCAAATATGTTTACCAAAGTTCAAAAAGCATATTAGTCACTTTGGAATGTTATAATACATTTCCACAAAGTAGGTGACTTAATTAGTAAACATTTATAGTTCAGCAGACTAGAAGGTTCAAAAACAAGGTGTCAGTGTCAGTAGATCTAGTGGATGGAGTGGATAGATTTCCTGTTATGCAGATAGCAGATTGCAGTCTTGTTGAATCCCAATATGGCAGAGAGAATGGAAGTAAGCAAATAATAGTGATAGACACATCATAGATGGATGGAACTACTAATCACTAGTTCCATCATGAGGGTGCCTCTCTCATGGCCTATCTTCCCAATGCTCCATTTCATTGGGAATTATGGTTTCAACATTCAAATTTTAAAAGGAAATATTTGAGCAAAAAAGTAATATTTGGGATTTTGTACATATACATATGTATACACACACATAAGGCATGTGTACATATATATATATGTATACATATAGTGTGTATATATATAAATATTCATTATATATATATGTTTTTTTTCATGTGTGTGTGTGCATGTGTATGTGTATTCTATTTTTAACTTTATTTAAAAGGGATAGTCTATTGAGGTGATGGATTTTTTTGCTGGTGAAATTTTATTCCTAAGTTTCACATTAGGTCATGAACCCAAAGTGATGTGTTATAAGTTTTAGGCTAAATCCAAGAGACTATTTTTTTTTTTCTATTGGTATTTGTCATGGTAGTGATATAAGCACTAAAGATGGGAACATGTTTTTTGTTGCTGTTAAAGTAAATTCAGAGAAATCAGATTATAGCTGATGTAATTTAGATGTTTGGAGGTGGGGGATTTTCTGATAGCAAAATCTAATGTATGTAGCTCCCAAAATGGAAAGCCTCTCTCAGGAGGATGACCTGCATCAGAGAATTTATTTTTCAATGTGGTGATGCTGACACCAACTTTAAAGTTGATTTTTTTTTTTCTGGAAGTTTTCTGATTAGAAATGACTAAACTTTTGCACTTAGACTTAGCTATGTGTGGGATTTGGGAAAGAACACACCCTTTATTCCTGTATCTCACTTGCATTAGACTAAATTACTATCTTCAACCTTTTATTCAGGGCTTCAGTTTCTATTTGCTAATGGTTAGTGTAGGAAAGTCACCATAATTGACACCCCAAATCTTACCTCTCTTGTAGTATGCAAATAATCATCATCCTGCTCTTTTTATAGAAAAGAAATCTGAGACTTAGGAAGGATAAGTAACTTGATCTAAGTCACAGTATAGACAATGTACCCAACCATACACATATAATGTCCCTATTCCTGTTGTAGTACTAACTTAAGAGGCTTAATTACAGCAGTGGTTGTGTTACGTATACTTCTCTGTCTCCAGGACATGAAAATTCACTTCCTTCTGGTCTGTCATCTTAGTTTCTCCACAGCACTAAGCAAGTGTCTAAATGTTTGTTAAATTCAATTTGTAACAACAAATTCCTAAACTCTACTTGGTATAGAGTGAGGGTTAAATTTTAATTGTTGGCCTCTGAAAGAATAGTATCCACTGAAAGAGCTACTTGTTATTTCAGAATCCCGGTAATGCTACCTTTCTTTGGAGACCTGGACTCTCATTCCCTCACTGAAACTGAATATCCAATAAAGGAAAGATAGGCATGGGAACAGAGAGGTAATAATTATATTTTCCTGTCAAAATTTTATAAGCCATTTGCAAACGTAAAACAATCCTTTGGACAATTTTGTGCAGAATTCATCAAACTTGCTGCAATGTGACTGCTGGAAACTCGGTTCAGATATTAACTTTCCTTTCCCTTTTTACATGTGCCAGGAAGACAACCCACCATGTCAGGCACAACTGGATAAAAGATTCATCCAGAGCAATTACATAATCATGAGCCTAGATATATGATGTGTAGTTTCAAAGCAGCTTCTAACTTGCGTTTGATGTGAACAGTTCGATATTTTGTCAGCTTTTAAGTTTCATCCTATTGAAATGCCTTTCAGCTCTATCCTAAAATCTTTTTCATTACTCATGATTCTGTAGAACTATCTCATCGTTTCCCAAAGTTATCATAAGGAACTCTCAAATGCTGCTTCATTTGGAAAGGTATATTCTCCATATACTTATTTTTTTACCTTTCAAGAGGCAGAGAAAGCTTGCAATACAACAGAAAAAATATCCATTGCATATTTTAGACAATCTCCCCAGACTTTTTGGGCTTACTTCTCAAATTGGTTATCTTGTCCAATCACCATGAAACCATTCCAACTTTCTGAATCCTCCTTAAAATTTACCTTAAAGTGCCCTTCTCTTCCTCCTTCATTCTTGTCAGATGAGCTCATT
This sequence comes from Marmota marmota marmota, assembly GCF_001458135.2. Taxonomy (NCBI): domain Eukaryota; kingdom Metazoa; phylum Chordata; class Mammalia; order Rodentia; family Sciuridae; genus Marmota; species Marmota marmota. The sequence continues at coordinate 45,155,286 of NW_025999968.1, read as the reverse complement.
TCAGTCTTATAAATAATAATAGTAAAAATAGGAATCATCAGGAGACAACTCCCTCAGCCTCCTGTGGCCAAAGGATAAGTTTATTTGGACTTTCACTTGATCTTCCTTATTTGCTATAGAAAGGATAATTTTACCTTGATTCATAGAAAGTTCCTTTTTCTACATGTGCTCTTCAATCTTTGCTTCCCACATTTTCAGGGTAAAACTAATTATTTCCTTTCTTTATGTCAGTTCCTCCTTTGTATATTTAAGATAACATTCCCTTAACCTCCCTGTAACATCTTTTACTTTAAAAAGAAACTAATTAAAAAACATAGAACACATTAAAAATTCTGGACCCAGATAGATTTTCTTGTCCACAAGAGTGCTGAGATAGCGCCCACTCACTCTTTCTACTTCCTCATTTCCCAGTTCTCAGAAATCAGAGTTGCTCTTTGTATCCTGATGCTTATCTCCTGAGGTCAGATTAACTGCTTGCTTGCCACAGCTTGGTCATCTTCCCTCTCTCATTTTCACTTTGTAAACTAGTTGTGCCATCTCATTCACAGCGTAAGCTTCATCTAACACATGACAAATAACCAGACATCTTATTTTCGAGAATTAGCCTTACTTTCCAATTCTGGATTTTCTGTTTCTTGAACTTCTATAAAATCCTCACAGTCCTTATACTGAATTATCTTTCCATTTTCCTTACTAAAACCTAATTCTTTGCTATGTATTTTATAAATTGGTGAAGGCCATTAACATCTCCCAATATGTCTCTCAGAACCTCTTCTCTAGAATATTTCTGTAGCCATCAATCCCTGATCATTTATATCACTGTTGCCTTATTCTGGTCTGGTTTAGACCTCTTCATCAATCAAATGGAATTTTTGTAGTCATCTTATTTTATGCTGATATAATCTTCCTCTCAGTGCAACTACAAATATGAATGAGTTACTTTTCTAGTAGTTAAATCTAATCATATCATTTCTCTCCTTAAAGTGTTTAATAGTTCATAATTCCGTTACCAATAAAATAGAGTTTTATTTAAATCATGTACAGTGTGATATTCCAAGCATATTTTATTTAGCTCCTATCTCTGCCACCTCCAAAATTTCAGTCCTCTCCAACCCTCTTTTTCTAAAGCTATGTCAAGGACCAGCTGTTTTCATATCTATTCCCTTAATTTGTTATCAGATCATTTTCTTTTCTGATTTTTTTCTTGTCCACTTGATATAGACATGTGCGTTTTTAAATTTCAGCTGGGGAATAATCTATGGAGAATTTCTTGACTGTTACAAAGAAACATGGGATCATCTATCATAGTCCAATTACCCTGGAGGCAATCCCATTTTAGCAGATATTACCAGGTACTACAGCACAGTTTGCCCATGGAGAGTCTAATGATGGGGGAATATGTTTTGCATTATCATAAAGAATTCTTAAAAAAAATGGGTTAGTTATGCTTCTTAAACTATCTCAGGTAAGAATACTTGTTTTCAAGGAAGTATGCATGTGTGTGCAGGTCACAGTAATCTCCCATATACATGCCTGCCTGCATATGATCACCACATAAGGAACATTACACTATTTCTTTCACTTTCCCCCAAATGTTACATGGTAAGTAAACATTTATTGACAGATAAATAAACAAAAACAGCTTTATATTGCATCATCATTAACAACTTTGAGTATTAATTATCTCAGATCTTCAAATCCTTCACCCATCCTGTTAGAAGGATCATACTTGCTCCCTTCTGCATGAGCACTGGTTCCCTGCTCTGGGTCCTGCCATCTTCTCTCTCCCATTCTTCCCCACTTTTCCTTACAGTGGTTTCTACCCTCAGTGCCAGGTACTGTTTCCTGCAGAGCTGTCTAGTTGCAGCTTCATTGCAGTTTCCTTCTCAGTTTAGACACTCAGGACTTCTTGCTTTGCACCTGAAGGTTTCACAGTATTTTCTTCCACAGATTGTTAACTTTCACAGTGGTCCTTCAGACCATTATTGACCTATTTCACATGGACTGTGGTTTCCTTGCAGTTAGAGATAAAGTTCTCCATTTTCTACTCATAGAAATTTGTATTGCTCTCAATAAACCTTTCTTAAATGAAAAATTTTCTGAATGTAATAAATATAAACTCAATAATATTTGAATAATGAGTTTTCATAATTTAGCTTTAAGCAAGTTGTGTTAAAATTGCAATGTTATTTTTTCCTAATTATTTCTTGGAAACAAATTTCCTCTAGGTTGTCCAAAATATTTCAAAATTTAAGAAATATCTTTTTAATGAATGTTACTTTTGATATTGTTTAAATAGCCAATAGGTTAGATTTATATGATTCTCTCAGCTCCTGTTGTATTATCACTAAATTAGACTTGTTTGCTGTGTACTTTAACATATTACTCAGAATCACATTTTGTTAAAAGGTCTAAAGTTCTTTGGGTAATTTCAGAAATTATTTGTAATATATTGGTAATAATAGTATTAAAACAACAGTAATAATGAGAACAAAATAATAGTTATAAGAATAATAACAAAAACAGACATCTTAATTATTATTTTATGTTACTATAATACCGACATGTGATAGAAGGATTATTTTTGCTTTTAAGCAAAGACAAAATAACATCTCTGGCCCTTGGAGGTCTTAATGCATTTTTAAAAGAAGACAAAGTGATTTTTGGTCCAGTTAAATGCAATAAGCCTGTTTCTCCTTTAATCCTCCTCATAACTACAATAATCAACACTGGAAGTACTTACTGAAAGAGACAAACCAAATAGAACTCTGAAAGGTAGACAGAGGAGAGGGATTCCATGACTGAAGAAATAACACAGCAACAAGGAATTTTCAACCTCCACCCAACAAAGCAAGAAAACCAATGGCCAGTGTTTCCATACCGCCGGCATAACAACAGAAAGCATTTGGGTAGACTGATGTTCCTCTGCCAGATTGAACAAAAGTCCCTCAAACGGGAGCAGTTTGAGCCCAACAGCTCCAGCAAGGTGAATTGACACTGACTTTGGCTGATGACAAACAGCCAGGGGAATAGATTCTCTTTCTCACTGGAACAGAGATTGCTCCTTCCCCATCCTACAAACACACAAGAACACATGTACACTGTGTCTAAAGGCACTGGGAGAGAGGATCCCATTCCTACCGGTAGCCTGACCCTAGAGACTCCTTTCTCCACCTAGGAACACCAGTTGCTGGGGCTACACAATCCAGGGAAAACTTGCTACAACAAATACAAATGTCTAGGAAAGACTTTTGATTTCCAAGGAGAGAAGAAACTTCTCACCCTGAGGTGCTATGTGTCAGGCCTTGAAAACCTTAGTCTGATCACCAGCAGGGACCAGTAGAGCTCAGTAGTACTTTATAAAAAAAGCAACCAAAATACCACCACCACTACAACTCTGAAAATTAAGTTATCACAGCCCATAAAAGGAGTCCAGGGACTGTTTTTAAATGTGGAGTGGATATTGATAAAATAAAACACTTAAATAAGAGCTGAAAATTCCTAATATAACAGACAACATATCATGCCAAGAACCAGAAAACCTGCAATTTAAATAGGAAAACAGAATTGAACGCTACCAACACTAAGTGGAATCAGATGTTGCAATTATGTGACAAGTATATGAGAGCGATCATCACAAATATGCTTCAATAATCCTTTGCCATTCTTCCTAAAACAAATAAAAATTATTTTAAAAACCTCAAATAGACATACAAATAATTATTTAAACTGGAAATTATAGAGCTAAAAATAAAATATCAGAAAGCACCCCCACACACACACACACACGAAGAAACTTGTTAGAGAGAATCAGTGCAGGAAGGGGATGAAAGGCTATATGGAATTTATAAATTTGAGTTTAGATTATTGATTAACAAATTTCTTCAATAGCATTATAATCAGAATTTAGTGTGGAGAAGAAAAACAAAGTGTGTCTGAAAAGGCTTTGAAGAATGATAGTTGAAAACCATAGATTAACTAAATCTCATTAAAAAAAAAAATCTACAAGTGACCCAATGAAAAAAGATGGGAAACCAAAAAAGCCTGGAAGAAAATATTTTCCAGCTACATATTCAATAAAAAACTGGTACTACAATATATAAAAACTAAAAAATAAATAATTAAAAAATACAATTAGAAAATGAGCAGAATACATGATCATCTGAAAATGAAAAGAATCACCCATCTGAAAATGTAAAGTTGTTCCATATTTACTAATTAGAAAATGTAAAATAAAACTACAATGAGAAATTGCTGTTTATCAGAATTTTTAAAACTTTTAAAATAGCAACAAAATTAACAAAATTTGTAAGTTTATACACAAATTGAATTATTTATTCATCTCTGGTGGAAATGTAAAACTATACAGCCATTCTGGAAAATAGATTTGAAGGCATTTTTATATAAAATTTACCATGAAAATACTGTATGATCTTCTCACTCAACTCTTGGGCTATTATGCAAATGAAATAAAAGTTTACCTTCATATAAAAACCTGTGCAGTAAATTTGAAGTATTCTACTAATTAACAGCCAGTAGCAGGAAACAGTCCCTTTAATAGGTTAATAGTTAAGTAAATGCACTGTAGATTCAGATTATAGAATCTTACCACCAGAAATAGTAAAGGGAAAAAAATCTACTAATTTATGCAGTAACTTAAACTGAATTTACACTGTTAAAAAAAAAGCAAATTTCCAATGTTACATGTGTAACATTTTTAAAATGACAAATGTATAAATATGAAGAATTAGTGGTTGCCAGGGTTTAGGTTTAAAGGGATGTGTGGATGTGGCTATTAAAGAATACATAAGTTTTCCTAGTGGTGATTGAACTATTCTGTATCTTGACTATTTTGGTAGTTATAGTCTACATGTATTCAAACTGCATGGATGAAAATATACATACACAAATCGGTATATGTAAAATCAGGGAAGTCTATTAAGGTAGTGGATTTTGCCATGATCTGTTTTCTAATATTTTAATGTCCATAATTATCCTTCTCATAAAAATATTTGCTTGGTAATGCATGAACAAAATTGCCTCAGTCCGGCTGGCCAAAATAATCGGGAGGTGACAAGCAACTTGAAGGTTGAAGCGGGAACTGCTTTATTATGGAACAACAGAGGTATATATACCTAACTGATTACACACAGCTTGTCTCAATTAGCATCATCCAGATACAGCAGTCAGCCAATAAGGAATCCTTACCATCTTAATGGTTAGGTGGTGTTGCCTCACAAACCACTCCTCCTGGCAAACTGCCAAGCGCCATCTTGACTTGATTTGTGGTCCCCAGCACAAAATGTCTCCAAGTTTCAGCAACAGCGATGGGAGTTAAAGAATATTCACTTGATGGCATAGCAAAATAAATACTTGTTTTGACCTATTAGCTTAACTTGGAGTGGGAAAATTAAAATGGATTCATGAATGGAGGAGAGAAGTGTTAATGGTTTCCAATCCACCATGGTCACTCTATCAGAAGTCTTGTAAATGAGAACCTCATTTACAAGAGGTTTACCTCACATAGCATCTGTGATAGAACTCTGTGAGTCGTTTCTGGGCTAGATTCTTGAAAACTTTTTTATAAAATGTGATGTTGTTGATTTATAAATGTTTAGTTTATAGTTGAATTCTGGAAAACAACAAAATATGTTAAATTACAAAGTTAAGAAGCTTTGGAAATATATCAATAAAAATATTAAGCAGAAAGTAGGCATTAAATATGTTTCTTAAAAGTTTGTAGAAATTTGAGAAGAGAAAGGCTTCATGAAGTTTTAAAAACAATAGAAATTAGAGTAAAGCAGAATAGTTGACAAATGCACTAGGAATCTTACAAAAAAAAATAGCAAAAGAAAGCCACCATGGGGAGAGAAATGAAAGTAAGAGAAAGGATCAGGACAGGAGATAAAGACTAAGTCACTGCTGGGTTTACAAAAATCAGACAGACAATGTGATTATTCATTATCCTCTCACTAATCAAATAAAAACTATCATTCAATGTCCTTGCAGGCTGAAATGCATTTTGGAATACTGAGAAGCTTGCACATTATTTTGGGAGCTGGCAATGAGATGAAGAAAACTGATGTGTAAATGAGAAATAGATCAGGGGAGTTTTGGGAATCTGGGGATAACAGGAAGTTTTAGCAAGACAAAAAGAGGTCATGCAGGCAGACACTGTTTCATGGGCCACTCTGTGTAGGCAACTTTTTTTTTTTAATTATCATAAGTGATATTTAGTTTTATTCTTTTAGGAAATCTCAGTCACTAAATCCTCAATGATGTTGGAAAAAAGAGACAGATACTGTTCTTCCTCTCACACAAGTTCAAGATGAGTAGCAGATAATAATTCAATAATCGCATAAAGATATAAATTTATAACTGCAGTATTTACTCTGAAGGAGGAGAATATAGTATATTAAGGTTTACTAATAGGAAAATCTGAGTTAATCCCAAAATGAGTGTGAGAATATGATTTTTGAGCTGAATTCAGGTAGACGTGTACGGATTACTTAGGAAAACTGAAGTAGAGGAAAAGTAATTGTGTCAAAGTCTAATGAGAAAATGGAAACAACACAGCAAATTGAACAAAAGTTAATATAAGTAATTGTTAACTATAATAGGAAATTGGATTAGTAAGGGATTGGTTAGTAAGAGGTAAAAACCAACTCTAAACATACAAGAATAGAATTTATAATAGGCAGCCATTGCCTCTTCAAACAGATGAGGCACCCAAATAAAGTCCCCACTTTCCTCTTGGTACTGACAGGGAGAGTTTGTTTGTGGGGGCATAGCCTTTCTTGGATGGTAGGGAAGTAGTTGAAGTGCTACAGTGGTAGAATTCACTAGAATTCTGCCCTGTAGAACATCAAGGGAAACTGAAGGGATTTAATAGGAAGAATTCCTCTACAAAACAACTTATAGGAACTGCAAAACAAATTTGTTGGTCTGGAGTTGCTGAACTCTGAAACACAGGAGCCATGTCCTGGGGAAGATACATGTGTTAAAGTACCTGGCACAGGAAAAGTCATCCATAGTGTACAGACTGCATCCTGGGGGCGCCCTAGGTACAGGATCCTGCCAAGGTGGGTACAGCAGTACAGCAGACCACTTAAGGAAAGCTCTTTTTGCAAAGTCCTTTTAGCATCCTCCACTGATACAATTTAACAGTATGCAAGTCAGCTAAGGAAAAGAAGTGGGCCCATCTCTATTCTGCAATAGACCAATGAAGTAAAGATTTGGCTTTGACAGAAATTTGATAATTGGCCAAGGAACTGGTTATGCAGAGGGAGGCCTAGGCTGGCAAAATAAGGCACATTTGAAGATATGGCTGAAAGTTTAGTGAATGCAATTTTCTTTTTAACTCAAATTCAATCTTTTGTACCCAATAGGAGGAGATTACACACCAAAAGGCAATAAGCAGGAGTCAGGGCACTGGAGGTACAGTGTGAGCTACATGGCTACCTAAAATGTCTCTCTAGGTTTCAGGTTCTTTATAAAGTGCAGAATCTGAAGTTAATGACATCTGAAGTTCCTGTGTAGTTATGATATGCAATACTTTAGTTCATGCAAACAAGGACTTGATGAGCACAAATAAGGATTACTGTTTGCAGGAATAAGAGATCTGATATTCAATGTCTGGCAACAATCGTACTGTATTAGTTAACAGTTCACTAAAACAAGCATGACATTACTAGTAGCTAATGTGTGTTAATAGATTTTGAAGAATATTCACAACTGACTCTGAGTTTGTTACAACTATTTCCCTATTGTCCATGAAGAAAAAGTACAGATATGGGGGCCTCCAAGGCTTCCACTTCATGTCCCAGAGACAGAAATTTCACTGCTGGCTAGCTTGATGAACACTTATACCTGTAAAAGTTGTTCAATAAACATTTTAAGTGACTTCCCTTGACAAAGCAATGGATTTGATCAGAAGAATCCAGGAGATACATCAGAGATCTGATTTAACACAAAAGGGATGATTTAATCCCAAATATTGACTCGAAATAGCTTTAGTTAAGTCAGGGATATATGCATTGCAGTGTTAAGTTACATTCAAATAAAAATACATTTCATTTCACTGATTTCATGATTTTAGATGATGGATGGGATCTTCCAGTTCTAGATACTGCAAAAAAAAAATTATTAGTATTCAAAAACACTATCAGTGTGCAGACTTGTTCTTATTAATACTTAAAATATATATCTGATTAACAAAAGGATGTTGAATCTTAACAGTATTTTGATAAAGTTTTTCCTAAAATATCTCTTCACATGGAAACACTGTTAGAGATGCAGAGATTTAGTTAAAATTAAAGGTGAGGCTTTGTGTGAATCATGAGTTCTTTTTTTTAAACTCCATTCAATACAGTTCTTTTCAATCCTACCATTTTTTTTTCCCTCAAACCTCGTTATTTTCTGGTTTTTCAGATGACCTAGGAGAATGGTGCCAAACAACCAAAATAAGCACAATTTTCCATGAATTTCTGGCTCATAAAGTAGAGTTTTGGAAAGCATACAAAACAACATTTTCAATAGATTTTATGTCTAGATTGGCCACATATGAAGATGTGAAACCTTGTATGTTGGATCTTTTAGGGAGACAAAAATGAAAGGAAGATGTTTTTGCAAACCAGTAGCCATATTGAATGCCAGCTTCCTTTTCTAAAATAGAACTTCTTTTGCCTGTTTAATTGTCTTTCAATTATTCTTTCTAGTTATGCTTTGATAGAAGGTAAGATTATAATTGAGAAAACATAAAGAATTGCATTTAGAGGCGATTTAAAACAAGTTCCTGAAAATCCATCTGTATCCAGATTAGGTATCAATATGTGTGGATTGCTTTGTTTTTTATTTTGATTTTTTAAAATTTAAGTGATAGAATTGAGTAGCTATTTTGTGCAATCTTAAGAGAAATAACTGGATTTTTATTTGCTTTTTTGTTTTAGCAACTTACTGTCTGTTTTGCGAGGAACCTACACTGAAAGTATCCATATGTGAAAAATTGCGCAATTTTTCCATATCAATTTTTCTTGCCGTAACTTCATTACTTAATTTGTGAAATATATCTTCAGCACATGCTAGCTAACATTGCCAAATGCTAGACACACAACAGAAACTCAAAAACACAACAACATGAAGTTTCTAGTCCAAAGGACACTTTTTTTTTAAACTTAAGCTTTTTGCATTAGAAATGTAAACCAGAAAACCTAAGATAACTGAGATAAAGTTTTGCAATTAATTTGAAAAAAAAAAAAAAGTCCTTAGATAGATTATAATAATTTTCATTTGGTTTTGGCTCAGTTAAGATGTTGACACCCATATTAGAATAATGTATTCTAATATGGGTGTCAACATCTAATTCAGGATACTATATGTTTTTGAAACATGGGAGAAATAGTAAATGACAAGGGCAGGACATACAAGTATCTTGACAAGTCAGAGACATGAATCAAGCTTAAATGATGAAAGCCTGCTGGATTTGTTGGGGGGGCGAGTTTAAATAAGAATTATATGAAAATAATCATTTAAGAGAGTGACCACAGAAGTACAAAGGAGAAAAAAAAAACAGCATTGGTTTAAAAATGACTTGACCACTTATTGACAATAAACTCAATACAAGGCCACACTGAGTCATGTTAGTAATAGGAGTCATTGTAAATCTGACTGCCAAGAGAAGTCTTTTCATTTTGGTTTTAGAAACAGACATATAGAATGAGAAGATGAGCACAAAAATAAGGAAAATGACAGTACCTTGCCTGTCATTCGGTGGAATCTGTTAAGTCCAAAGCACCAGACTTTAAGAGAGATATTGACAAAGCAGAAGGTATTCAGAGCTGTGGATACCGGAATTGTGAGGAGAACTGACAGCATGACAGATGTAGGCTCCTTAAAGGAATTGTGGATATTGAATCTGTAGAAGAGAAGACTCAAGGGGAATTTGAGAGCTTCTCTTAAATAGACCGAGAGCTTTCATGTGCAAGAGAACTTTGAATTTCTTCCTTACAGCCCTGCAGTTTAAAACTGGAATAAAAATGTGAAAACTCCAGGGAGCATGATTTCAGCTAAATGTAAAGAAGTATTTTCTACCAGTCACAGCTGTCCAAACAGACCTCAGACAGCCTCTGGGGAGGCAGGACATTAGGCCATAATATTTTCTGTGTCACTGAGTTGTTTAGGCACAGCCCAGCCAATCACAGGCTGTGAGATAGGGGATTCGACATGAGATGAAAACTGAACTAGATATGATGCCCCTACAGATATCTCATCTCTTCCTACTGTGGGAGTCTACACAAAAGTATATTTTATTCTTCTTCCTAGTGAGCATGAGCACTCAACCACTTAAAAGCATTTTTTCAATAGTCAAGTCTTTTAAAAAAAAAAAAATATATATATATCTTTTAAAATATATATATATAGTGTGTGTGTGTGTGTGTGGGAGAGGGGCTGTAGACGTTAAATTTAAAACACTAAAATATTTTTAGCAATATTTAGAAATATTTAGAAATATTTCATATATATATATATATATATATATATATATATATATATATATATATNNTATATATATCTGTCATCCACAGAAAACTCAATTTTCCTACTTGGTATATTCTCCATAGAACTCTTCACTTGACCCCGAACCTTTCTATTCATGAATCTGGCTGTTTATATTCATAATTAGACTTTAACTTAAATCATCTTCATTAATCCTTTGAATGTGGGCATGAGATCAAGATTGATCTTTTGGTTTTAGAAAAACAATAATGAACTACAATCTTTTACTTTCTTGTTTGTATTGAGAATGTATATGTAACAATTTTCTTTTAAATATCATCTGATTTATGAATACTAATATTACTATGTTCCAGTACGTTCTTTCTGGAAGGACATGGCCAAAGTCAGTTAACCACTGGCAAAGACTCTTGTAGGAAGTTGAGATTAAAGAGAAGGCTCTACCCTTGTTCTCTAAGTCCTCCAGTGCCCACTTCTCACTTGCCTCTCTTCCTTCCTTTGGCCTTTCCCTCTAGGAGTTTATTTTAAAGATGTTCAGGCTTTTGCTTTAGATAGATGCACCACATTGTGATGATTTCCACCTGAGATGATATGCAAATTTTGAAGTGGTTTTCTCTCAAACTTAGATACTGTTATCTTTGTGCTCTATGTTTTTATAAGCAATAATACAATCTTTAGTATAGATTTACTAAAAATAAAGACATTTATAAAATCCAATCTAGTATCATTTGGATTGTATGAATGTGACACTAGATCAATTGATTTGTTTGGCCTAAACCTACCTCTATACCTATTTTAAAAGTGATCCAAAGCTTTCTCCGCACTAGTGAACTGCAGCTTGAATTAATAGTGGAGAGACTGAAATCTAACCACAAAAATTAGATGGGGATGAAGCCTGAAAAACACCTGATCAGACAAAGCTAGTTAAGCTTTTGAACTTACCTTAACCTGGTTTGATTTGCATATGTAAGTGAATTTAATTGGGACTTTTAAATGCCTATAGGAATGAAAAAAAAAAAAAATTTAGGATTAATTGACCCATGAGAAACCACTACATAAAATATATTTATATAAATGGGACTTTTTCAGTGGGATCAGGCAGTTACAGAATTATAAGCAAACATTTTCTTTGCCTTGCTTTAGCATTCACCCTTAAAGCTGCCTCATACTCAGCAGATTTGGGGTTTGCTGTTGTAGGATTCATGAATCACTATTTTCTCAAATAAAGTCATCAAAATTTCATTGTAGCTCAGTTTATATTTTAGCAGGAGAAATATTTCATTTTCTTAGTATATTTATTACAAGATTTAAAGGGAATAATTCTGCATCCAGAATGTTAAAAAATGAATGATGATATTTCTTTGACAGGTTTGTAATGACTTCTGTAAATGCAAGTCAAAAAATAAAATATACATCTAGCTCAATCCTATATAACTTTTTTAATCAGTTCATAAATTTATTGCATATAACTTAGGAGCAAAAAAGGTTTTATCTATAAAGAGGGACTGGATTCAGTTATGTCAAAAATAAAAGTAAGACAAGACTTAGCACAAGGAAATCTTCACTAGTTACTTTTTAAAATTTGAATTAATAAGTGAATTTTGCATGTTTAAATTTTAGGGTGTACAGTTATTTCTATCACCTAATCTCTAATTCTTCTTGAATTTCATAGATTTTTATCAGAGTAGTGATTAATTTTACAATTTTAGGAAATGGAATATAAACTCTTGAGAGTTTTTAATTGGAGACATGCACAAAAAACTTTCAGTGGTCAAAATATGTACGTGCACAAGTAAGTTTGGAATGCTTTATTTCATCATTTAATCACTTAATTGTTTGCTAAATTTTGCATTCTGTAGATTGTTTTCTGCTAGAAAGCAGCCAGGACAAATACATACACTGATTATTTTGCCTTTTTGCTCTCTTTCTACATTAGAAGCCTTGGGACAATGAAGAAAACTATTGGGATGCTCTACAATTGCAGATTTATCGAAAAAAAAAAAGACATTTACAAAATCCAATCTAGTATCTTTTGGATTATACGAATGTGACACTAGATAAATTGATTTGTTTGGCCTAAACCTACCTCTATTCCTATTTTAAAATTGGTCCAAAGCTTTCTCTGTACTAGTGAACTGCAGCTTGAATTAATGGAGGAGAGATTGAAACCTAACCACGAGTATCTCCTGCAGGAAGAAACTGAGTCTCAACCAATCATAGCAACTGACCCTCTGGCAAATCAGTGGATGAAAACTGGCAAAACATGACTTATCAGGCAAAACCACATGCAGCCAATGAGGTGGTTTCTGTATGTGACTTACTTTTTCTGGCGATAACTGTAGCCTGCACATGTGGTAGAGGGAAGTATTCTATCTCAATTTTGGTAAAGTCTGTGGCCTGATTCCTGAATCTTTCTTTGCTGAAATAAATTGCTAAATTTAATATGTCTAGTCTCTTCTTTTTAAAACAGTTGCATGCTTGATTCTCCCTTCCCACATGATCTCCATATTTAATCTATATGTAGGTTTTATTGATAGAATTTTTCTAAAATTTCTCTTCTCTCCTCTTCATTTTCTTTCCCACTCTTCCTGTTAATGCCTCAATGTGTCAAGTTGCAAGAGAGGAAGTACTGTTACATATGTCTCTCTGCTTCCATTTTATTGTTGTTGTTGTTTCTACTGTAGTTTTTAATCTTCACTGTTGGACTAAACTTACTACAGGGCACATCTGATGATTTATTTGTTTTACGGAAATTCCTTAGACTCCCTGTTCCCTACAATTGCTTACAAAAGAAAAAAAAATGCTTAGATTCATTAATGTGGAAGATTTTCATTGCTTAGGTGTTTAAATACATTTCTAATATATATTTTTTAAATATTCTTTTTTTTTTCCTAGGGTGGTTGCTTGAACCAGAGTCACTTCCATTACTAGATGGCTCTCCTCTTCTGTTATCCAATGTGAAGTGCCCTTCTACTCAATCTGCAAGCTATAAATTCTGCCCTTGCTTCATCATTTTATCCAATAGTGATGTACAATTATAAACATTAAATGAACATTTTGATAAATGAATAAATTAATTTCTTTATTAAACTCTTAGAAAAGGAAAGTATTTTAAAATTCACTTTTTGGTCACTAACAAGTCAAGTAGCTACTGAATATCTCATATAAGCTATAGTATATAGAGCTTAACGATAAAGTGTTGAATGAAGTGTAGCCCATCATATGAGCTCTCTAACTATAGAGAGAATCAAAAGAAAATTAAGAAGCTATCATAGTGGAATGTCAATGAAATTTACTAAATAAGAACATTCACTCAATAATGCTTAAAAATTGAAGTTTTTGTATTTTGCATCTTTTTCCTGGGTAAAATATGATTTCAACTTCTACTTGAGTTATAATATAAAATCAAGGTATTTTTAAAAATAAGGTTTTCTTTTGTATATTGATTTTATTTATTATTAGCTTCTATAGGAGGATTCCAACAGCAATTCGTTGCAAGAAAATTTCAGTCAGACCTAAGAAAATGTAGGACTAGTGATAGTGACTTTTTATCTGCTAAATTTTATCTGCTAAATCATTGCTGTAATGTAATGTTTAAAATTCTGCACTGCTCCACACAAATATGAAAGGGGTGCTTTATCTCCACATCTAAAAAGTGACAAATTATTACATGTCTTCACATATGCAAGTAGGTGACCATTATTTTACACAGGGGACAAATTTATTTAAAAAATACTGAAGTCAGACAATAGAAACCAAAATCAGCTGGGTGTGGTGCTACCCATCTATAATCCCAGTGGCTCAGAAGACTGAGGCTGAAAGATCATCAGATCAAAGCCAGCCTCAACAACTCAGTGAGGCCCTGAGCAACTCCATGAGATTCTGTCTCCAAAAAATATATATATTCTAAAAAAGGCGGAGGGACTGGGGACGTGGCTCAGTAGTTAAGTGACCCTGGGTTCAATTCCCAGTATCATAAACAACAACAACAACAAAGGTACATTAATGTTTTCTTTATATTTCACATATATCATTCACTCTGTGAGTTATTAATTAGTTTATAGTAGTAAACATAGTATTGATCCTAATCAATATTTACTTGGATTTTATATTTTTTAAAAAATAAGATAAAAACACCATTTGTAGCCTTGTACCATTATATCTGTTACTATTCATTAGCTAAAATTATTGTATTTATCCAGTATATTTGCACTTCATGTTAGATGGGTCAATTCTCTCTATCTATGTGTTTAAAATATAAATGTAATGATTTGTACATATATATATATATGTATGTTTCTGCATTTGTATGAAGATGTGCATATATTTCTGAAGAGTGGTAATTCAATTGCTATTTTATAATAATTTTAATTCATTAATAATTTCATTTGATTTATAAATATATTACATATGTACCTATTCAGAATCTCTTTTTCATATTTGCCTATAATTCCACTAAGACTCCAGAACTTCTTAAAACACCTGCCAGTTATTTAGTTAACTTCTTCATTTCTTTATTTTTAGCTCTCATGAATAATTTTATCAGTAGCATATTCTAAAGCCTTGGATCCTATAATGACCCATGCTGGTTACCCATTCTCCTTCAAGATAAAGCATATGTTTTCTATCCTTATGGATTTACTGTCCAAAACTTCCTCTACAAATACATTTTACATTAGTATGTATATTTGTTAAAATTAATCTACCAATATTGATATCTATTTTAGGTGAAGTCTATTGTCCATTAAGATTTACCTAGATTTTATATAATATCTTTCTTTTTCCTATGCCGGGATCCCTCTGAGGATACCACATTTCCCTTACTTGTCACATCTTTATAGGCCTCTCATGACTGTAACAGTCTCTCAGTCTTTCCTTATTTTTGATGATCTTGAGAGTTGGAGCAATAATGTGTAGAAATATTAAAAGATCTACTTCTATTGGGATTTGGTGTGTTTCTTAGGATTAGTTGTACATTCTATGGTTTGAACAAAATGTATGACTTGTGCCCACCATTACATATAATACAGAATAGTTTAACTAAACTAAAATTTCTTGTTGATTTGCCTTCACATCATTTTTCCCCTTCATTCCCTGGCAACCATCTTTAAAGCAAGAGTACACCCATAACAAACTCTTAGACTTAGAATGCAAATAGGAAAAGAAGAACTCAAACTATCACTATTTTCCTGTTGACATGATTCTAAGAGGAGCTAAAAAACACTACCAGAAAATTTCTAGAATTAATAAATGAATTCAGCAAAGTAGCAGGATATAAAATCATTACCCATAAATCAAATGCACCTCTATCCATCATTGATGAACCCCTGAAAGAGAAATTAGGAAAACTACCCCATTCACAATAGCCTCAAAAAATGGAAATCAATTTAACAAAAGAGGTTAAAGACCTGTACAAAGAAAACTATAGAATACTAAAGAAAGAAATTGAAGGAAAACTTAGAAGATGGAAAGATCTCCCATGTTCTTGGATAGGAAGAATTAATACAGAACAATAAATATGAGAAGACAAAAAGTAGTGATAGTATGGAGGTGTTTCATTAATATAGAGCTTATGGTTGTCATGCAATCCGAGGACTTTAGAGAGATAAGGAAGGTCTGAGAAATGGGAGTAATAGGAATAAAAATTTCAACTAAATTATGCATTTTATATTTAAGTGAAATAGAGTTGTGTTGACCACTTATTACACAAAAGAGGTTTTGTCTTGCTGTGAGCACAGAGTGAAAACAGAAATATTTAGGTATCCAAAAATAATGAAACTGGAAACTAGAGACCAGAAGGGATAAAATGAGGTCATGCTGTGAAGTGTATAGAAAACCAGCTAATTTTCACTAAGATCAAGATGGAAGACTATAAACTGAAAGAATATAATTCTTTTTAAAGTAATTTTTGGCAGAGTTTTAATAGGCATCTCTTCTATCACATGCACAGACATGGCTTCTGAGTACATCACATTCCTGACAGGACATTTATTTCCATAGTTTGGCTCAGGTTTGTCTGATAACGAAAAACTTAGGAATGTGTGTAGGTTATCAAGTTTGGAGCCTAACATTTTATGAAATTAGTGAAGCTATGATCTATAGGATCATTTTGACTTTCATTTGGCTAGCCTGATTAGATTAGGTGAATCAATTTCTTTTTAGTCCTGCTTTTCTATTCATCTACCTTTTCTTGAACTATAGCTACAAGGCATACATGCAAAAACTACCAACTAGGCGTTAATGCACCACTTCAAAGAGTAAATCAGAAGATGACATGCAAAGATCCCTTCAATTAAATATTTAGCAGTGAGGCTTGCAGTGAAGTTATAGGCAAATAGGTTGAATGTCTGAGGGAAATTAATGTTGCTGGAAGGCCCATGCTGCCTGAAAGACATACAGGAAGTCAATTTTAGGGAATTCTACTGAAACAAATAGTCATTATATTATTGGTGTAAATCTTTATAATTATAGCTGCCTGGAATCCTTATTATCATTTGGTCACATTAAATGTTCATTGTGGTGTTATAAAAACTTGAAATGACTAAATCTGTTTCAGTGACTTGAAAGGAATTCTATAAACATAGAACTGCATTTTAGCCAGTAGAAAAAAAGTCTTTTAATACTTAATTTTGCACAAAGCACCTACCTAGCATGGAATAAAGAAAGAGAGCTTGAATTATTTAAGCTAATTTTTTCTAACAGAAAGAAAAGCACACACACCCACAAAAAATAACTCTACTGCAGGACCTCCATCTGTCTGAATGGTAAACAGTCACCACCTGGCTTCTGTGTAAGATCATTGCTCCCACAGTAAATGTCACAGTTTCCATTTCAAAACCATTTTCAGCTGTCTAATTCTGTAGCCTCAAAATAATAAATCACATGCTATCATGGTCAAAATAAAGCCCCTAGGTTTGTGATAATGATTGGAGAAAAATCCGCCAAGAAACAATCATGGTGGATTGCTTGCTCTCTGCTGCATTGTTTCTATGTGACACAAAAGAGACTGAAGGGTGTCCTAAAATAGAGAATTAGCAACATTCACTTTATATTCATATCCAAGATATGTTGATATCAATTCTATTGCTGCAACAGAAACTCAACTTCTATAGTTGCTACTACACTATTACTTTCAGTACAAAATTGCCCAATCAGGGCATTTAATACTAGGTTTTCATATTAACTGCTGTGTATTGAGAAATATCATTTAATCATTTAATAATATGTTTTTTTTCCAAATATAAAGAAGATACATAAAATGCTTCATCTTTTCAATTTATAAATTAGTTTGGACATCCAGTGAAATTTTATTAGTGGTTTAGATTTGAAATTAATTTAGACACACATACTAAAGTTTATGAAATTGTACATCTATACAGGTCCATGTGACTATTTAAAGCTATCCAAAACCTTATTCTCTGTAGCCTAAATAGTATCCAGGATTCAGTTATTATGAGTTGAGTCTAGAATCTCCCCCAAGGCTCATGTTTGAATGCTGTTCTCAATGCAGCACTGTTTAGAGGTGGGGCTTTGGGAAAGTGATTGGATCATGAGGGTTCTGACCTCATCAGTGGATTAATCATAGCTAATTAGTCATAGATGATGGCATTACTGGGATAAGGTAGAAACTCTAGGAAGTGGAACCTAGCTGGAGGAAGTAGGTCACTGCAGAGTGTGTCATGACCTGGAAGTTTCTTTCTTTCTTCCTGTTTACCATTAACCATGAGATAAACAGCTCTGCTTCACCACACCCTCTCTGATGTGCTTTGCCTGACCACACATCCCATAGCAATGGAGCCAGTTGGCCACAGATTTAAACCATGAGCCAAAATAAATCTCTTTTCCTATAGCGTGTTTTCTCAGATTCTTTGTCATAGTGAACAAAACTGATACACTGGCCTTCATTTATAACAATTTCTCTTCATCATAAGATGGTAAAGGTACCTGATATTTTTGAAGGTTAAGTCTGTAATTTCTTCTCCAAACTTGCCTAGCTTAAGGCAGCTCATCATACAGAAAATAAGAAAAACAAATCCTTAGTTATTATAAAGTCAATATATTTTTCTTGTTTCATCTATATTTTTCCTATTTTATCTCTCAATCATCATTCAGACACATTCTTCCTAAATTCCATAGTCACTGGTCAAGTATTTAAATAACATATACATATATTTAAAAGAGAAGTGATTTCATTTTGTAGAAGAATTTTAGAATTACAGAAAAATGGGAAGCAAGCATTGGGTATGTACATCTCTTGTCCAGAGTTTCCTGTATAATCACATCTCATATTAATGTGGTGTATTTGTTAAAATTAATGACTTAGAATTGATATTCATCGTAAGTGAGATCCATAGTTCATTAAGATTTACCTCGATTTTACATAGTATCTTTTTTTCTTTTCTTATGCCAACATCCCTCCAAAGATACATTACACTTAATCTTGTCTTTTTAAGCTTCCCTTGGCTATTGACAGTTTCTCAGTCTCCGAATTTTTGAAGATGTCAGGGGTTGGAGATATAGTGTTCAGGTATATTATAAGAAGTTCTGCTGGAACACGAGGGTTTTTTTTTTTTTCTTTTCGATTAGGATGAGATTATAGATTTGGGGGAGGGCCATCAGAAACAAAAGTGCTATTTTGATCACATCATAGTAAACCAACATACACCTGAAAAGAATTATGATTTTGCTATTAACCTGGATCACTCAATTGAAGTAGTGGCTGTCAGGCTTCTCCAGTGGAATGCAATTCTTTCTCCTTTCTTTTTCCACATCGTGCGTGGGCTAGAATTCGTAGTGTGCAGACCACACTTAGGAAGGGGGAAGGCATGCTCCACCTTCATGATGGCAGAATGTCTGTCAAGGTTATTAGGAATTCCACCTTATAGGAATTTTGTCTCTTCTCCTCCATTTATTTTAGTTTTATTCAATCATTTATTTCTACCAGGATAAATGGCTACATTTATTCTACATTTAGGTTCAAATCCAATGTCACTTTGGATTAATTAATATTGTTGCTCAAATTGCTCTACTTCTGGAAATCTGGATCTTTCAGTTCTATCATGCTCTTTCTCTCTCATTTATGTGGATTGTGTATATGTGTGTGTGAGTGTGCATGTGTTTGTGTATGTGTGTGTGCGTGTGTGTACTTTTCTTCTGTGTTTTGTTTTTAGCACTTTCTCCTTTTCAGTCACTACCGTATGCATCAGGCTCATCTTGTAAATTTCCTGCCTTTGTCCTAGCATTGGTCATTTTTCCAAGGTGTACTGTTCCTTTTATTGGATAATGGCATCCAAAACCATGATGTAAAAACTCAGTATTCTGTTTGTAGTGGGTTGTCATTTATTTCAGACAATGTCAGCTGAAATAAAAAAGGAATATATATGTGCATACAATTACCCAGGAATGTATATACATAATGTTTCTCTATGTAACTGTGTATCTGTGTATTAAGCTAAATAGGAATTTTTTTTTACTAATGTCTCCAACTGTAACCACTAAACATGGATCATTCTAACCTCTTCCCATTAGTTTACTACAAAAATCTCACTCCAACTATGAAAACCTGACTCCCATTGCCTGCTATCACTATCTTAATTTTCATTTCATATATACGTATATAGTGTGTGCATGTATAGTATAGAATTGTTTACCTCACCAGACTGGGCACTAGAAAGTGTCACTTTGGATTAATTAATTTCGTTGCTCAAATTGCTCTACTTCTGGAAATCTGGATCTTTCAGTTTTCTCATGCTCTTTCTCTCAGTTCATTTTGTTTTTTTGTTTGACCTATTTCACTAATTTCCAAAGTTACTTATATGAGTACCATTTCCCCTTCAGTTGTGAGATTATTTCATATATCTATAACATAGTTGAATAATTTTGTCTTGGTCTGCATCCTTTTTGGGGAAACTCCATATTTTAAATTTGCATATATTAAGATTTGCTGTGATGTACATTTCTATGGAATTTAGCAAAAGCACAATTCCATATGTGCCTTTATAGTAGCTTATAGGATATTTTCAGCACTCTAAATGATGACTTATGTTTCATCTATTCAGTCCTTACTACACAGCACTCCTTCAGTGCCTGGCAACAAGTGAACCTTTCGTGCCTCTGTAGCTTGGCCCTTTCTAGAATGTTGTATAATCAGAATGCACTGTCACC
Source organism: Marmota marmota marmota (assembly GCF_001458135.2). Classification (NCBI taxonomy): domain Eukaryota; kingdom Metazoa; phylum Chordata; class Mammalia; order Rodentia; family Sciuridae; genus Marmota; species Marmota marmota. The sequence goes on along the minus strand of NW_025999968.1, from coordinate 45,134,610 downwards.
TTTCCAGACTGACATTATTTATTAGCAATATGCATTTAAGGTTCCAACAATAATAAAACAAGAGTTTCTCTCATGACATGATAGTTAATTTAGTTTTGTTGCTGCAGATGCATCTTTGTATATGTGTACAATCATATGATTTTCCTTTCACTTATACAACAACATCTTTATTGGATCCAGTTTTTAGCAATTATAAAGTTATAAGCATTTATGTGCAAATGTTTGTGTTTTCACAAGTATTCAAGTCTAATGGGCAAACACATAAGAGCTTCATAGATCAGTCATAAGATAAAGCCATGCTTTGTTTTCTAAAAAAAAAAAAAAAAAAGCACCTTAAAAAGGAACTGCATTATTTTGCATTTCAACTAAAAACGAGTAAGTGCTCATTTTTTATTTGTTTCATAAGTGTTCTGTTATTCCATGTTGTCATCATCACTTGATATTTTGACTTTTTGTTTATTTGGAGTTTTACCCTTTTTAAAAGGAATGGTATTACAATTTTTTAATTTGTCATTTATTACTCACAAATAATATTGAGTATATTGTTATATGTTCAGTTTTTCACATAAGTTATATTTATGTATTTTAGTTAGTAAGGAGTCTTTTAATGTTTGTCCTACTTTCGATTATTTTTTTAATTGATAACATTGTTTAATGCTGTAACCTTTTTCAATGCTGTAACCAAAAGACCTCATAAGAACAATTAGAGAGAAAAATGTATTCGGAGGCTCAGGGTTTCAGACATCTCAATCCATAGCTCAATCCATCCCAATCCTCAGGGCTTGAGGTAAGGCTGAACATCATGCTGGAGGGCTGTTAAGGAAGAAAGTAACTCAGAACAAGAGGATCAGGAAGCAGAAAGAGATCTTCTCAATAAGGACAAAAGACATGCCCCCAGGGACCCACCTTTTACCAGTCTACAGTTACCATCCAGTTAATTTACATCAAGGGATTAATTTACTGATTAGGTTAAGGCTGTCATTACCCAATCATTTCATCTCTAAACTTTTTTGCACTATCTCGGATATGAGCTTTTGGGGGATGCCTAATATAAACTATAACAAACATGAAGAGGACTTTGTAAATTTTGGATATAAATACTTTAGTGGAAATGTGTACTAAAAATGGTTTCTTCAAATCTGTGGCTTGTGTTTTATTTTTTATACACTTTCATAAAACAGAAATTTTTAATTTCAATAATGTCCAAATTGTCAGTTTTTGATTTCATGAATTGTATTTTGAGGTTTATATCTAAAAATGCTGAATACAAGATCTCATAGATTTCCTCTCATGCTGTATTTTAGAAAATAGATAGTTTTGCATTTCCTTCTTCCTAAGGAATAATTGTTACATTACACATCTGGATCAGTCCTACTCAACAGAGGAGCCTTCTAATAATGTACTTTTCTTTGGTCTTATATCCTCTTAGCTGCTCCATTTTCAAAGCTGTCCAGTTGCACAACACATTCTACCCCTCCCACCTACTGGCTCACTGATTTACGCAGATATGCTCCTGGATTGGGTGGCACTGGGGTGCTTTATAATAAGGTGGTTTCCCCAGTAACCTTAAACCCTGTTAGACTAACTACCCACACAACTCACAGAACCAGGAGTCAATTGAGACAGGTTCCAGCCTTAAATTCTCCCCTCTCCATTATCCATGTGACCTTGGAAGAAATTAGAGGCCCTTCTTCTGCTTTTTCACTTGGACATCTTTCTTCTCTGATAGGCAGCATCAATGGTAGACCAGGGGGAAACATAAATAAGGGCCTTTCTCTCTGGCTTCTCCTAGAAACTATACATCAAAGAAGAGTTTATTTCTATCTCTTGGTGAGGAAGTTTGATGGGCCAGTCTTCTTCACACCCTAGATCTGCTTCAGACAGATTTTTCTATTTTGGCACCTGTCTTCTTTAACCAGGCCTACCTGGCTCCACCTGAGTGTCCTCTTCTCCTGCCCCTGTTGCTGACTAGCGTGTAGCTTTGCCATCCCTCAAAGCTATATGTCCACCCTCTACAATAATTAGTGTGAGCCCCAACAAAGGTGCTGGCCACTCTATGGCTGTCTGAGGAGGGAGACTGGACCAGTAGGTTCAGCAGCATCTGCAAATCTTAGAAGCCCTTTCCTAGGGCTCTTATCCATTCCTCTAGGCATTGAGAGGAACTTTTTCTGTAATTAGTGTTAATTATTTGTACAATATACACACAACCAAACCAAAGCCTTCACATGAGCAGTCTGCCTTCAAACCACCATGCCATCATAAATGCTGGTTAGGTGGTGGGAACACTAGAAACCTCATATATAATATTATCTAAGACTTCCACGGGACAGAAACATTTTCTTACAAATTCCAAAATACCCAAGTTCACTATACTACCTCCATTTCTTCAACTTAGGGCAGATATAATCAACGATTTTATCTAAGATGTTTAATGGAATGACTTTCTGGGGACTAGAACTGTTAGGTTTGGTATTTTGCATTTCTTCTCCATTCTTCAACAAAGGTGAGAGATTTCAATTTTCAGATTAAAAAATGTCAGGTTTAATATAAAGTGTTCTTTTTATAAAAGTGGCTTTAAGTAAAACATTATGCTTTTCTCAAAAAAAAAATGAAAAGCAAAAACAAAAACAGGGCAGAGAGAAAGTGAGTAAATACTCAGCAGGTAAAATCATCAAATCTGGCAGTACTGCTATTATATCAGGTTATATTCTTCCGTGAGTGGGCTGGCTCTACCAGAAAGCATCAACAATTTGGTAGCATTACATCCTTTGGGGAAGTAAAATCTATAATGTCAAATGAAGTAATAAAAAAGCAAAGGCGAGTAAGTACAAGGTATTTATAAAAATAGAAATTGAAAGGAAGAAAATAAAAAATATTGATTAACATGTCTTTGAAAACAAAGTCTATCATTCCAGTGACTTTCTTGAATATTTCATAATGCAATTATTCTAATGTATTAGAAGTTAATATTCTAAAAGTTCTTTTGGCCATGTATAATTAATAAGATTTAACACAAAAAAGGGGAAAATTACTAGATTTTTATAAAAATGAAAACAACCATTTATTTTAGCTATATATAAAGTCATTTTTCAGTTTATACTCTATGTGTTACTAGACTTCATTATCAAAAAATGACATGCCTACTGTTCACAGCAGCTGCAATCTATTAACCTAATGGATTGAAATTATAGGTTGCCTTAGGAATTGTCTATTGTGTGGCAAAATCAAATGTAAACCCTACAGTGAAAAGTCTTGACATTATTAAATGTAGGAAATACAGTGTGTTCAAGATGATGTTAATAAAAAGGATTTAGGATATTTGAATAACCCACCACAAAGTAATATGATGTGTAGGACAAAATGCAAGCTACTTGTCTTTTCTCATTATTATTTAGTAGAGAAATCACACTGTCAGTTGCCACTCCATAGCACTACATGGAAAATGGGCAACTGGTTGGTTAATCGTCCTCTTATAAAAAATAAAAAGAAAAGAAAAAAGAAAAAAATATATATGCTGTGTGCATATACATTCTATTATTTCTCAAAAATGGTACCTTGTGCAATTATATTCCTCTACTTAAAAACAACTACAACATCATCAACAAGCTATTGTCTACTTTTTTTTTAATCCTGCACAGGTATACTTGGCATAGACATGACTAAATGTCAAAATAGCTTACTAGTAAATAATCTCACATTCACACACTCATAATGAACACAGAAATACGCTTCTCTCTTGTTCATATATTTTTGTTCCTTGTCTTAGTTGTCTTCTTTTCACTTTCTTCACACAACATTATCAATATCCTGGTTTTCTGGAGTCTACTGGTGTGGATAACGTCAATACAGCAGCTCCAGAAGTCTGGGTTTTGACATTCTGAAACTCATTTTTCATACCAAGAGGAAAGCAAATAAAGGAGGAGGTTTGGCATTCCTTCCAAGGGTGACCTAATATCGACATATTGAACATCTGTCTAGTGAGGCAAACTGCCTGTGGGCAGGTGGAATCAGTGCAGTAAGAGCATCTGCAGGGGAGAACTTGGCTGCAGGCTGACTCTCACAAGGAAAGGAGAATTTATCATCACACTGCTGCAGGCAAATCAGAGGCACTTCAAATCTACCCTTCAAACATGCAGGGAGTACACAGCTCTAGAAGCTCATTGGTGACCAAATTGCATGTTTACTATTTGACCTGTAATTTTGATTACAACTTAGGTTAAAATATAACTTTCATTTATGTATTTAGTCATTCTTGCATGGATAACTTCTTCCCTCACCCCAAAAATCTAAATTATCATAGACAGAACATATCTCTCCAACATTCATAAACGATGAAGTTTTACCCCAACCTCCATGTGATAATATTTGGAGGTACTGTCTTTGTAAATAATTAGGTTTGGATAAAATCAGGAATGTGGAGCCCTTATGGTGGATTTATTGCTCTTATAAGTGCAGTAGACAAGAGTTTGCAGCTTTATTACTCTGTGAAGATAGAGTTGGAAGACAGATGGCTACAAGCCAGGAAATGGGTCTTTATCAATAAGTGAACCTGCTGGCACCTTGATCTTGGACTTTTTGACCTCCAGAATCATGAGAAATAACATCTGCTGCTTAAGTAACCCAGTCTATGGTATTTTGTATCAGCAGCCTGAGCTGACTAAAATACTACTTTATATTTAAAAACTGACACAAATATTGAAAACTGCATAGCTTCTTAAAGGTTAATTTTTAGACTTAATATTAGCAAGATCAAACTTCAGTCTTAGCAAATGATCACATTCTGAGATATAAATCCTGATAAGGGGCAGGGAAATAAGGAAGGATTTCTAATAAATTAGACATAAAGGTCACCAGAAAATTATGGCCAACACTGAACCCAGAGTTAACATTTAAAATGGTAATGATCAAAGGGTAAAAATAAAATGACTTTTGCATATGTACATTTTCTTATCTGAGTGTCTTAGAAAAGAAACAGAAAATTGTACCATACTGTGAGATGTTCTTAGAGAAAACTGGCCATATAACCATATAATACGCTACCAGTTTACAAGGACTTTCTTCTTTCTGCCTCTCTGTATTTCTCTCTCTCTCTCTCTCTCTCTCTCTCTCTCTCTCTCACACACACACACACACACACACACACACACACACACAATCATTTCCTTTCATTTGGTCTAACAATATTTACTGTTCTCTAATCATGGACATATAATTCAGTTTATAATACAAATATCTACAACTTTATTAATTCCACAGGCATTCATTCATTTAATGCCATTACTAGGTAGCATTTATATGAACATATTTGGTTAAATATAAAGAAAAACTAAAGCACTAGCAAATGCCATCAGATTCTGAGAAGGTAAGGGGGACTGAAGATTCCATGAACCGAGATTAATCTTACTGTATTTAAATGAAATATCAGAGAAAGCCATTCAAAGAATTTAATAGACCAAAAGAAACAGAAACAAAAATGCAGAGTCTGAGTAGAAGCCATGGGAACACAGACTAATAAATATGGTGGACAAAGTTTGCCCAGGGTTAATTCACAGGGCTGAGATTTCTTGTGTGAGAGAGCTATTAGGGAAATGGCCTAGAGGTTGGGCCTGGGGCAGATGGGGAGAATCTCAGGAGGCCAGAGCTTCTTAAATAGAACATCCAGGAAATAATTAGATTTGGCTGGAGATATAAAAAAGGAAAGCTGATTCAAGTACTGTATTAGGGTGAAACTTGGGCAGAAGTCTAGAGTAGTGGAATTATTTAACATGGAAGGGCAGGGAAGACAGTCAAAAAAAAATCAATGATGTTGAAGAACATTGATTGTGTATTAACTCACTGAATTTACTAAGGAGGAAGGCATTTTCTGTAGACTTATCCTCAGGAAAAATGCAAATATGAATCATTGCATGCAATTTCAGATACTTAATAGAAACTATAGTTCCATGCAATCAATTTTAGAAAATATCATTTAGGAGAATTCTTACTCAGGTGTTTTGAGTGGAAAAAAATTTGTTGAAGTACTTAGGAGTGGTGGGAGGATAGATTAAAAATATGGTCCTTCTTTCCTCACTTATTTCAAAGAAATTGAAAAGCAGGGATACAGATCTCATTTTGAATGGGATGTCCTCAGGATGTTAAAAAAAAAAGACTGAAAATTTTAGAACTTGTTCCATGTCTTTGTTTCTTTGCTGAGCATTTTTTTCTCTCCATGTGGCTTTGGCTTGGGAACCTCCACCCAAACTGGATGATAATGTGCACATCAGTTTACAAACTGTCCTGCTGAGATTTCTCATTGAGCTCCTTAATGATCAGCAGGACAGTTTGTAAACTGATGTGCACATTATCATCCAGCTTGGGTGGAGGTACCCAAGCCAAAGCCACATGGAGAAACCAACCTGCCCCAACTTAGACATTCTTAAACTCTATGCACACAAACAAAATTAATGACTATTCATTTTGTAATTTACTATCTTATGTAATATCACATGAAAAGGGATAATTGGGATATATTTAGAACCAGAAATGGGTGCTACACTGAAAGCAATAGTAAATGTGTGGCTATTGCCTTGGAAAGAGAAAGTAGGCAATTAATAGAAAGATATTGAAAAGCTAGAAAATATGATTTAGTTCTAGAAAAAAAAAAAGATGATGCATATTTTGGCCAGAATCTAATAAAACTATTTTCTACTACGTAATTCTTAGAGAAAAGAAGGTCAATAAAACCCCACATCCCTGAAATATCCATCTCTATTCTCAGGTCAAGGGATAACTGTGAGTGAGTCTTGGCTGGAAAATACAGATAAAGATGGTCTTGTAGGACACTGGCTTTCTCTCATGTGTGCTGAGAATTAGGGCAAGTTGGTGTTTTCTAAAGAAAGCTGCCTTCTTGCACACATGCCAGGACAGCTGCTCCTTAGAACACTGGTCACACAGGGAGCAAAACAAACTACTGTGTCACTGCTTCTGGAGCCTAGTTCATAAAAATCCCATCCCTGGAGTAACAAGTATGGAATTAGGGCACTTCCGAGAGGATAATTGCTAGTTATCCCACTGCCCAACACCAGACAAGGTCCTTGATGGATGGAGATCCTATTTTCTGGAAAAGAAATGTGAAGTATAGTGTTGCTGTTGCCCAAGCTGCTGCCATGAACTTTCTGGACTCACATCCTGGCAGGAAGTATTTGGTGAAGCCCTGTGAGGGAGACTGGGGCCATCTGTCCAGTCTGTCACCACTGGGCATTCTCCATAAGCATTTTTAAATAAACATTTTGTCTTGGTAGGCTATCTCTGTGTATTATCTTTGGTCTCTCAGAAACCTGTCTACTGACTTAGCATATCTTGGCCATAAACAGTAAGCTTAAATTTGATATAAAAAATTCCATTCAACAAGTTTTTGGATCTGTGTATAGGACTCTCTATACAAAATTATAAGTATACATAACAAATTACTGAAGAAGATATGAGCTAAGGAAGAAATTGAAATATTTTTAAGAAGAATTAAGAGATCAAGCAAATGTTCAAGGGCTATTTTGTTCAAATGGAAGATTAGTTTCATTCCCAGTTTCTTAAGGAAAAAAAAATTTAAGAAATATTATTTCAAAAATTCAAACCACTATCAATAGAACAGGGAATCAGAAAGAAAAATAATAAAAGATGTCTGTAGGATATTTTATTAACCCTTCAGAAAAACAAAAGCTGGTGGTTATGTACTATTTAAGATTAGTTTATAAAAATCTTAAGATATATTTTCCATATTGCCCTAATAATTAAATTCACTGAGTGAGTTTGTTGCACAAACAATAAATGTAAAATTAGTGGCAAACCAAATAGTAAGATGCTATGGCTTGGATTTTTAATGTCCCCAGAAAAGCTAATATGTTAGGCAATGCAGGAATCTCAGTGGTGAAATGATCAGTTTATGAGAGATGTAACATCATTAAATTAAATGAGAATTAAACCATTTGATGTACTGATAATTTGAATGGACTGTTGGGTGGTAACTATAGGCAACTGGGACGTGGCTGAAGGAAGTTGATTAGAAGGGGCATGAAATTGGGGACTGTGGACTGTGTTTTCTTTAACTTCCTGGAAAACAAATGGCTTTCTGTCCATGAATTTAATTACAAATGGGCACATAGGATCTGGAAGTCTTTAACTGCTTAATATTTGGATTAAAAGGTCAGAAATAGTACAAAATGAAAGGAGAAGCTTGGAGACTACTCAACTTCTAGTGGAAGAAAGAGAGCCATGTGACAGCATACACATAGCTTTTCTTATACAAATACAAGAATGGCATACAGAGAGGAAACTAGTTCAAAGAACCATTCCTAAACTACATTTCTGTACTCTCATCAAGGGACAGTGAACACACCCTGGGCTCTATATCAAGATTTCTATGAACCTGTGAGTTCCATATGCCATGACCCCCATCCCTGTCCTTAGTCCTTAGTTCTTGCACTTGGGACTTGCTGTTGTGGCTACCTTTTGCCTCTCATGTTACTACATATTGGGGTGTAACCTTTAGATTCCATATCTTTGTTGCTCTTGGTTTTTCAGATTGTGAAGCATGGAATTTGGGGGAGATGTCCTATATCTGAAGAGCTATAAAGGAAGGCCCTCATTTTCATTTCAACTTGGTTAGATGATGATGCTTTGGATATCAAATACTTCCATAATAGGAAGAGGCCTTTTAATCCATTGGGAAAGAGATAATTTGTTTTTTAAATGGGACTGTTACAAATCAATGTGATTAGAGAGCACATTGTGTTTTAAGCTCTAAATTCTATAGCATTTTGTTATGCAGCGTTAGAAAATCAGAAAAAGGAGACAGCTGAGAATGAGCGAGAATGTAATTTTGGAGATTTGGGGATAGAGTGAGAAGTCTAAGATTGTCACGCAGAAAAATGGAATGTAAAATACTGTGTTTGCCAGTCAATCCTAAAAGCCTGGTTGTAAATAATAATTATGTATTACACTTTTAATGTATAATAAATCATAATTTAACAATTGTCTCATTCCTTTTTACTTTGCTTCTTGCCCTACCACCCTAACTTCACTTATAGAAATATAGTTCAAGAACAGGATTTCATCATAAGAGCTATTAGAGAGTTAGTTTGCCATCTACATTATATTCTAGCTTTCCTGTCTTACATTCCTTGGTAGGTCAAATGGAGAGGTCAAGAAGTACAGAGGTACTCAATCATACAAACCTGAGACACAAGGAATGAATGAAGACAGCAAGTAGGATCTAGATAGGACAGTCAAAACCATTGACAGTGGAAGCCCCATGAAGTCAAAATCATGGAGAATAGAAACCACAGTAAGCCCAAAGCATGGGGGAGAGGGAAAACAGTAGTGATTAGTAGAATAAAAACATATATAGAAAAGAAAGGAAAGACAAAGGGATTGGTTGATGGAAATAGCTACTTATAGAATTCTTTATTCATTCACTTCAAAATACAGTGAATGCTTAAAATGAATAGGCACTGTTTTAGATATTTGAAGTGTACAGACTGAAAAATAAAATGCTAACAAACTGGACTCAAAGTTAAAGATGTCTTTCACGTACATAGAAATATGTAATATAATTTTGAAATTTTAAATGCACAAATATTATTTACATATATATATATCTATATATACATTTATAGATAAATATTCCAAAGAAAATATAAAATATATATGCCATAACAAAAAGTAAAAGCACAGATACTGAAAAGAAAATGATCTATTTTGCTATTCTCCAAAAGATGAGCAGAATGTCTCATTGAAAAGGATGTTTGAGCAAATACCTAAATGAAGGGTGGGAAGGAGGCTGGGAAATTACTGCAGGTGGAAGGAATGGTAAGTGCCTAGGATGTACCTAATGAGGGTTGGGTTTGTCTGGTGTGAAGCAGCATGAGTTACAGACACAAGAGAAATAGTAGCATAGACTAACACTGGGGGTGGAGACAGAAGCTAGATAATGCATGATTTTATTTTCAGAGAGAGAGAAAACCATCAATAGCCTTGGATAAAAAGAGTGGCATGAAATGATATATATATATTTTAGCATGTTTTTTTTTTTCTTGTTTTCCCAGATTTCCCTTTAGAACTAGCAGAGAAAGATGAAGGCAAGAGAGAATGTGGGAGGTTACTGTAATCCTCCAAAATAAACATGGTTGAGTCTTTGCCTACAGTAGAAGTTGATTCTCAGTGATATGAAGTGATTAAATATGGGACAGAAAATTTGATCAAGGACTATGTATCTGCTGATAGATTGGCTGTATTGGAGGATAAACTTGTATTTTTGTAGTTGTTGTGTTTTTTGTTTTCTTTTTGTTTGTTTGTTTTGATTGTTGTTGTTTTTGTTTTTTTTTGTGGGTCCTTAAGCTCCTGGATACATGGTAGTTTTACTTACTGAGGTGAGGAACTACTAAAAGAGCAGTTTGAAAGCTGTATTAAACAGAATTAACATTTTTCTTTAAAAATTGTTAAACCTGAAATACAATTTTGGCACACAAGAGGGGATTTCTTGAAGTATGTTGATCTCTAAGTAACTGGATAGATTGCTAACTGTAGGAAGGACAAATGGGAAATCACAGGTTTCAGAAGAAATATATTCGTTGTAGAGTCTCCAGCACTGTTATCAAATTTATAAAAGTAATATAATACAGTGATTGGGGAAAATATTTTTGATTAGACTGTCAATCCTGATATGGCTCTCTAATGGATAAACTAATATGATAGTAATAGTACCCAAACACATATAAAGAGATGAAAATATTTATCAAGAAAAGTCAGACTCATAGATGTAAAAGGTGTTTTAACTGATGTAAAAATTATCCAAATTCAGACAAGGTGGGGCATGCCTGGAATCCCTATGATGATAGGGAGATTGAGCCAGGATGATGACAGGTTGGAGGCTCAGTAATTTAGCAAGGCCCTGAGAAATTTATCAAGACCCTGTCTTAAGACAGAAAACACCGGGGAGGTAGCTTAGTGGTAAAGCACCTCTGCATTCAATTCCCATACCAAAAAAAAAAAAAAAAAATA
>NW_025999968.1:45024514-45123552 GCF_001458135.2 Marmota marmota marmota | reverse complement strand
AAAAAAAAAAAAAAAAAAAACTACAAACAAAATCCAGAAAATTACAACAAAAATGTTAGTTCACATATCAAAAAGAAAGTATTATTATTATTATTATTTATTGGTAATGAAAAGAATGAAATCATCATAAGCCAATTATGATGTATAATAATTAAACAAATTCCTATGAACTCATCTCTCAAGGTGAAAAATAGAGCATGATCAATATTATTGAGACTACAGCAATGCCCCACTCCTTCACTCCTGTGGCTTCCCTCCAGAGGTAATCCACTATCTTGACTTTAGACCCAGAACACCATTGGTTTAATGTCATATGTTTTTCCAAGCTGTATTATTTAAACTGTAACTTTCTTCATTTTATTTTTAAAAATTGATATCATGTTTTTAGTACATACCTATTTTATGTATAACTGCAATTCATTCATGTTCAGTGATATATGGTAGCAGTTGCCAAAAGATCATCTGCAGACTTTAGTTGTCCTCAAGATAATTTTTAGTAGTTTTCATATTCAAAATTAATTTTTTGAAATGATAATCAGGTGTAATTTCCCTTTTTCACTCTGTTGCCAGGGGCGTTGGTAGTGATGAAGCAATGACAGTCAAACTTCTAGCACCTCAGCACAAATCAAAGCAAACAGGAATAGTAGTCATTGTGGTCCTCAATGCACTCTGAATTTAAACAAGAAGAAAAAGACAACATCACAGAAGTATTTTCTTGATAAGGTAGTAAACTATTAATTTTGTTGAATCTTCATACCTGAATATAATCTTTTAAGTATCCTATGAAAGTATGTGAAATACACACTAAACTTGTCAAATGCCCACAAGTTTAAAATGTTGATACAACTGCTTTTTTATAAAATAATTCAAACCACCTGCTTTTTAACGGATGCCATTTTTACCTGAAATGGTGACTAACAGATAATTTCTAGTTACATAATTTGGGATCTGGAAGATTTTCACAGAAATTCAAAGTGTAAATATGTTTGCTTAAAAAAATGGTATATTAACCAATGGAAAATTTTGAATTTTTAAGCAAATGTAATTTTTAAAATGTATATCTTCCATACTGAGCTCAAAAGTATAAGCAACACCTGCCTTTTTTTCTGATTAGATATTTAACATGTGAATGTGATATTGTATAATGCAAAAAGTAACAGTTTTCAAAACTATAAAAATAGTAAAATAGTATCTTCTGAATGATGAATTCCTAATGTCACAAAACCAAACTTGGGCAAAGTTGTATTCAAAATGCAAGATAGACCAAGAGAATTAAATGTTGAAAGAGTACAAAATCTTCTTGATGAGGTTTCAAAATAAGAACTATAACACTTAAAATTACCACTAGTAGAATTTGGATGTACAATGTGATGTACTATCAAATAGGAACATACACAGTTGTATGAAACAATCTATTGAAATATTCACCCGTTTTCCAACAATAGATCTATCTGAGACAAGATTTTGATCATCACATTTACATTCTTTAACCAGAAAAATGTATCCAAAAACAGTGATGGTGGAAGAGCTATTTTGTATTAAGATGGACATTAAAAAAATGAATAAAGCTATACCATTACTTTTAGCAAATTTTTGTAAAATATAATTTTAAGGAAATAGACTATTGAGATACCTTGGACATATTTATTTTATTGCTTTTATATTTTTTTGGTTGTATTTGGACACAATACCTTTATTCCAAACATTTAGTTTTATGTGGTGCTGAGGATAGAACCTAGGATCCTGTGCTTGCTAGACAAGTGCTCTACCATTGAGCCACAATCCCAGCCCCAAATACATCTTTATTTTTACAATTGATATTTAACAACATCTGTTTTACCAAAGCAGTAAATATCAATGTATATGACCCATAAAACAATAGCTTTGAGATTCTTGATAATTTTTAAAGTAGAAATTGTCCTGAAACTAAAAACAAAAAGAAAAAAATAGAACTGTTCCTGTATAAGTTTAATGTGCTTTATTATTCGTGTTTCCCCAGGTTTACTTTTAAGATGTGTCTAGATTTTTGTTATTATGAACACGTTGGTGGGATCCAAGACTGTTATTTTATGTATTGTATCTCTTGTTGCATTTATAAAGGAGAAATTCTAGAGTTCATCTAGGCATGGAATTGTTTAGCCTCAGTTTCATAAAGTAATGACAATTTGTTATTCAAATTGATCATATTAATGTAATTTTCCATTGGTAATGTATAAAATATTTTCTCTACATTTTTACCAATAAATAATGTTGTTAATGTTTCATGTCTGGTAAGCTAATGGGTGCAATACTGAATGTCAATGAGCTCTGGGTTTACCTTTCTCTGGTGATTAATGATTTTGAGTATATTTTGTTGTGTTAATAGTCATTTCAGATGTCTTCCTTGGTAATATGTTTGATGATGTCTTTTGGTTATTGTTATAGGGATAGTTTTCTTTATTTAAGTGGGCTTATTACTGTAATTTATGTATGAATTATTTGCAAGTTTTAACTATTGCAAATAACTTCTCAATGTTGAAGAATATTTATGTAAAATATTTTGTATTTTAATCTCATTACTCTATTTTTAGTTTTTTAAAAGATAGCCTTTATTAACTTTAGATTATATCTATAGTTTTTTAACTTTTACTTCAAAAATTGTTAATACTTTTTTTTGGTAAGCATACTTCTAAAGATGTTGATTCTTCAACATTACTGTCTCTGTTTTTCTGCAGTAGCAGAAGTCAGAGACTTTTAAAGGGCTGGAAGAACTTGAAGTATTGCTGCTGATTTGAACATGGAGCATATTAGTCAGATTTGCATCACTATAACAAAACTCTAACAAGAACAACTTTTAGGATAATTTTTTTTTTTGTTTGCGTGTTTATATGGCTCATGGCTTCAGAGGAATTAGACAATTGTGGGTTACCTCCATTACTCTGGGTCTAAGGTGAGGCAGAATGCCATATGTAAAGAGTGTGGTGAAGAAAAGCTGCTCAGCTCAGAACAGCCTTGAAGCAGAGAAAAAGAGAGCCAGGGATAAGACATAATTCCCCAGGACATATTCCCAGTGACCTATGTACTCTATCATACCCTCCTACCTTCAGTTACCCCTGAGTAGTCCATTCAAATTACTCATCCATCAAATGGATTAAGCCACAAATGAGGATAAGCTCTCATGATCCAGCATTTTCAGCTCCAAACATTGTTTCATTGACTAACACACAAGCTTCTGGGAATACATTTTATAGTCAACCCATTTCACCATTGGCCCCCAAGAGCTCATGTCCAACTCACAATGAAAAAAATATAATAAACTTATCTCCAGTAGTACCTAAAAACCAAAGTGTCCTCCAAAATTTAAAGCAAACTCTTTGTTTTTATAAGCCAATGTTAAAAATAAAATTACACACATCCAACATGCAATGGAACAGAATAAAAACTCCAATTCCCAAAGGAGGAATAGGAGCATAGAAAGAAGGAATGCAAATAATCAAGAACAAAATCCAGCTGGGAAAACATTACGCCCTATGGCTCCACATTGAGCATTCAGGATGTGTTGGTGAGATGTGAACCCCAAGTGTTTGAAAAGTTCCACTCCTATGGCTTTGCTGGTTGCTGTCATGGCATCTCTCATAGACTGACTCTGTTCACAACCAGTAGCTTTCTTTGTCTAATGTTCTGCATTCTCAGTATCTCCTAATTTTAATTCCTTGCATAGGTACAGTGATATTGGCCTTACTCTTATAGTTTTAAACATTGTTTTTTTTTTCAGGGACTATGCACAGGGATTCTTACCCTACAAAAATTTGGGTAGTTTTTCTGATTTTCTTTGAAATCTTTGTGGAAGCCCCATCACCCAAAATTCCTGCAGAACCTGCACCATGTGGATGTTACCAATATCTGCCACTACCTCTAGCTGTAGCTCCCTGAGATCAGGGATGCAAAAGCCTCTGAGTGCCTGAAGGACTAAGAATGATAAAATGTATCAGAAGGGATAACTGCGTAGGCAACCTAGTTCAAGCAGAGGGCCCACATCATTTCATCTCAAAGAGTTTTCACTTTTATATTCTTGAGTCTGTGGTTAAGTGTGGTCTTGCTGATTCTTGAGATGCCCTCAAAGCATTTTTTTTCCTATTTTCTCTGTGCAAAGTACTTAAATTATCTTTAGTGGAGATAATCTCTTCAGCAGCCAAATCTTCCTTGATCCCAATTTTACATGTGCATCGTCTTTGGCTAAACTGCAAGATTTTCAAATCTTTCCTTTCTGCATTGTTTTGCTACTGATTCTTAGATAACCTGACTAAAAAAATAAAATGCCAGCAATACCCTTGCTACTGCCTAAGTGTTGTGATACCTTGAAATTTTCACTGCTAAAATAAGTAGTACATCCCTTTAAATTCACTCTTATGGAAAAATCTCAAGACATGCAACACTGTAGATAAGTTCTTTGCCAGAATGTAATACATATGGCCTATAGTCTAATTCTCAAAAGAGTTCTTCTTATCTAAAATTTCATGAGCACAGTCTTTACTATCTGCATTTCTACTTTCATTCTGATCTTCTGAGCTCCCCTCAAAAACATCCATTAAATTCTGTTTATGATAGTTTCATTTGTCTCTATCCTACATCTCCAAGAAAGATATAGCCGTCTTGTTTTCAAAGTGGTATTTTCTTTATACAAAACCCTCCTGCACACCACTTGCAAAGATTTCAGAACAACATGGTCAGGTATAGTCACAGCAACAGTCTTACTTCTTGGTATCAATTTTTATGACAGTCAGTTTTCTGTCACTGTGACCAAAATACCTGACAAGAATAACTTAGAGGAAGTTTATTTTGGCTTAGAGCTTGAGTCATGATGGTTTGATTCTTTTTTTCTGGGTTAAGGTGAGGCAAAACATTGTGGCTGAATAGCATTGCTGAAACCCAGCTGCCCAGCTCATGGCAACCAGGAAAGAGAAAGAAAGAGAGGTATGTCCTGGACTATATGTAGCCCCAAGTGCCCCTCCCCTGTGAGGTGAGAGAGGATATCACTGCAGAATAGCATGGAGGGGAGTTCCTAAGCTCATGGAAGATGAGAGAGAGAGAGAGAGAGAGAGAGAGAGAGAGAGAGAAATGAGAAACTATAGATACGACATAGTCCCCAAGTTCATGTCCCTACTAACTTGCTTCCTTCAGCCACAACCCAAGTGCCTACAATTACCACCCAATAGTCCGTTCAAATTATTAATCCAGCAAATGGATTAATTCTCTGGTGATATTACAGCTCTCAAAATCTCAAAATCCAATTATTTCACTGAGATTCATGCATTGCCTAACACATTAACTTTTCTGGGGACATTAAAAAACCAAGCCATAACAGCTTACTACTTGGTTTGCCACTAATTTCATGTTCATTGTTTGTGCAACAAACTCAGTGAGTTTAATTTGGAAAATTCCGAATATCTGTACTATTATTTATTCTGCATTTTGTATCATCAAAGAATCTTATAAGCTGCTAGTGAATCACTGAAACCTAATTGATTAAATGTTCACTCAAATTTATAAGTCTGATTAGGCAATGGGCACTTTGCATACAAATCATCCTGTGCTGCTTGTGTTCATTTAAAGCATCTCTGTGTATTTTGTAAATGAATATCGACATTTCAATATTGCAGCATTTTGCTAACACATTATCTGATAGCAACAAAAATAAGTAAAGGAGTTTAAAAAGAGTAGGGAATTAAATTTCACAAATAAAACAGCTCAGTCTCTGTCCAAGGAGATTAATCTTTGGTCAGTGCTTCATAGTGACTGCCACAATGGTAGTGGAGTGGCTTTGGAACAAATCAGCATTATTTATAGCTGTGTACAAGCATGTGCATGATTATTCCTCTATTCCTCTACTAAGCCAACATCAACAGTGGTTAAATCCAGCAGTCAGTTTTCTCATGAGGACATAATAAAGTATGCTGCTTTATCACCAAACATACAATCAGTGGGCAAGAAAGATATAGCTGTCTTGTTTTCAAAGTGGTATTTTCTTTATACAAGTATTTCATCCTAATAGGATGGTCTGTCTCTGGTATACTACTGAGCTTCAGCATTGTAACTATTCCTGCTTTGTACCTTTTCTTTCTATTATCAGCTGGGCTTTGTCTTTTTTTTTTTTTTTTTTTTTTACTGATCTTGGTCTGCAATTCTAGGATTCATGTGCACCTAACATATTTCTTCCAGGGGGTACTTGTTTTAGAGGAAGAGTCATACAAGGAATTCCAAACTGTTTATTCCAAACTTCTTGGTTAATTCTGCAGAATTCTATCCACATAAAGATTGAAATGCAAATTCCAAAGGACTAGGATGAGTTTAAGTAATTTTGAAATAAATATAATTTCAAAGTCAGTGACAATTAGCCAGTAGTCTAGTATAAAACTACAAAGGCACAGAAAATAATCCCTTATCAAAAGAGTCCTTGGATTCATTCCCTTCATTAAGTGATTTGCCCTTTTTTTAATCTAATTTCTGAGATTCTCATTTTTAATCATTTCAAGTCTTAATTCCAACCTTCTTGTGAAACTTTATCATTACCACAGAAATTGTTTTCAGTTTGTGATTTACTCTTTCACAATACTGAGATAATTGAAACAAATAATAAATGAATAAAAGTAAAATTTTAAATAAAATATTTCGTGTTATAAATTTTGTTGGTGAAAATATTTAGTAAATAATAGAACAATTTAGGACTTCAGGGGCTGTTCAAGCTAAGTTTTAGCTATGCAAATCTTGTTAGACTTTCTGATTTTCCTGTGGTAACTGTGGACCCAATACATGTGCACAAACACATATGTACACACAAATTTAAAGAAAAAATATTAATATGAAGTAATGTGCTACACTGATCAATTTCATATTAATAATTTTTTTAAAATCAAATATTAGATGAAATTCCCCAGTTTTCTTAGCTCTAAAGTAATATTATTATCTGCTTTCTCCTCTTTCTCACCAACATCTAAAGTCACTCATTTCTATGCAAACCACTTAGTACATCTGTCTAGACCACAGAAGTTTTAATGGCTATACTTAGTTTTATAAAACCTTGAAAAACTCCTAAATAAAAGTATGCTTTAAAAAATTTTGGGCAGGACAAATTCTTAGACTAAGTTTCTTCCCTGATTTTTTGGTATACAAAAGAAATACAATAATGGGCTTATTTAATCATTTCTTCAGAGTGAATACTCTAGATAGGGGAATTAATGTTCCAGTTAAAAAAAAAAAAATGATGGTAGTGTTTTTGACATACTTATTCTGTTCAATGGAAAGGAAACCAAGAGAGGCAACCTCCCTCACTCACCAGCTTGTTGAGCTATTGGGATGCTTCTGGAAAAAGTGGTATGTTAGGAAGAACAGTCTTGGACTCCTCTCACCTTGAACCCAGCAATGAAAAGCTCCAGGAAAACTCCAAAAGTGGTCCCTGGTAACACCTTCCTTGGATTTAGTGACTTCCAGACATACAATCCAACTTCTAGACATTATTACTGTTGTGTTGCTAGCTACCAGGGAATGTGGCTCAGATTTAATAAAATCTATCTTTGTTTCAGCAAAAGCAAATAGAATGGCTTGGTGAAAGCTAGTGGCAGGGAAGAAACACGTCACCCCAAAAAGTTATAATAAATAATGTCAACTTCGAACAAAAACACTCTGTGTTTCATGCAGTATGATAATCGTTTCCTTACACCCTGAGCTTAAGACAGGCATAGAAAATGAAAAGCATCAAATAAACTAAAGCTATTTCTTAACCTGGAAAACTTTCACTTTTACCTTTGGTTTATAAGAGAATAATCTGGATAATTTATGTATTAATTGTTGAGTTTGACAGCATATAAGGAATAGTTAACAAATTGCTTGTCTAATTCGATATGTTTGATGTAATATACAAAGTCCTTCCTCAGGCGTCACACCTTGATAGAGTATGTGGTCAAGGTTCTTCTCCTTAATATCGTTCTAGTTAGTAGACAGCTCCAGAAGAAAGCCAGTGGTTGCTTGTTGAGAGATTAGAAAATGTCATTTCTGAAAAATCTCTCAATACACTGCTGTGTTTATCTTCCTACTGAAACCAAATTGACACTAAGAGACATTTTGAATAAAACCTGAACTTGAGACACGTGCTAGCTGTGAGCTTATTTCAGTGCATCTGGTACACTATTATTTTTTTAAAAAAATCAAAGTTATTGAAATTGGAATACTCTTTTCAAAAATGTATGTAATTGGGGCTGGGGATGTGGCTCAAGTGGTAGCGCGCTTGCCTGGCATGCATGGGATGGTGGGTTCGATCCTCAGCACCACATAAAAATAAAATAAAGATGTTGTGTCCACCAAAAACTAAAAAATAAATATTAAAAAATTCTCTCTCTCTTTAAAAAAATATATGTAATCCACATTGCACATATATTCTTTAGTTGCTAATGGAACTTAACTCAGAAATAAATTCATGGCTTATTATAATTTGTAGCCTTCTGTGTTGTTTGCCAAAACAAGGAAGAATTGATTCATCTAACCAATAATAAAAAAAAAATACAGGTCTTTATTTGACTGGTCAAATAAAAACATGGTTAATTATGTTCTTTTCTATAATAACAATGCGGAAACTGTAAAAGTTGGTGAAATGTGTGTCACATTAAGTCTGTTTAGGTAATGATATTTGCTAATATATTTGCCATTCATGGAAAAAATCAGAAATTCATAACATGAGATGAAGAGAAATGATATATCGTAAGTGAGTAATAGTAGAAAGCAAAAGCTAAATTTGAAGTAAATAAAAAAAATTAAACTCATACTATGGAATTTGAATCTAATACTATTCCTTGGGCCCAGACATAGGCTTGTATCTGGGGGTCCCAATATACTGGATCTGAGAAATGATGGTGGAGGAAAATAATGTTATTTGTGATTTGGCCATAATCATGAAGACAGTCCTTCTAAACCTGTCTTACTCTAACCCCAAGCAGCAATCAGATTTTTATGGGAGAATAAAAGCCGAAAAAGACCAAAGCATGTTACAAGTCTGGTTTGGAAATCTGCTTATTTGGATTTGTTGGCACTGGGGGCTTGGGGCAGATTTAATTTCCACCATGAGAGTGCTGGCAAGGGAAGACAAAATATTTTTTCAATTTTAAAGGAGTCCCTTTCACAATCACCCAGCTTCACCTTGTACTTGTTTATTCCTCCACCTTGAGGCAGTTGGGAATCCCTACCCCCTGGCTGTTTTATGGCAGGGTTGGTGTGTAGACTCCAACAAGATAATTCTTAACATAAAAGTAAGAGGAGTCAGGTACTTACACCTGAAAGCAGAAGTACCATCCTAAGTTGTAGACAAGAAATACAAAAAGTCAAAGTCAGAAGAAATCCAATTAAACATATCATGTAAAGGGAGGATTTACCTTTTTAAATGGCTCTATGAGCACAAACTACCATTTTTTTTTTTTCTCTATCTAAATATAATACCCTTGTCAAAGCTAACATCTCTGACTAGTGGAAGGACTTTTTTGGTTTGTTTTTGTTTTTAGTTTAAGACAATCAGGTATAAAATTCTTTTTCTACAAACTCTTGGCCCTGCCTACCTTGGGGGATGATTGGTAGTAATAACTCCATTTTATTCTGACAATTCAATTTCTCTGATTCTTTTTTAAATTTTTTTCTGAAGACATCATTGATTAACCACCCTGTGTGGATTTCATTATCATTCATTGCTAGGACAGACTTGTCCAGGTCTATAGTGCCATTTTGAGAAGTGAGAAGACAATTAGGAGCTTGTTTTTTAGCCCTATTCAAGCAACAAAAGAGGTTAAGAAGGAGATGTTCTTAATTTTAGTTTACCTGGAGGCACTGTTAAATTTAATTTTATCTGTTTTGAAGGCAATATCTGATTTTTAAAAATATTGGTCCAGATTATTTTGTTGAGAGTTGTGCTTTTGCAAAATTTTAGACAGTTTATTAAATAAAATGCAAAAACAAACAATAAGAGATAACTAAATCCAGTATGTATATTAGATTTTAACTAAGAAACATAATTTCTTTAAGTCCTACCAAGTTTTACCCAAAAAGTAATTAATCCATAAAAATAGGTTTCCCCCCCCAAAAAAAAAATGCATTTCAGAATAGTTTCCATGAAAAGCAAGATGAATTACTATTTGGGCAGAAAGCACATCACTTTACATATATAATGCATCATTTTCTCTTAACAATTTGTGGAAATGAGGAATACATAGTATGTTATGGATCATTTTAATAGGTCTAAGTTGATTTGTTTTTCTTCTAAAAGTTAGTCTTCTGGGATTCAAATTTATCAGATACTCAAGAACTATACTTTATTAATTAAACTGTATATGCCTTCCTTTTTAAAAATGATAAACCATCAAGAATTTTCTTTGGTACTCATCATAGAACAATAAGTTATTTTAAATTTTTGAATAAGGCTATAAGAATTAATACATATTAATCAATGTGTACTTTTAAATCAGATCTTCAATGTATTTTGTATTATGACTCAGATTTTAGGTGTTTAAAAATAGTGCATTGAACAAACTTTTATATTAATTTTGAGCATTAAATTTGGATTCTGTGTAGTAATGCAGGCATAGCAAAAAATTTAAACTTTTGAGAAAACTTATTTAAAATAGTCATGAATATATTTTACATTACAATCTATAATTTTAAATTTGTTTGAAATTAAAGAATAGAGCAAATTGCCCCTGTAGAATACAAATACATAGCTCGCTCATGGTATTTGAAATGATTATACACAACACACAAGGCATTATCAATACATAGAACAGCCATGGTTAAATTTTGATGAAAGCTTAGAAATGAGAATTACTAGTTGTAAATTTATAATATAAGATAATAATCATGACACACAACATTAGGTCAAAAGCATCAGACTCATAAATTTTATAATTATTTAGAATATTTGTATCAATGATGTATATTCCATATCAATGTAAAATAATAGTAGTTAATTTTACCAGAGTTATAAATCAGATTTAACATATCATAAAGTGGTATTTAAAACAAACAGATGTTTAAGTAAGCACCAACAGGGTTTTTTAAAGATTTAATTTCCCTAAATAATCAGATATAAATGACAGCATAAAACACAAGAAGTTGTGCTAACAAAATAAAAAATCTTTATTTTCAAGCCAATTTTGTAAATTATATGAAAACCTGATCAACTTTTCTTTAAAAAGAAAAAAAGACTTATTGTACTAAACACAAAGAATTAAATTTTGAATCTATAAAACCATAATAAAATTTGACTTTAGAAAACTCTATAAATATATTTTTTTAATTTTTTATAGTTGATTTAATCATATACTTGTGTCTTCTTATAGGATCTCTCTTTATGAATATTGAGAAATTGATTCAGGCCAGGAGCAATGGCACACACCTGTAATCCCAGTTACTTGGTAGACTGAGTCAAGAAGATTACAAATTCAAAGTCAGCCTCAGTAACTTAGCGAGAACCCATGTCCAAATAAAAAATATAAAAAAGGACTCGGGATGTGGCTCAGTGTTTAAATGTCCATGGGTTTAGTTTAATCCCTGGTACCGATAAATTAATACTTACCTACCTACCTACCTACCTACATACATACATACATACATATGTAAGGAAAAAAGAAAATAATTTGAATCACAACCTTTAAAACTTCTTTAGAACCTCAATTCTGTTTTTCTCTCTCTCCCTTCCTCCCTCCCTCCCTCCCCCTTTTTTTCCATTTTAGAACAATCCATTTGTTATACTTTAGGACAAAATCTTATTCTATGATATAAAATTCTTTTGAATTTAAAATCTTTGTAAATAGGCTGTCTCTAGCCAGAAAATATCTAGATATTTTAATAATATATAAATATGTATGTGTATGTGGCTAGATGACTTCAAATGATATTTTATATTGTAGGTATGGCAAGGATAAATGACTGCTTTATAACAACCAAGTAATGATTATAGTTGGTGTCATCCAAGAAGGCAGAAACTGCACATGTTCTTTCAGTATTTTCTAAAATCATCTGTTGTATCGCTGGGAGTCCTTTACATTTGGGATAATAAAAGAAACACCAAATAAAATTAAACTTCTTGAATTTAAGAATTCTGGTAATATATTTTAAACAACATTTAATTATAAAACTATTTCTACCTCTAATGTAGATTCTAATTTGTGGATTCCCAAATATTTGTTGACCAACTGATATTTATATATCATATCCAAATTACCAACTATAGATACCATACATAGGTACAAGCATATCTTTGTTGTCATCCTTATTAAATGTATAACATATTTGAGATAAGGCAAGCCTAAAAATTTCAATTCTAAATCTTACATGCTTTTCTTGGAAGAAACAATTATTTAATAAACTACATTTCTAAGAACCTAATGTAAATAAGTATTCTATAACAGCAGCTGCTCGTCTATTGCAGAAAAGCAGAAGTCTCACTAGTGTATGTTGTGACTATTAGTATCAGCTGACATAAACACATTTTATTAATAAGGCAGATACATAGACATTAACTCTGCTTAAAATATTAATAGGTGTTTTACAGCAAAACAAAAAGTTGTTCCCCCTCCTCACCAGTACCCCAAATAGATGGAGTCATTTTCAGAAATTAAATATTAAATAAGTTGCCTTTTGTAAATTATTGACTATCAGGTGATGGGAGTTACCCTGGCTTCAAAGACTAATTTCCCCATCTCCTGAGAAGAGCTGTCCAATGGTGAGACCTGCTGGCTCACATGATCCTTACCCACAAATCAGAATAGCCCTGCTGAATCACATGATCCTTACTCACCAATCAGAAAGCACCCTATGCCAATTGTCAAACCCTTCAACCATTAAACTGTCATAATTGTCAAACCACCCCCAACTCTATAAATATGCAGAGCTGTTCCTCAACAAAGGGCATTTTCTCCAACTATGAGCCTCGTTCGTTCTTTCATCAGGTATTTTAAAAATAAAAAAAGATATGGTACTCAATTACCTTAAAATCCTGCTGAGTAAAGCTCATCCTTCCTCTCAAATTATTTGCTTATATTAGAAGAAAAATATCTTAATGTCTTTATATCTAAATATATATTGTCCCTCTAGGATAGTTGTTTTCTTATTAAAGAATCACATATCTCTTTGTGGTATATTATGAAGTGCTTTTATGTTAAAATTGAAGTATCTATGTAATCTGCTAATCAGATAAAACCTTGTGATATGTGGTATAGAAGAATTAGCAAGTGACAGGGTGATCACATAATTTCATGGAAGAAGAATTAATACTCAGACAACTCAATAAACTTGTTCTTTTACTTTCCTTTTTTCTTCTTCTTTTTTTTTTTTTCTGTGAATGTGCCATCATCTGACCTAAGCAATGAAACCCATTGGACCAATGTTCGAACACTAGCTTAGAATCTTAGTTATAAAAGACCATTTCTATGCGGAAGGGCTTGCTATAGTGCCCAGAAATATGTCAAAAGTTCATTTCTCTGATAATTCTAATCATATCAGTAAGTAGGAATACTTTAAAACTCATGTTAATTAGAAGGTGAACCCTTAGTAATCCTACTTTGTAGTAAAAGCCCAGGAAGAAAGCAATCATAAACTGGCTTTATATAATAATAATATGACAACACATCTGACTGAAACAAATAAATTTTTTGCTTGTAGCTTTTAAGAAGCCAAAAACATTTGAATTTGCATTTGGCAGTTGATGTTTTAGTGCTTTAATTTATTTACAAATGATACAACTCTTCTATATTAATATCTACATTATAAACATTTATCTTCTTTGTATTTGACCAGTGTCTTTATTTTTAAGTAATTTCTAGATTACTCATGAAAACTCAAGAATTAGGCAAGTAGATACTTGAAATTATTTCTTTCCAAACAAAAATTGCTCTACTTAATACGGAGAATAATAACATTGCAAATTAAACATCTAACAGAGTTTAAATGTTATCCTGATTGGCTAAGAATTCAAGCAAAACGTATGTTAACATAAACAGTAGTTTTCTCAGGAATTTGACAATGGTGAGGACGTCTCTGTTTTACCTTACTAATACATTTAAATTAACCCATGTTTCAGACATCTATTTATGTTATAATTCCAGCCATAAGACAAAGCAACATGGTAATATAAATTTATCATGTTTACAATCACATAGTTAAATACAAATTATTTTATGACAAATTTAAACAGATGAAAATTTAAACAGACCAACTTTTAGATTTTTTATTTGCAAGTCTTATGTAAGTCTCAAACCATTTTTGTTTTTCAGTCCCAAGTACACTGGAAATTAACACATTCCAACCAGGATTGCATAAAAATCACACCTCTACAGAATATTAATAACTCCTCTTAGAAAAGACAACAGAAGTTGGGGCAGGGGATAGAAAAGCAAACTAACATTGCAATTGCAATCTAAAACATATTCTTAAGGTGTGTGCAAAAAAAAGTGTTTTAATTTGGTATATGGGACAACAAATATATCAACTTAAACATGCAGAAATCCAAATGAATAGATCAGAAAACACACACACACACACACACACACACACACACAAGGAATTTCTCCCAAAAATGTAATGTCTGTGGATGTCCTAGCCAAAGTGTTTTCTAGGAATTCCTGGGATTGTTTATCTTAGTGAATTTAGACTTAAATGTTGCCCACTGCTATTTTTAGGACTTATTTTTATTAAAGGCTTGTGTGGAGGTTGAACCATGCTTAGGAGTTGTTTTGGTACAGTAGAATGTGCTGTTTATGGGGACTCCTTTCCAGAGTTATCACCAATGATCCAGATAGGCCTTTTCACATGCCACAAAAAGCCTGAACACCAAAGGGTATGTGTTGATAGCTGAAGGCAGAGGTGGCCACCCCCTCCTATGAACCTCCTGAATGAGCTGTGAGGGATTCCTTCCAGCCAGGAATGAGATGTTTTCTTAAATAGCTTCTATGAGAACACTTGCACTGTGAACCAGTCACCCCAACACCTCCATCAAGACCCTTGTCACCCAGGTCACTGGCCTGGAGCAAATGTTAATGCCCTTTAGGGTCTGGAGACCCTCATGTAATTAAACTCCCAATAACACTGTTGTTGCCACCATCAGACTCCTTTGTCTGTATGAAGCCATTGAGATAAGTTAACAGACAAAAGAACATATGAAATAGTTACATTAAATCAAAATACACTTTTAGATGTCAGCTAAAATTCTCCATAGGAGGTTCTGCTACAGAATTAGAACTTTCCATTGTCATGCAAATCACAACCAATATCTCCATTCTGTTTTTTCTAGCACCTTATCCCTTTCCTGCAAATTCAGACCAAAGTAATAAATAAAAATCCCATAAATCGAAGAGCTGCTGAAATTCAAAAGTGGTTCAGAAAAATGCCAGCATGGTTCAGGAGAACTCCAAATAACAGGAAAAGAAAGGCAAGACAAGCCCTGGCTTGCATTGTTGTGGAAACCTCAAAAGCCTATAGATTTTGAAGATTCACTTCTTTTACTCACTGAAGAGTGGTAAAGAGGGCCAGAGCTGGCTCAGAGAGAAAAAAAAAAGAGTCTTGAAATGACTAGTTTTTCTGTATCCAGGACCATCCCAAATGGTCCCCCTTTGTCCAAGGCATCACCATTCTGGAAGGGTCTTACTAAAATGCTGCCACTGGAGAGTGCTGTCCCTTCTTGGTTGCCAATTCTGTTACCCAGGTGCCTGTCCAGGGATGTGACTCTTCAGGTCTCAAAAGACTGCATTCAGTTGGCTTCCTGCATCTAGTCTAGTTAACAAAAGAGGGAAAAGATGGCACAATAAAATATAAAATGAACTTATTTATATTTTCACAACCAGGAAGGCCACCATCTTTATGTGTCTTCTCCCAATCCATAGTGGTGTTAGAATTTTATGGGAAGAGAACAAAACCCAAGAAATATGCATATCGTGTTGGAAATTTGGTTTGTAAATCCAGTTCTTTGGGCTTGGGATAGTTTCCATTTCCAGAATGAGATGAAACTGGGAAGAAAAAGCAACTTATAAGAGCCTTAATTTTAGAGGAATCTCTGTTAAAATCTCTGTGTAATACAGTTTCAAGATGAAAAATATATCTGCCTCCCCAACTTACTTAGTATATTGTATATGAAAACACATAAAATAAATATCAAATTTATTTTTCAAGTTTCAATTCTTGTTGTAAAATGAAACTTGGAAGGTATTTTTGAAATAACTTGCTTAACACTGTAATAGTGATATGCTTAAAATATTTAAAAAGTTAAAAGCTTTAAAAAGTTTTTGAAGACATAATTCAGAATTTATATAATTAATAATTATTCTGAATTATAAGTTCTGAATTATAAATATGAAACTTTTTCTCATTTTTCCTTATAATATATCCTAGAGTTCACCCTTATACTGTACAGAAATATTCCTATTCTGATTTTTTTATGCACAGGATTCCATTGTATATTTTACCACAAGTGAACATAAGTTCCATATTTATCATCATTTAGATTATTAACAATCGTGTGCTATATATAATAGACAGTGCTCAATAAATAGACTTGGGCATTTGTCCTCCTACAATTTCAACAAAGTTTCCTAGATGTTAGATATCTGGGTCAAAGAGAAAAAGCATATGCTATTTTGGAAGTTATCACCAAATTCCTGTATAGGGATTAAACCATTTTGAAATCACACCAACAAATGTATTTTTCCTGTATCCTCAAAACAATAAATATTGTTCAACTTTTGGAGTTTTATCCATGAAACTGATGAGTGATGTTTTAAAATGCCAACAACCACAGTTTTACCAATAAGTATTAACTTCATATTCACATTCTGGAAGTCAACAAGCTTCTTTCAAAGTTAGTTTTAGAATTTTATGCCTACAGTTTTTATCCTATAACTTGAGTTTTCCTCCTTTGAAAAGCAGAACAAATTATAAAAATATTCATTGCAAAAATATCAATGTCTGAGAAAACTTATTTAGGTAGACACAACTGACCATAAATACAGATCTTCTCTGCTTATTTTATAGCATAAAGGAGTTACAAATGCAAATGGTGGTCTTCAAGGACAAGTATGTTGCTCTAAGAGCCATATGGTTGTTTCTATTCTGCAAGAAATATGGCAGATGTAAAAGAATGAAGCAATCATGATTGCTTTCCTTCATCCCAATTCAAATCCTTGGAGGATATGTGTGGAATTTGTAGGTGTAATCAGCACTTTGAAAATATTGTGTCATTCTTAAAAGTTTATATAAGCCATTGATAATTCAAGTAATTTCCAAGTTTTCATTTTGAATGATGCCTCAAAAGTACATTTTTATTTCTGTTATACAATTTAGAATAGTAGTTTTATCCTTAATGTGTGATTGGCTCATGAGGAAATTGCTATTTTGAGTTGATAATACAGATTCTTGTTGCCAACAAATCCATTGCTCTTAAAGTGAGAGATCCTGATTATTTTCTAACAACTAAAATATGTGGAATAAATGGTGGTATTATATTTACATTCTATATAAGACCTTACACAGAGTGGCTATAAAGTCTTAGCTTAGTGTTTGCAATAGATCTCTGTTGTTTTCCTTGGGGTCCAGTATAATTCAAAATGCACTGAGAACATGCAGGCATATTTTCTGTTTGAGACTCTTTGTACTCTTTTCCCATTATAAGAGAGCCTATAGCTTTCCAAGGATTTTATGGGCTTTCCTTGGGGAGGAGTCCATGGTAGACATTCTAGTATGTTATCAGAAAACTGGAACCAAAAATTCCCATTTTATTGTAGCATTATTTCTACATTAACAGAAGGAGGAATCCCAATTTTTAGCTATTTCTCACTTATGTCAATATCCATCATTGTTTGTGTCAACTCATGCTTACTATTTCCTTTTACACAACATTTTAAAATGGGTGTGGTTGCCATTTTACAGGAAAAAATGATACAGTGAAAGGTAATGGATATTAGTCATTGTCAGATTGCTACTGAGTTGCTGAGGAAAGAGTGAAAGGTGGCAGATTTTAAACATAGTTTCCAAAACTTTTGTTTTTCCTTGATTCATTTCCTCTTCTTAAACAGGAATTGGAGATCAAACTCTTCAGAATTTTTTTCTGTGCAATATCCTTGAAACCATAGTGGGTAAATGCCCCTTTCAATTCTGTCAGGCTAACCTTGCTTACCATATATTTGCTAATTTGGTCTCAAGTTTATCATCAATTTAGTTGAGAAAATTAGATTTTGTGATATTGAATGAAATGATTCTCTTCAAATGTTTTCCCATATTGTTTTTAGTCCTGAACAAGTTCTTTGTACTGGCTTTCTGTTCTACATAGCTCTTGAAATAACCCCAGCCTTGGTACCAAATGCTAAGGAATCTCTTCTGGGTCAATGGGAGGACATAAATTCAGCTCTGGAAAACTCAGCAAACCTATGATCATTCAAAATAGCCTTCAGATCTCCTGATTATCTAGCTGCTATCTTCTATAGCAGTCAGAGATACTGATATCAACATAACTATGATTGTCACTTGTTTGTCCAAAGCCTCCAATATCTTCTAATAGCACTCAAAGTGTAAGTGAAAGTCCTCACCATTGTCAGAAAGAAATGGCACTGGATGTTTGTTAAACACAGAAGCACAGACTTTATTCAGACTACTGGAATAGGAAATTGTCCTATTCTGTGTGGTTTGCCGAAACAAAACATTGCCAATTGGGAAATTTAAAAATAACAGAAACTTATGTCTCTAGTTGTCTCTAGTTCAAGATCAAATTATTGGAATGTTTGGTGTCTGGTGAGTTCCTGTCTTTTTGCTCACAGCAGCACCTTCTTGCTGTGGCCTCACTTGGTTCAGTAGGAGAGAGCTCCCTCTGGCCTCTTTTATTAGGGTTCTAATCCCATATGACAACAGGGCCTAAATTGGGAGGAAGGAATTAGGATTCCACCATGTGAATCTGGGCACAGACACAGCCATTCAGACTACAGCAGGGAGGGAGACTGCAGTGTTAACCTATGTGCAACCAAACTAAAGGTGGAGGAGGTTAAGAAAAAAAAAAGAAAGTATACTGTGATGTAACAAAAAGAAGGGGGGAAAGGAAATGATGAATACTTAGGAAATATGGGGGGAAGGGAGGAAGAGCAACAGGAAAGTGGAACACTTAAAAAAAAAGAGAAGAGAACTGAGTGGCAAATTATTGAAAAATTTTCAACAATATGGATTCACAGTGGTTAAGCAGCATTACATTTTCTGTAACAAGGACTCAATCTGGAGTCCCTGGTAACATTCAGGTAGAAAGCTTTGTGTAGGGGCATGGCAAGCTAAATTTTGACCAGGGCCCTTAGCATATGAACAATACTTTTGTTATATGTAGGAGGTCACAGTTCAACAGAGAACTTATATTTGCAAGTGACCTTATTTCCTCTCTCTGCCTGACCTCTTCTCATTTCATTCCACTTTTCTCATTGTATCCAACAATACTTACCTTTTGGTTGCTCATAAAATATGACATGTACAAGCGTCCTCCAGGCCTCTGGATTTCTTGGACCCTTTTATGATCATATGCTTCATCAAAAATCCACTCTTATAGGTATTAGAAATACTCAGTAAACTGTTCTTAACTATAGTCACTCCATTGCACTGTAGAACACTAAACATGCACATCTTTAATGCATACATTTGATGAGCTTGAATATACGCGAATATGTTCAATAACATCAACACAATACATGTAACAGACATATAAAATATCTCTAAAAGTTTTCTTATCTTCATTTTTTTGTTATGGGTTTTGTTTTGTAGTCAAAACATTTAATATGAAACCTTCTTTCTTATCAAATTTTGATGTGCACAACACTATATTGTTAACTACAGAAATTACCCTGTAGAGCAAATCTCTAGAATTTACTCAGCTAGCTGAAACTATATGAAAAACAATTTACATTTGAAGAACAATTTTATATTTCCCTTAACTCAGGTTCTAAAAGTACTTATTGTATTATCTCCTTATATAAGTTTGATTATAGTAGGTAATTTATACAAGTAAAATTACGCAGTATTTTTCTTTTTGGTAATGGCTTATTCCAGGCTTAACCCTGATGTATGTATGTAGGTCTGTCTATCTATCTATCTATCTATCTATCTATCTATACAGATATACACACAAACATTCACACACATATATCTGACACATATCTTCCTTTATTGTCAATGAATACCTAAGTGGTTTGAATTCCATTGACATTGTGAATAACACAGTAGTGAGTATAGTCAGGCAGGGAGCTTGTCCCTGATAGTTAGGGTCAATAAGAATTTTTAAAATAGTTGTTGGTCATTTGTATGTCTTCTTTTGTGAAAAATCTACTTCAGTCTATACTCCTTTTTAAATCGAATTATATTTTTGTTTACTGTTGAGATTTTAGAGTTTCTTAGATATTTGGTATATCAACCCTTTGTCAGATGTACAGATTACAAATACTTTTCTGCTAATGTACAGATTGTCTTGCCCTCTGTTGTTACCTTTGTTGGATAGAAGCTTTGTAGTTTGATGTGATTCCATTTGTCTACTTTTGCTTTTGTTTCCTGTGCTTTTGTTTTGACCACTTTTTGTTTCTATTAGTATTATTACTATTATTATTTACTTCTGAATTGGTCTTCCAAATATTTGATGAAAGGGAAAAGCTTATAAACTTATTCATAATATCCTAATGTCAAAGTCAGCCAATGACCCTATGAGAAAAGAAAATTATAAGCCAATATTCCCTATAAAATGAATAAAAAATTCTCATCAAAATCCTAGCAAACCAAATCCAGAAGCACATTAACTGGATCAGCCATATTGTGTGAGAGTGAAGTTTAATATATGTAAATCCTTCTTTGTGATGTAATACATGAATAGACTGAGAAGGTCACATGACACAACCTTCTCAATAGACGCTGGGAAAGCATTTGACATAATTCACACACATGGTAAAAATAAAACTCAATAAACTAGGTATAGAGGAAAGCAGTTCAATATAATAAGGGTCCAAATCTAATAAATGGCCACCTTGTAAATAATACAATACTTTAAGTTTAAAATGTAATGTTCTTATAATTTAAGGAACAAAAAATAATGTCCAATTTCACCAATTCAATTTAACATAGTACTGAAGTATTAGCTAGAGCAATTATCCAAGAAAAATAAAAGGAAACAACTATTAGAATTATAAACACATTCCATAAAGTTGCAAAAAATCAGTATACAAACATCAGTTCCAGTTGTATACACTAACAACAAATTATTTAACAAGGGAATTGGTAAAAGAGTCAAATTTATAATAGTACTACTAAAAAAGATAAAATAAAATTAATCAACAAAGTTAGTTATATGTTCAATGAAACTATAAAACATAATGGAAGAAACTAAAGAATACACAAAGGGGAAAAAAATCTCATAGTCATGGAATGAAAGACAATACCATTAAAATGTCGATATTGCCCCAAATGGTGGTCAATCCAAGGTTTCGCACCAAAATTCCCATGGCTATTTTTGCAAAAATGGAAAAAAAACCCTCAAATTTAAGTAAGAAATAATAAAGACCCAAACTATCCAAAGCAAACTTGAAAAAAGCCTAAAAAATGGAGAACATCACTATTCAAAATACATTATGTAGCTTCAGTAATTAAAATAATGTGATAGTACATGAAGACAAATATATAGATGAATGAAATGAGAGCTCAGAAATAAACATGTGCCTATTACTCAACAGAAGACCAGCAAGTTAAATAAATCATATGTCAATATAGAGTAGTGTAAGGGATCTGGAATTTTAAAACTTAATGTACAAACATAAAAAGAAGTGCTGTTGAAATTCAATCCTAATATTTAGCATATACTAAAGACTAAATGTATCATGTAATAGACTGAAATGGATAGTAGAGCTATGGATTTTAATAAAATTGTATTCAAACTTTTTTCATTAAATTCTTTAATCTATTTTAGATCTAGTTATTTTCTATGTAAAATTGGATATGAAATTTCTATTGTAATTTGTGGCCATAGTTTGGGACATTTTGTAACATACCATTAAAGGGTCTGACTCATTCTCTAATGAAAACAAATTCCCTCTCTATTGTAGTTTTCTGAAGTTCTTACCTGAAACTGATAACCTAGTCTTTAAGGGGACCCAGTCAAGAGACACTAATAACTTACATTTGAAAAATTGGGGCCAAAACTGACTACATTATAATTTATTATGTTTTTGATATTACGAATTTCATAAACTTATTTTAAAATAAACTGCAGTATGACACCTATAATTAAATTGTTATATCTCTCAATTTGTAGGTGAAAGTAAAATAAATAAGCTTACCATTATTTAGCATATCATTTAGTATTCAGAGTGTAAATATAAAAATTTAAAGACTTCAAACCTATCACTGTAGCCAAGAATTACACCAATATAATATAGTTTTTCAAAAATAATTCTGTTAATTTTCAGGTGCTTCCAAAATGGTTATAGCACATTGTAGATGTTGGTAACACTCAACAGTCAACTTGACATAGTGCTAGACATTTGGTAAGGACTCATTTTCTAAAAAATAAATCTTTTTATAGATGGAAGTTTTATATAAAAGGGATGCATTTACTTTTCTTTAGTACATTATAATACAGCAGAAAGTAGTGGGAAAAAAAGGAACACCAATAATGACTAAATGTAATTGCATCCAGTTAATGTCATTACTTCAGTCCAGGGCCAGAGGATTTTTGCACACCTTGTGAATTTTCTTTCCCCAAAACAAAGTTTCTTAATTGTGAATATAGAATTTAGGCAATTATTCATCATCACTGACAGACACTCAAGTCCAATCCCTTTTTAAAAATTTTTTTAATATTTATTTTTTAGGTGTAGATGGACACAACACAATGTCTTTATTTTTATGTGGTGCTGAGGATGGAATCTGGGTCCCACCCATGCTAGGTGAGTGCTCTACCACTGAGCCACAATCCCAGCCCCAACCAATCCCTTTTATGTTACCTCATTATTCATCTTTACAGTTGAAAATGTAATTTTTGTTCTGGCATTTGGTGCAATCAACGTAGACTATTAATTATAGAACTGTTTCTAATTTCTCCCAGAATATATTTTAATAATCTTTAATCTCCATTCAAATCCTACGTTTTTTGAAATTTGGTCCATTTTTTTTCTCCTTGCTTTTATTTTATTTGCAAACAAACTCAGCAAAGCAAGTGGAAATTCCAAGTTGGCTAATGTTTCTGAATCCGACACATTGTTTGTAACCAGTCTCTGAAATTAAAATAATAACAACAAAGAATCAGGGTGAGAAACTTGATTTTACTACAAATAACAAGTGTAATCATGAGCCTAGAATCTTAACTTTTACTCAGTGAGTAATATTTTTATAATTTCTGACTGGTCATTGAAGTATTTGGTAATGGATATTGAAGATTTTTCAAGTGGAAGTTTTGTAATTATTAATATTAGATTTTTTGGTGGAATTACAATGTAAAGGAGTTCTACATAAGAGAGGCCCTGATAATAAGGCAAGAAAATTAATGAAAATTGAGGTGTCTTATTCTATACCTGTAGGAATTTCATTTTGTAAAATGTCGGCTTACTAGGAATATTAGAGCTATGCCATTTTACTGTTGTTCTTCCTTAAATTGGAGGGTGTGGGGGTGAAATTTGGCTAGAGTTCCTTCTACTATCATATTCCAGAATTACCCACTCTTATGTTTCTTATCTGATATTCCTTACATAATAAAATGAAGACTAATTCAGATCACCTCTTTCTCTTTCTCTGTTAACTAAGATTATTTTAAATTTTATCCTAATATAATGTATTAGACAATTAGTTTTATCTGTTTAATTGGAGATGAATACAGGAGAGAGTCTAACAATTATTCTTGGTTTCAATTTGTTGGGCATATCAGCTTCTTTAGGATTTTGTCATGACTCTCATTCTATGTTAATATCTCCTGCTCACAATAGGAAGAGATCCATCTTATACTAATTCCTTCTACAAGTCTTTATTTCAACAGATACTGGCAGTAGAAACTAAGATATACTCGTTTAAAAAACTGGTGCTTTCAAATATTGAATTATGTCAGCAAAAGAAATTAAGACATTATTACAAAGCATTATGATGTGAACTGTAAGTAAATAGGGGGTGAAAGGGAAGTGATCTAGGGCCGGTCGTCTGACGAATTTGAATGGGCTAAAGTAAGTAGGTGGTGATCTGTAAGTGGGAAATACATTATTACTATTACTACTTGCTGGAATATTATCTTTTAATTTATTAATAAAGAAAACAGAGAAGTGTAGTATTAACAGTTTCTCTGCTTTTTTAACATGAATTTCGGGTACAAGGTAACATTGTAGATGCTACCAAAATTTTGAAAGATTATTGGTGTTTACCCTTGGTGTTTATAGTATTTTGATACTATAATACATATTCAGTTTTTGATATTAATGAAGTATTCAAGATAGTTTTATAACTTTTTTGAATGTTTTCTTTTTTATTATCTTTGGTATTTTATTTCATGCCTTGAAAAGTTATTGTCAGATAAAGTTTGTAAACTCCACCAGACTACTGAGGAAGAAAGAGTTTGTATTTAGGAAAAGAGATGAAATCCAACAAAGGACCTTTCAGGAGTACCAAAATTTAAAGGAAGAAACAAGAAAATAAGCTGTTAAAGCTAGAAGAAGAAATGAGAGAGCAGAGAGTCACCAAATCAGAGAAAATTATATTAGCAAAAAAGAGGGACTGATGAACAATCAAACCAAGGGAGGATAAGATGGGTGAGGAAAAAGCAGGTTGAAAATTGGTAATTTGCAAAAAGCTATGGAAACTGAAGCCCAATGACCTTCCATGGGCTGTCCTTTGTTGAGGAAGTGTGAGATGATAAAGATGAAACACTATCAAACATCAAGGATCATGCTTTTATCCTTATTTCACATTGCACTGAAAGGAATAAAAATGGAAAAATCAGTTAGGGCCATAATAATTGTGTAGTTACTTGCCCAAATGGACCCCGTTTTCTTGTTAACATATAAAAGTCCACATATGAAGTTATTTCCTTCTGGAATCATTTTTCTTTTACCCATACTACAGTCTTGGCTTACATTTTATCAGCATTTAAAAATTATATATTGAACATCAGAATACCATCTCAAATATCTGTTTTAGTCAGATTTTTTTTTTCTTATGGCTGTGGCCAAAAGTCCTGACAAGAACAACTTAGATGATGGTAACTTTATTTTGACGGATGGTTTCAGAGAATGAGTTCATAGTGGGATGACTCCATAGCTCTGAGTCCAAGGTGAGGCAGACTATGATGGCTGAAGGGTGTGGTGGAGAAAAGCCCAGCTCAGAACATGGCAGCCAGGAAGCAGAGAGAGCTCCCTCTTTCAGGAACAAAATCATAATCCCCAAGGGCACATTCCCATTTGCTTATTTCCTCTACGCACACCCTCCTGCCTACAGTCACTGCCTAGTTAATCTATGTCAGTGGGAAAATCCACTGATTCAGTTACACTTCACATATTATAATGGTTTCACCTCTGAAAATCCTTGCATGCCTCACACATGATCTTTGGGGGGGGGGACACTTCATATCTAAATCATAATGATCTTTAATACAAAGATGTCACAGAATCTGACATACTTCCATTGTGGCTGCTTCTTAGAATTAAAATATTTAAAATGCACATACCTTTCTCTATGTGTCATGCTATTCTTAATTTCTTAATTTGAACAAATTTACTGATTTAATTCTTCTTTTATGGCACTGGATATTGCAAATAAATGACACTGAGTACCTTGATTTAAGAAAATTTGAATACAGAGAATTTAATGAAGAGGAAGTGGAAAAAAGTATATTCACTTTCATTTTCAACTGGTGGATATGTTAAAAATAAGACCAGATAGGTTCATTGTCACTGAGTATATGAATCCGACATAAATAATTTTACATACACTTTCAAGAAACAGATATTGACATGTCCTATCATGCCCAAATTACAAATTGAGAAATACGATTTAAAAATTTCATATTAATATGATAAATTTCAATGAATCTTTAAGTATCTTAACTTATTAATATTAAGTAAAATCATACTCCCATGAGTAATTCAAGTAGCCAGTATTCTGAGGTATCAAAGTCTATTGTTACCATGGTAACATAGGACCTAGAAGAGAGAACTTCATATGGTTGGTAACAGTATGCATATATACTCACAAATAATAAATAAATAAATCACAATGTTTTTTTTAAATCATGATCTTCCAAAATCTTTAAGGCTGCAGACATTCAATTCTATGAAATCTCAAGCATAAAAAATATATTTCCTACTATACAGAATAGATGAAACTGTTGATTAGAACAAACAATGGTAATGCTGATAGAACATAAAGGATCAGCAGGGATTTCCAGGCTGGCTTCACCTCAAAGCATCTTTTGAATTAAAATCAGCAAGGCAATCCTATTCTGCACCATTTCCCGAATCATTTTTCTTCTGGAGAAGAACAGCTATCGACTGTGAAGGAAAATTATACTTACAGATTTTTTGAAAAGGGAAAAATATTATGATACAAAATTGTAGAAGTAAATGCACTTAAATAATTAAAATCAATGAAAATATACACTTAAAATATCATGAATATATGTGCCATTATAACAGAACTTTTGATTAACTTAGTATAATATTTGTTATAAATGATACATTTTTATATTATTTCCTGGAATTGAAAAAGGGACAAAACCCTTGGAGGTTTGAGTGCATCCATGCTTTCAGTCTTGCCCCTGAACCTTTCTCACTGAAGCTCATAGCCATTATTTGTGTGAGACACAAATATTTCTTTCAATCGTATATGATTTGCTGATATACTCTCTCTTCTCTCTTCTCTTGTCCCCTGATTGTAAAATGTGCAATGCTGAAAAACATCAATATTTGAATTAGCTTAAGGAGTTAACAAAATCTCAAATGCTGGGGGCAAAATTGATGACATAGTTCTTGCTGGGTAACCAAAATCTGTTCCATGCAGTTCAGAACAAATCTATGTATCAGGAAATTGTTTTGAATGTGTATTATTTTGAACATGCAGAGAATGAATAAAATTCACAGACAGAGAAGATAAGTAATGTTTTCAGTTCTTTACCTAAAATCATTGGTGACCACAGTATTTCTATTTTCAAGGTCAGCTCAAAAATAACACTAAAGCAAGCATTAATAGAAAAACAAATCTTAGAAGTGGAAGAAGCAATGTGCTTCTCCTAACTTTAAAAGGATCATTGAACTGTATCATAAAACTGACCCAGACATCTTTAAGATGATATTGCTGTTCAAATATAAAATTTCATGCCAGATGAAGAATTTCATTCGCTTGATCTGTTAACATCAAATAATAGAAGAGAGATAAGAAAACATTATTTAAACTTCCTCAATTCAGTTCATTGACAGATAATTATTTTAATAAATTCACACATGCATATGTTTACAACAGTGCCTTCTATAAAATAAGAGCTTAATAAACAGACATTATCATAATTATTATTAGGTAACTTTTGTCTATGTATATAAATAGATTTAATTTTAATAGATTTAATAACACATGGCATATTTGTTTTAACATGTTTTATCAATGTATGAGTGACCATATTCTCTCTAAATTAATAATCTTTATAAAATTAAATTTAATACCATCAAATTTTTTCCAGATGAAATAAAAAGATAAAAGCAACAAATGAATATAAGTTTAGAAAAGTTTAAGGCACACTATTTTTTAAAAGAAGTTCTTTGTAAGATAATTAGAAGCTAACAGTTTCTGTCAAAATGTACTTTATAGGTTTTAAGATAAAACTCAATAAAAGGGGGATAATATCCAATAAATTACACTATCAATAGCTATATCTAATTTCAGTTATTTCAGGGAAGATAATTGCTTGGTAAATAGCATTAGCTATTCTTTGGCTGTAACTGTTCTTGGTGATTCTTTCTCAGATGCAAGGCTTTAATTTAGTGACAAGAAAAATACTGTAAATCAACTCTGTCATATGAGCTAAGAAAAAGATAAAAAGTAGAAAGGATCATTTACTCATGAAATGGCTCACATTAATGAAATATAATATCTAAAATTTACTTATCATTGATACTTGATATTAGTTATGTTCATAGTTCATAAGTAATATCATTAATACTTAGCATTTTGGCAAGAGCAATTAGTGGATATGTCACTAACTTTAGGGGATCACTAACCCACTAAATAATAGCGTTAGGTTTTCCTATTTATTATCTATAGTATCTATTTTAATTGAATCAAGGTTCTATTTCATTAGTGCCCTCTAGTTTCTTTTCAATAGTGGAATCATGACTGAATTTCACATCAATTAGTGAAGTATGTCAATCACTCTAACAGTTAAAACACAGACTAATTCAGTATTTTCAAATAACTTTTTCAAGTAAATGCTTGAAAAAAACCTCTAACCCACCTAGTAAGTATATTTCTCCTTTGCGGAATTCAACAAAACAGGATTTTCAAATGATTTTGCTTAAGTTTATATATATTTGACTTTTATATATTAATGGATAAACAGAACTTCTTGTATATAATTATGTGTGTGTGTAATTCAATCAATCTGCCTGCCTCATAAAATATTGACCTGAGAGAAATTATGGACAGAATGAAATGCCATAGAGAAAATGTCTTTTATATAGGATAAAATATGTTTGTATCTAAGAGGTATAGACCATTAATTTGGGTTAATATATGCTAATGCATTAATCTTTTAAATATACATGATTGTCTCTAATTAATTATTAATATTGTTCTTTTTGGATGATATTATAATGATTCAGTATATGTATATAATGCATAGTGTTCAAATCAAGGTGCTTAGCATGTATTTTATTTTTTGAAAGATAACAGAAGATAAAATAACCCATTTGATAATCCCAAATGTTGTATCATCATCTTACGGAACTTTTCTAAAATAAATGCAGGGATACATAGAGAAAGAAAAGGCTATCATTAAGTAAGAAAAGAGAAATCCAAGGGGATCCATAATGACTGTCATAGCTTGGTATTTTTTTAATCATTATGCCTATTATATACGATTTTTTCTGCGCTGTTCAAGAGAATTGGCAAACATAATTTGAAAACTGTGAACATTCAATCCTTACAAGATTGGTTGGCCTGCTTTCCTTTCATGAAGGAGTTTACATATCATTCTAAAATAATTGTGAGCTTTAGTGCAGTACATAGGGATTTATTAAGGACCCTTATCTAGAACAATGTCATGAACATCCTAATCTATAAGTTACTTTAGTGAGATGATACTGCAGCAGGGTTAGAAGTTAGACTGAAGGTAGAGTGAGTAGAGAAGGGGTTATTACAGTAGTTAATGTGAGCGATGATGGAACTTAGTTAGGCAGAAGCAGTAGCAGTGGGGAATGCCCGGAACATGGGGATCAACAAGATTTCATCATTGAGCAGACAAGGGACAAAGATACAGAGGAATCATGTTCACTTTAAACTCTTATGATGAAACATGAATAAATGATGGCATCATTTGTGAAACAAATATCCTTTTTATCATTGGATGTGGATGAAGAGAGAAATATTCAGTTTTGTACATGGTAAATAAAAGAAGTCTATGGGCCATGGTGGTGGCAGGAGAGGGATGTTCAACATACCACTGGATATCAGTGTTTGGCATTCACAAGGAAGACTACATGTAATGAAATATTTGGTTTTTAAAATTGAGATGCAAGGGAGATCCTTCAGGGGAAAATATGGGTAAAGGAAAGACAAGGTCCAAGGAAAAAATGTTGGAACAAAGGTTGTCTCACACCAGTTAGTAGATGAACAAAGAGTACTCAGGAGATGGAGGAGCACCAGAGGGGACAGAAGTATGTGTGGAGCTGTTGAAATGTTATTATTGGGAAGATGCTCCACCACAACCATTTATTTTAGATGATGGGAATTCTGTATGTCTCTAATGCATTGTACATATTCTATGACATGGAAAAATTATTAAGGAGACAATTTGCAAGATTTCATAAAGAAAAAAAAAATTGGATCCCTGAGACACATCCTTTGGATAAATTCATTTACCTTTAATGTGGTAGTAGCTGAAAAACAGCATCTCTTACAAAGAATCAGAGCATATGTGAGCTAGGTATTAGACTCAATACAGTTAATTGCCCTCCCTGGGGCATTATCAAATCTGTTGAGAATTTGAATTGACCAAAAGTCAGAAGACAAAGGAATTCTACACTCCTTTTCCTGCACACACTTTATTTTCTGCCTTCCTAGTGGAGCTGGGACATCTCGTTTTTTTTTTTTTTTTCCCTGCTTTTGAACTGAGATTTAGACCATCTGTCTAGCTAGTTCTCAGAATGTTATACTCAGAATGAACTAACTACATCATTGGTTTCCCTAGGTTTCCAGTGCCTGCTGGAAGATTTTATAACACCTTAACCTCCATAATTATGTGAGCCAATTCCCCATTTAAAAATAAATCCCTTACATATACAAATATACATGTGGCAAATAAAAAAAAAACACTATTATTTTTTCTGTGGAAACTGAAGTAGGCACAGTAATTTAGCAAGTGATAGATTCAAATGTAGGCAACTTGACTCCTAAAACCATTATATATATGACTTCAGATATTGGACAATTATTAATCATTTCTGTTGTTTTCAATTTGTATTACTTTATTAATTATACATGATACAATCATTATACAAATGCAAAATGATATGATAACAATGATAATATTAATGTTGCAACTATTATAACATCTATGTATTGCTATCAGTTATTGAGCCCCATTTTCCAAAATATATGCTAAGGCTTTGTTTATACCAATTTGCTAAGCTAGGTAGTAGTATTATCCAACTTTTTTCAAGAAGAAAAAAAAAGACTTTTAAATATAATGAATGAAATACTTTGTCTAGATTGGTAAGAGGCAAAGTCATTGTTTTGAGCTGGTACTTCAAAGACTGAATTTCTTAGCACTGCATTCTGCAGCCCTTTAGTAAAGAGAAAAAAAAAATGCCACACACTGACTTGACTAAGCTCTGATGTGTAAATGACTGATATAAACACAGAATTTAATGGAGAAGAACACTGGGCACTTCAAAGGAGGTATTCAGCAGTAATTTGGAGAAAACAATGATGGGGATACTGTTAACAGGCTACACAAACTTCATCAAATTGCAGCACATTTAACTGCTGGAAAGAAGAGGTGTATTCAGCAATTAGAACAGATGACATGGGGAAGTAGCTGTGTCTAATTCTAAGTTTGCAATTACCTCATCATGCTATCATCATCTGCTTAGATGTCTATTTACCAACTCAAGAGTGCAAGTTCTTAATTTCAGAGATCTTATTCTATTATTCTCTCCTAAAGCACAGAGATAGGTTCAGTACTTAGTAGGTTTTTAATGATTTTTTAAAATGGTGTTTAAGTATCTAAAATAATTTAAAATTTCATTTCTTGTTTTAAAAGTCAATAAGGTGTGAGGTGATACAGCTTATGATTTTTTATTGCTTAGAAATATAAACATATACTTTAAATAAATAATTCAGATCATTAAAGCTACTTCATTGTATGTTGTTTATGCTTGCTGTGTTACCTTGTTTTTTCATAAACTTTATATTTTAGCATTATAGTTTATTAAACACTATTATTGCTGATGTGTCATGTATTATTTAATAACTACTTGTAGAGTTTCAAATTTGCTCAATGATCACTTTGAATAGCCAAATAGTAAAACAAAGAGATGAAATAGAATTAAGAAGACAGAAATAAAAAAAAAATATTGAGTTACTTGCATAACTGAAAAGCAGTATCCAGGTTTTGTGATACTTATATGCAGTATATCCCACAATGATCATATAGAATATAGATAATATATCTTTTTGGAATAAATGATTGCAATATAACATTTAAAATTGCCTTTATATATGTTCATGCTTCTGAGTTACTTTTTGGAAAAGGCATCTCAAGAGAGACACTTTATCAGGATGAATGACAGAAATCAGTCTGTAGTATCCACTTACTTTGAATATTATGCATCATGATACTTATATTAGGTATACAATCATGTGGAAAAATTATTACCTCTGTTTATGTTTCCTACAAACATCAGAAAAAGCAGTTTCAAGTTTCTTTTAAATTATGAGAAGGCTATAGAATTGAATCAGAATCTATTAGCATGAGGGTAAAAGTTAAATGTGACTATCTCTTCCTTTCTTAAACAAACAAACAAACAAAAAACTCTTTATTTTGCTTCTATCTTATTGTCCCATTCTGGGAAGCTAAGGAGGAAATATGATGAATGGCCTGGATAGAAAGAGGAGGACCATTTGAGTCACTCCTTGGAGAAGAGCATCTTAGGACAGACTCTTGATGGGGCTATTGAGAGAAATTAGTTCATAGTGTACACTGACATTGATGTTCCAGGTCACAATAATGAGGACAGAACGATTGCTTTGTGTGGGCTGAGCAGGTGAAGTAAAGATCAGGGATTTGGCCATGTGAAAGAATAGAGAGGGAAAGGAAATTATACTGCCTTGCTTAATAGAAATCTGACTGTTGCTAAAAATGTCACTAGTCTCCAACAGTCTTTAGACTCCCTATGAAGTTGTCTCCTGAGAATAAAAATATATCCACTGAAAATACAGAAAATAAGTTGAAAGATGAAAGATGACAGAATAATATGAAATAAAAAGAAAACAGACTATATGAGTAATGCTATTGACAAGAATAATTTTAAGTCTTTTACCAAGTGTCCTTTGACTCGAGGTTTATGGATGAATTGTGCACAAAGGTGAGTCAGCACCAGAAACTCGACCCCATAATGACGGTCTCACACATGATTAAGCTAGCTATCCTTCAAATAATGTGTAAAGAGTTAATTACCTAGTCTTTTGATGGCCATTTGTAAAATCTTAAGTATATCATTGAGCATAATTCCCACCAAATTTCCATAAAATAAAAATAGACATTAGCTAGCTCACATCCACCTCCACTAGCAACTTGTGTACATCAACTCATATTTTATTGGAAAAGTAAATCACGTGGCTAATCTGACAGTAAGGTGGAGAATATGATTTTCCCTCCAGTGTGATACTGTAAGCTGTAATGACAAATGGCAGTGATGTCCAATAGTCCTCCTTTTCTACAAGACAGACATTCTAAGATTCCCAGTGTATTTACTGAAATTGCATACTGTATTCAACCAAAAATATATACACATATGTGTGTATATGTATTGTATAAATTAAGGACAGTAAAAGATTAATACCTGATAATAAAATAGAAAAATTACAGTAATATACTGGAACACATAGAAAATTATAGCAATGCACTGAATTCCAGTATATCCGTTTTGCACTTTGCGGCTGTTAAGTAACATAAGAGTTACTTGGACATTAATATTACAGTACTCTGA
This sequence comes from Marmota marmota marmota, assembly GCF_001458135.2. Classification (NCBI taxonomy): domain Eukaryota; kingdom Metazoa; phylum Chordata; class Mammalia; order Rodentia; family Sciuridae; genus Marmota; species Marmota marmota. Next base: position 45,090,097 of record NW_025999968.1, on the reverse strand, counting down.
TGATTCATGTCCCATAAAAGACAAAGTTGCATGTCACAATATTTTATTACACTACTCAGAATGCCATGAAATTTAACACTTAAAAATTGTTTGTTTCTAGAATTTTTTCATTTAATATTTTTGATCCACATTTAATAATGGCTAACTGAAACCACAGAAAGCAACACCAGGAAAGGGAGAACTAATGTGCATGCATCTTCTCACTGGGAATGAAGAAACATTCCTAGAAGCAATGATATAGTTCTCAAAATTTTATTTGTAAATTATATAATCATCAGCATGTCATATATTGTTATTAAATTTCTCTCAAGTAAATAAACTTTAATGCTATAAAATATTCCAACCTAAGGTTGTTTTATAAAATAAATATTCCTAATTTTGGCCATATAATGTATTATTATTTATATAGATTGTATTTTTTTCTAGAATATTGCTTATTCCTGAAGATAAAAGAAACTGAGTGAGATAATGAAGTGAAAAAAAAAACATGTCTTAGATTCTTGCTGTTGCAGAATACTTTTTAGGATTAAATCAATATTTCTTCAATGATCCATTTGTGAGAACATGGATCCTATTCTCTTCTTATAACATGGATATAAAGTTTCAGTACATAATTTGTATTTTATTCATGATTTTGGGAAAGTTTTCTATTTATAAAATTTTTAAGATTTATTTTCCATGTCTTGCTTGTAAATTACATATTTCCTTGTCCATTTCTATAGTTCACTCTTTTGGGAACCAATTAAAAACAAAAATTTAAAGCCTGTGGGAAATAATTTTGTTCTTTTCATATATTATTGTAGTTTTCTTAATTTGATTTTGATTTATTTTTCTGTACCGGTTTTGAGCCATATAAAAATATATGTAGTAGCCATATAATTTATATATGTGTATATATAATATATATATATATATATATATATATATATATGTGTGTGTGTGTGTATGTTTATGTGTGTATGTATATATATATATAAATAAACACATAAATTTTGTCAACCAGTAATAAAATGAATGCTTTTTGCTTTCTACATTAAGACACACACCATCAGAATATGGAAGCTGTTCAGTTTAGAGGCTGCTAGTTACAATTGAAGGTGGGATCCAACGAGAGCAAGAGTGCTAAAAACATCTTCTCCTCTTAGTTGACTAAGTTGCATTTATAGCAGCCTGAAGAACTACTTTGCATCATTTTTATCTGGCTAACATTTTTTTCCCAAACATACAGGAAACTCTTGCTACATCCACTTTGAACTCACTACAGACATTGCTATTTTCACATGTAGTCAAATAACACAGGTATTTTGCAAAGAAAAAACAGTTAATGGGACCTCTGATGGTATAAAATCAAAATATAAAAATATTTTATATTTTCAAAAGGAAATAAGATAGTTAAGGCAATGAGATGCTGAGCTACTCTGCATAGCAATTTAAAACTGTATCTTCTTGAATGGGTGCATTTTTAATGTGAGGGAGTGTTTCATTTCCCAGGGAAGGCTGCCAGGACTGGTTTTGGGACTCTGTAGGAATTGAGACAGTAAGATTAAGAAAGATACAGTGACTAACTGCAAAATGAAGCTTTTAGAATAATAAATGGAGTAAAGAAAAGACTCTCATTGTTCTATGCTATGGAAATTTAGTGATATATTTGTTGATGGTTTATTTTATTGTTTATTTTTTTGTAATTTTTTAAAATTTGTTTTAATTAGTTACACATGACAGTACAATGACCTTGACATATCATACATTTGAATCAGATGGGATATAATTTCTCATTTTTCTGAGTGTACAGGTTGCAGAATCGTATTGGTCATGCAGTCACATATATACACACAGTAATAATAATGTCTGTTTCAAATATTGTTTATTTTAATAGGGTTTCAATAAAATAAATTACTTTAAAGGTATTGTATTAGTCTTATTTGGTCAAAATTAAGATATCATGGAAAAAATGAATGAAAGGAGAGAAAAATCATTCATTTCTGTAAGAAAGACTGCAATAGAAATACTATCATTTTACCATACTATTGATATGAAAATTAGACATATAGGAAATCATACTAATACAGGGGCATTGAAAATATTTTTTTCTTATTTTTTCTACAAGTTTATTACCCCAATAAATAATGATGTATGATATTTACTTAAGAAGAGACATGTTTTTAATCTTTGTGTTAAATTCTCTTCCAATTGAATGACATGGGGTTTAATTATTTCTCCTGTTTAATTATAATTTATAGTTTGGTATTATAATGTAGTTTTGGAAGGTAGATATTCTTACCATTATATCATCAATACCACTCTGGAATATATTTTTGAAAATATTTTTGTAAAAATGAAAATCAATTTAGAACAATTTAGTGATATTGACCAGGTATGCCACTGGTTTAAACTACAGTGATCTTGATAGAGATGGAGACAGTCAAGGGTAAGACTTGAAATGTTTCCAAGATATAAAATTGATAAAACATGGTTAAGGAAGAAGTTGATATCCTAAGTTTCTTTTGCAAATAACTAGGTGGATCATGTTGGCAAATCTTGTGATGAGAAATTTTAAAAGAGAGATTGTAGGAGAAATTATTGTTTGGTCCCTTTAAAAAGGTTTGGCTCTTTTAAATTTTCTAAAGCATGCTTTCAAGAAGCCAAGCTTTCAAATATTAAAAATTTGATGAACAATATTGAATAGCCATTTAATATGATTTTATAGAAATTAAGTGATGACGTTTTTTGGTAAAGGTCACTGTGAATTCATATTAGATTACTATAAGGGAGTGTATGTGTATGCATTTTTGTGCAAATGCATAAATGTTTTTGTGAAAGCAATGTTCCTGGAAGTGGCCTAAGGAGTAAGTTGTTTTGCCTTGTTGCTTTAATCATCTTTCAGAACCATGATTTTTAATGTCTTCAGTCAGTTTTATCAAATAAAACTTTAATGAGTAATACACTAATGCAGTGAGAGAAAGAGAGCACTCTGGTAAAATGGAAAGACATAAATGGGGAGACTCATTTTCAGCACTCGATCTTGTAGTGTCTCCCATGCACATTCAAGAAACTGATACAGAAGACCTCCTGCAGTCCCACAGAACATTGCATCTAATTTAAATTCATACTTCCACCTGCTACCACTGCTTTTGTTGCCATGCCCTGTAATGACTATACATAGTATTGAGCAGACCTTGATGACACTCCATTGGGGGAAAAAAAACAGTTTTGTTTTTTTTTGTAATTGCTTTTGTTATTTTCTTATTAAAAATAAATCCCTCAAATTCGAAGAAACATAGCTATTTCCTATTAATCTAAAATCTAAGGAAAGTGAAAATATTTGTGGGACTCTAAGCTTTAATTCACTTTAACTCTTATCAGTCCCAGAGTTGAAAATAGGCAAAAGAAATTTCAAGGTCGCCATTTGCTGGAATGCTGGCACTGTCTCCAGGGCACTCACATGTTACAAATTCTAAAGGATTATACAAATTTGACTGCTCTTCAATCACTTAAAATGTTCTATAATTCTTGAAAATAAAAATTTAATAATAATCCAATTATAATGAAAATTATCATTGTCAATAACACTGTAATTGACTTCTGAGCAGCAGAGATCAGTTGGTTTATATCCTATTGGAAATATTTCCATATATATATATATATATATATATTACACAATGACATAATAATTATACTTTATAATTTGATTTTATTATATAATAATTATGTTTTAATTCATGATTGTTAAGTTATGAAAGTTAGATGTTCACAAAACTAAAAAAAAAACCCAGAAGAAAATACAACTGATCAGATATTGCTGATAAATAGGTACTTTAATTTATTACCTTATAAAATTATGATTGATGTATTTTATGTTATTTAGAAATGATATCAAATTTGTCTCTGCATGCTTTCAAATGAACAATGTGAGACGTTAATGACTCATCAATTACCTTAGTATTTGACAACTTCATCCATCTCATGCTTTTCATTGCTTCTCCCCTAATGTAATAACTTCTAGGCAGTGCTTCTTAACTTTGAATTTTTCAGGTATCTGGCCAGGAGGAAATTAAAAATAGAATTTTCTAAAGGTTAGTTAATTATAGATAATAAATTTTGCTATGCAAATCTGAAGTCCCCCAAAGGATTTAATTTTCCAAAAACCCATACTGAGCAAGTAAATTAAAACCTACCTCTTATTTACTCTGTTAAATTTTCAATTGAACTGAAGGCTACTCAATCACAAGAACATGTCAGTTTCTGCATACATTTGATCATTTTTTAAGGCAACTAGGGATCTAATATTAGTCTTTTGAGGCATCTCTTTAGAACTTTGATTGAAGGTAAAATATGCTGTTTTTTTGTTGTTGTTGTTGTTGTTGTTTTCCTGAAGGAAATCACTCCACTGTTGAGGCCCAGCAGCAGATTTGGCACGATTTTTATTAACTCATTGATTGCACAATGTTTCTCTGCATTATCTGCAGAATCTTTTGCCATTTTCTGCATTCTAATTTTTATCCTATTTTTTTTAATCTCAGGAATTACAGAAAAAGAGAGCTAATGATAAACATGTAATCACATTTTAAGTTCACACGCACTAGGAATATTTAATAAACATATCTTTCTGTTCCTATTTGCATCTAAATGTATACAAATTTAATACTTTCCTTTCCTCTCACTTCTTTCTTTTTCTCTTTCTCTCCCATATCCCCACACTTCTCTTCTGATTCATTTCTTAAGGAGAATAAAGAAAATCTATATAAAACCACATTATTGATATGGCAAACAAAAAACAAACAAAATCTACATAAGTAAAGCAATAGAAAACACTAAATACTTAGGAACTCATGATTATAACATTATTATGGTCCAATATAATGGTGATGTTAGAGCTCCTGGACAGACACCCAGCCACACCCACTCACCTCCACAGCCCAGACACATCAGGACCCATCATGATCATAGAAATGGCATTCTCTTTCAGATCCTCAAGAAGGCTCTCCCCATACAGCTTTGTACAAGCTGACAGAATACACCTTCACCACATTGATCAACTCTTATATTGCTGTTTTCACTATGTTGTAACCTGAGTAGATGGCCTTTAAATTAAAGAAAAATATATAAACCAAATCTGAATTATGCAAAGTCAAGCACTTCTACAAGCTAATCATGTATTGGTTAAATATACCTGACTTTTCTCAGGACTATGTGTTTAGAAGTTATAAGCGTTCTTCATTTTTTTTTTTTAAATGAACTTGAAGGTAGAAGAATCCTTACTTGTATTTTGTAACATCAAATTAGGCAGTTGGTTTCTTTGTTTCACAAATTCAAGTAATGAAATTCATGTACACAAAGATGACAGTAAAGTAACAGGGTTTCTTAGAGTAACAGGAATCCAAACTCTGGAAGGGAAGGGGAGAAGCCCTCAAAAGAAGAATGCTACAGGTATCTGTTGTCTAGAGGTTTTTAAGGGCATCTATGATGGCTCAGCCCAGATGACTGGTGGGGTGAGGGATGCTAGCTGGACCATTCAAGCTCTTCAAGCTCTGAGCTTAGTACGTGAATCAGAAGGGTACAATTTCAATCCATTATTTACATAATTGAGAGGAAAGACCTAACCTTGTGGTTTGACATGTCTCTGGAAGAGAGGAAGATTTCAGGTAGGGGTCTGCTTGTGGTCAGTCCTTGCAAGGTGTAAGGGTAAATAAGCAAGGGATGCTGTCATTGAAGTCCCAAGGAACAAAAACAGGTGTTCTAAGATCAAGTCCCTGTGGTTGAAGCTGTCACAGAGTAGCAAATCACAGGACGTTTTCCAGGCCTGATGTCTCCTTTCAGGTTAACATAATGTCCCCCTCCCCTGTCCTTCTCCAAAACCCTTATCCTTGCTGCCTATGGGAGATCTATCTTCCTGATTAAATTTGGTCATATAAATCTTTAAAATCCACCTTTATAAATGTGTGGATACCATTAAGTTTGACCACCTGTTATGGTTTGAATGTGAGTTGTCCCCCAAAAGCTCACATGTGAGACAATGCAAGAAGGCTTGGAAAAGAAATGATTGGGCTATAGCCCTAACCTAATCAGTGAATTAATCCTTGATAGGATTAACTGAGTGGTACCTGGAGGCAGGTGGCTTGTAGCTGGAGGAGGGTGGTTAATTGGGGGAGTGACATATTTTGTATTTGGGGAGTGGAGTCTCTTTCCCTCTGTTCTCTGATCAACATGTGAGCTGTTTCTCTCTGCCACACACTTCTGCCATGATGTCCTGCCTCATCTGGAACCTTGAGGAATGGAGCCAGCCTTCAGTGGACTAAGACATCTGGAATCGCAAACCCTCAAATAAACTTTTCCTCCTTTAAAATTATTCTGGTCAGAACCTTTAGTCACAGCAGCAAAAGAAGCTTACTAAAACACCAACAAATGGAAGAAATTTGTATCTAAGGATGTGTTTGTGATTACTTTATAGAACCAACAATCAATGGCAAGAACTAGAACAAAGAAACTTAAAAAAAGAGAGAAAGAAAGAAAGAAAGAAAGAAAGAAAGAAAGAAAGAAAGAAAGAAAGAAAGAAAGAGAAAGAAAGAAAGAAAGAAAGAAAGAAAGCCTTCTGTTACTGCCTTGTCATTTTCTTCTTTGGAGGTATTAACTAGATTACACTGCTGTGGTACAAGATTTAGAAGTACAGAGTGTGTTTTCTTTCCTAAAACATTTTAATTTATGTTATGTCATTTTCCATTATGAAATTTCCATTTCCTTTGTGTTGATAATTTTATTATTGAAATTTATACAACTTAAAATCTTCCACTTTCATCATAGTCATTTTCCCTAATATGTCCAGATCACATCTGGACAAAATAAACATCAAGCAAATGTTGACATAAATATTAAACAACAAAGATTATAGTAGGAAACTTAGTATGTATTCTTAAAGCCTTCTAACATCATAAGCTCTTTTTATAGGAGAAAATACTTTTCCTTAAAGAATCTAAGTTTTAAAGAGTCTTTAAATTTTAAGTTGAGGGATCTTTATTACAGTTGTATTTCATTCCAGATTCCAGATCTTTCTGTCAAACAAGCTTTAGATCCTTACTCCGCAATACTTATGTAATAGAGATCCATAGACTTATATCTTCATATAAGATATCCTGTGTCCTATGTGTGTAGTCATTCCTTTTACATTTGAACAGTGTGACCTTCTCACAGTGACTAGTCATTGATGCAAAGTTCTCCAGATACTTTGGTATAGATCCTTTTTGTTGGAGGTAAAAGGTGTACTCAAAATTCTCTGATGATGATAGGAGTTCTGTTACTACAGAGGCAGTAGACTTTGTTCTTCCTTAGAGTAAAGCAGAGAACAACTGTTTCAGTTCCAATTTTGGCATATCGACTATTCGAGTGAGTAGAATGAAGAGTTATTAAAGAAATATCTAGGGGAACAACACTAGGAAGTCTTCTAATGGCATCATTTTCTAAATCCAACTGATGGCCTTAAAGATAATTTTATGAAGACCTTCACAATAATTTATGCATCATGTATGAATCAGCCATAAGTTGGTAATAAAGTCAGTACTAGAGGAGTGATTAGCAAAGAAAGCAATAGAAACATGAGACCCTAACAGCAAATATTTTGTGTCTGTTGGATCTAGAATTTTAAGAGCTACCACTAAAGGCCATCAAGGGTATGTTGGGCTTTCTACTTAAACAATACCGCAATTGTATCAAAGCATTGGTAAGCATTGCCAGCTCTTTCACTGTGCAGTAGACTACTCACTTTTGTATTTTCATTGTTTGACATAATGACTAACATGTAGTAGTTGACTAATAAATAAGCAGAGGAAACACTCAAGTGAGTAAATAAAGGATTACTTTGTGTTTGACTAGGGTACAGATAAAATTTTTAATTATTGGTCAAGGTCCAGGAAAAATGTTGCTGTTTCCTCTGAGTGCTTTGGATCAAATTCTACTATTTTTTTCTATGCATTTCACTTGAATTCTCTTCTAAAGGAAACATTTCCAAAGTGTAAGCCTCCAAATTTGTCTCCCTACTCACCATTATTTTTTAAATAAAGTGGTAGATTATTTTTATCTATATATTTTGATGAAATAACAAATAGCCTATATTTACTAAATGGTTGATGAGTACTAAAAGGTTGATGATAAAGTGAGGGGTCATTATCAACTTTTAATTTTATGTTCTTTTGAATCTTTTGAGTATTATAACATCTGGCTATATGATATAAAATAATGGATTAAAATGTATATATTTATAAATAAAAGTTAACAATTAGAAATGTCTTTGATAGAAGTAATCTCTGAATTTAAAAGAGTGATACTAGATTTATCAGTATTTCCTTTATGCCTTCTGTATTGCATGCACACATATAATTACAGCATTATACAGCATTACCTCTTAATGGCTTTATTGCTTTATTTTTTAAAATAGATTCATTTTTAAGTCAGTTATAAGTACATAACAAGAATGAAAGTGAACAGCTTTCCTCTATTTCATTGGTCCCTCACATGTAGACCCTCTCCCATTACCAGCATTCTTCTCAAAGGTGGTACAGTGTAAATGATGGAACTCTATTGGCATGCCAATTTGCCCAACGTTTATAATTTACATTAGGGTTTACTCTTGATGTTGTATTTTCTATGGGCTTCAACCAATGTATAAAAACATTGTATAGCACGCTTGAAGTATCAGGATCAATTTTTTTAATCTAAAAATTCTCAGTGATCTGCTACTCATCATTCTCTAAGTACTAACAAACTATCAACTTATTATCTTCATAGCTTTGCTCTTTTCAGAATATTATATATTTGGAATTGTATAAAATGAAGCTTCTTTCACTTATTAATATGAACTTAAGTTTCCTTCATCTATTTATATTACTTGAAGGCTTATTACATTTTTAATGCTCTATAATTTTCCATTGTTTGGCTATAGTAGTTTTACTTATCCATTCACTTTTGAAGGACTTCTTGTTTGCTGCCAAGTTCTGGAAATAAGAAATGTAACATCCATGACATCCATTTTCAGGTTTTTGTGTGGATATAAGTTTTCAGTTTATTTACATGATGATGACTGGAGGGTAAATTGGTACAAATACTTTGGAAAATTGTTTGCCTGTAAATTTGTAAAGTTGAGCACATGAATAATGTACAAGCCAGAGATTCTTCTCCTACACTCATGTACAATAGAAATGCACACATAGGAACACAAAACATATTCAAATGTTCATAGTAACATTAATAGGAATAGACTCAAAGAAGGAAGATCTTCAATGATCATTAACACTTTAATGGATAAACAATATAAAGTGAAAATAAATTGCTATACTATTCAAAACAGTCACCAAGAGTCTTCTTTGAGTACTCATCCCTTCATCTCTTTGCCTCTTCTTTCACCAATTGATCACTTTGCTTTATAGTAAGTTTTCAATTCAGTAGTGTCAAAATTCCAATGTTTTTTTTTCAATGCTTAATTGGCCAATTGTTTTAACTTCCATGTAAACATGAGAATCAGCTCATCAATACATCTAAGATAAAGCACTAGAAGTTTGACTGGGATTACACTGAATTCATGAGCCCCACTGAAATTCACCTGTTAATTTAAAAATTAAGCCTCCTTGTTAATAGAAAGATACATTGTTTTTTACATATTTGTAGAATAAGCAAACTTTTTTTTTCTTTACTATCACAATAAATATCAACACAAAAAAACATGTGTGATCTCAAAAAATGTAGGAATCTGTCCCTGTCACAAGTGGACAATCAGTTCAATGATGGACACTAGCTTGGTGTCCTCTAATTCAATTCAATTCTGACACCATCAACCTGGAGACAGTGCCAGATGCCACAAGTGGAAGTCTCAGTCTCCATGACTGCCCTCTCCACTTAGGTGCCAATCACAAGCACCAGGTTATTTCACCTGTGCTTCTGGAGTAAACTGGATTTTACATCCCCCCATCCTTGGTGTTTGATTAACTTTTTGAATGGCTCCCAAAGCTCACATAAACACTATTGCTATTTTTGGTGTTATTTCCTTATAAATCTTGGGCCAGAAAAGCAAATGTTGTTAGGAATATCGACTAGTCTAAAGAAAGTTCTGTCTTGTCTTAAAACACTTGGAATTTCAAGAGAGAAAGGAATGCCTTTGTTGATTATTGTTGCCACTGTGGCCATATATCTTACTTTATTCTGATGAGGTAGCTTTGAGTGGGTCAAGCCTCACCCAGGAGTCAGGGCAGGGCCTGGAACTTCTGGAAATAATACTAACCATGTTTTTAATGAGTGGATGCCTTGGGTTGCATGAAGTCAATTGATATGCAAAGTACATATCGCTATTCAAGCAACCAATCAATCAGTCTTGTTCATATAATGAAACCCCAGTATGTGCTCTAGACACAAACGCCTGGGGAGCTTCCCTGGTTTACAACACTCTGTGTATATTTTGACATATTATGATCAGGAGTAGGTTATGCCATCTATTGACTATATATAGAGAGAGGACAACTGGAAGCTCCATATTAAAAGTCCTTTTGGGATTTACCTTATATATTTCTTCCTTTGTCTGGTTGTCATTGGTATCATGTCCCTGAAATAAAGCTGACTGTGAGTATATTATAATCAGCAAAAGCTAAGAATCTTTGTAATGAACTTTAGAACCTGGGGGTGGTTTAAGGAAGTTCAAGAACTTCCTGTTGGGTTGGGCACACTTGGCAGTCTGGAGGGCTATATACTTAGCCTTGTGGTCTGGCTAATTCCATGTAATGGCTCACATAATAAATTCAATTTTACCTGACCATCAGACAGTGTACAAATTATTCACAGAAACTGTATAGCAGAGTAAAATGACAATTCCTTAGGAATGAAAGCCAATGCTAGCTATGCAAATTTTATTAAATAACTACATCATGTGTACCAAATAAAATGTATTTTATAAGGCTGCAGGGTCCTCTTAAATAAATAGATCTGTTAAGCTAATAAAACATTGGCACAACAAAATAATCTATTTAACAGGTTTCTGGTGTGTTTTGCTAAATTGCCTTGACAAATTTGCAATCACAGGGCTTGGAGTTTTCTAAAACTTAATGATTTGAATCATCATAAGGGATATTTAAATTTTAGTGTTCTTATTAAATACAGACTCTCCAAATGTGACTTTTTGTGGGAAAAATTTTTGCTTTGAGGTAAAAGTTTGACTGCAGAGTTGGACTATTTAAATCACATTTAGAGACTGAGAATTGATCATTCATATGTCGTTCTCATAAACTTGTTAGTATTAATATTTGGGCAAGAAACTTGTATTTTATTAAACTGAATGCTTTGATCTTACAGACTTCAAAACATTAGTTTTCCTTGTTATGTTCCAGTTACAAAATTATAGTTATTTATTATCTGCATTTGTATTACAAGCTTTTTAAATCATGTTAATTGTGAAGTAATGCATTTTAATAATCAAAGGCTTTTGCATGACTTCTGCCAAGAATCCCAAATAGAAAAGTAATTTTATATATTCTGCTATTTTTACTCTTGTTATAAAACCACTGTCCTTTGAAATACTAAATTTAGCAAATGACAAAGTTATGACTTACTTAAATCTTCAAAATGCAAGTGGGTCTTTACCTCCTATTGTAGGAAAACATATTCAAGGAAAACAATTTGTGGTAATATTATTAAATTTCCATAATAAAGTATGTATATCATTTGATTATCATTAGTCTATTAACAGGAAACTTACAAATGCCCCATAGTATCTTTCATGAGGTCTGCAGAAGATTCGTATTAAGTAACAGAAATTGTGCAGTGCATTTGATTCAGTTCATAATGAGAGTTGGCAGTGAGATGCATGGTCTGCATGATTCTTGATGGAACCTTGGCCTCCCTCTGGTATGCCTTGTTCAGCAGAATTGAGCAGATGTTAAGCCCTAAATATCTTTGACTTCTTTTTAATTTTCTAATCTACCTACGTTATGGTAGACTATTCTTTCTTTTCATTATCATTGTCTTTAAGCCTACAAAAATGTTCAAAACTATTATTGTATTTTTGGAATATATTGTTAAATAATGTAGATTGAAAATATGTGCAAGTCAACTTCAATAATTATGCTCAAGGGACAAGAAAAGGAAGAAAAAAAAGCTGTATACTAGGAAGATCTAAAAAGTTGTCAACAAATGTGTGTGTGTGTGTGTGTGTGTGTATGCCTGTGTGTGTGTGTTTGACAAGAAGGTGGATAAATGCTGGATCAAATTCAAGTGGGATAGCATCTCTGTACAATTATTTCTGACCTTAAATATACCTGAGGAGGATGGGTTGCCTGAATTAGAAATCCTAACTTAAGAAATGATAGGAATAGCAAATCAAGATAAATGAAAGGACTTCTGAAGTTGTTAGGCTCTAAATAAACCATCTGTATTTAGTTGATATACTTTTAACATGTAACCTGTAGCTGATGAAAAACTCATGAATGCAGCTGCCCCAGAAAATGGTAACTTGTCACCTGATCCTGAAGGGAACACTGGGATCCATGATTAAAATATATAGTGAAGGTAGAAGAACCGAGGACTAATTATTCCCCTAGATGGAGCTGGTCTATCCCATGCAGAATTATCTCTTTCTCACCATGTACATCAATGGTAGAGTAATTTGGGACAGCAGCAACTGCAAACAGATGTAATAAATTCTTCATTGTGTTGTGTTGCTTCTATTGTATTTTCTTTAGAGATGAACGAATCATATGAAATGAAGCCTATTTTGTCTCTTGTGTTTGAATGTCAATTTGAATATAAGATAACCTTTGCTAGTTGAGTCATGTGGGCTACATAACTGGTAATCAGCACATCAGAGACAAATGCAACATACAGACTTGTAGAAAATGGAAAGAAAATGAGACAAAAATTTATTTGCTGTAAGGGAAAATACAGTCTCAAATCCAGCATAATAAGACATAGAAGAAAGACAGGGTTGGGGTGGTATTTAACTATGAGCTAAAAATGGAAAGACAGTACAATTATATGCAGTCAAGTTAGATTCCCATATATCATACCACACAGCAAAGTCACTGCTCCTTCTTCTACCTAGTCCTATCACTCTCAGACCAGAAAACTGAACTAGTGTGTACCTACAGCATTGTAGCCAAAGGCAATTGAAAGGACTTTCTCTGGTCAGGTAAAGCCCTCAGCTTACCATCTTGATTTGCTCCCAGAGCTCATCCATCCAGGAGATGTATCCCTATTTCCATTTCCATTACCCCAGAAGATAGTTAGAAGGGGTTTTATTTTTTAACAATGGTTTTAACAATAATATATGCATTTTTCTAGTCTTTGATTGTTTGCAAATGTAGCACATTTGACTCAGGTTTCTATATACTGAAGTGTGCAAGTTGCCATCTTCTTTCTGCAGATAAATAGAAAATTTTCAATTAGCTCATTCACATGAGTGAATGAACAACCTAGGCTCTCCAAATATCTAAAGAAGAATTCACAAATGAAAATAGAAACAAAAAAAAAACCACATAAATACTTTGAGAAAATTGAGAATGTAGAAATAATGCATGGAGTAGAAAAAATTTAGAACAATGCAAAAAATTATATTGTCCACCACAAAAGAAAAGTTGTTGTACTCTGAGAATCAAGATAACTTAAACAAAGCAATAGAAGAACAAAAAGTATTCATCTAATACTAAAAATCAGAAAAAATAAAAAAATAAATATAGTTGCCAAATTCTACCAGAAATAAAAAAAAACATAATATAAAATCATAGTATGTAATAATGTAAAATATACTACTATATTAGTATTCTTTATATTCCAGCATCTTATTATAATCAATATATTATTATCATTGTATATGTTCTCATTATATTTATTATATTAATTGCTCTTACACACTTAATTATATTTCAATGTATTTCTAAATTATGTACACATATATGATCATATAGTAAGGTTTACTAATTCTTTTTTATTTTATAATAAGATATTTATAAATATATTCATAAATATATAGAGGTAAATAAAAGAAAAATATTATATATTAAATGACTAATCCAAGATACCCATCATCAGATTACCAAAGTTCCCCAAAGAAAAAACTAAGGTGTAAAAATTAATAGCCATGGCTTTGAATTGAAGAACATATTCTCCAGATCCCAGAGGCTGAAAAACTAGTAAGGAAACACAGTTTACCACTACTTACCACTTACCACAACTCTTGCCAAATGTATTTAAGTCCCTTACTGTAAAGTGTGTCTCTATGAAATTATGAAACATCAGAGATAAGAGATAAGAAAGAGTCCTACATTTTTCTATAGAGGATTTTAAAAAAGAACAAAATGACACTGACATCACAAAATAATTAGGAAAGGGAAATTTCTGTGACTTCTAAAGACTAGTACTAAGAGCTTAAATATAATACAGGAATTCATTCTGAGTGCTCAGAAAATTTCTAGCCTAGAAATCCATGTTAATCCATCTTGTTAATGAAGTAGGGAGATTAAAATTATTTTGAAATATTTAAGTAGCCAAAAGCTAATCTGTCCTATGTTGTTGCTTATAAAGCTACTAGAGAAGTTCTTCATCAAAATGAGAAAGCCAACAAGAAAGGGATATGTGAGACCTGGAAGAAAACCGGAATCCAGCATGAGAGAAGAGGGAAGGGAAGTTTTGCAACTCACAAGCACAGCCAGTATTCTAGTTTGGAGTAAGAGGGCATCAGTAAGCCTTCCCAAAAGTAAGAGGAAGGAGAGGTCAGCTCTCTGATGCAAGCATTCATGTAGAAAACAGTTCAGGGAGGGCTTAAGAACTCTATACAAAATAATTTTATAAAATTAAGTCTGTGCAAAAAAGCAAGGATTAACTATGGAAAAAATGGTGTAAGAGAATATAAATATATTTATAAGAATGTTACTTATTCACATTCATAAATACATTCAAAGTGCTATTTTACAAAAAAAAGAAGCACAGAATTATGTTTGCTAGAATCTTCTTTTCTTTATAAAAGAAAAAAAGTCAAGATTTTGTTAATCAAAGTCTACCAGCTTCCCAATGTGATATGAAATAATCACCTTCCCTGATACTGCAGGTTGAGGCAGTCAGACAGAAGCTGTCCCAAGGAGTTTGAAAATTCTAGTAGCATTGCAGAGAGCCCTTGACAACTTTCACTTTCATGTTGCTGGATGAGATATTTGGGGGCATCTTCACTTCCCAACATGGAGATGTGCAGGTTAACAATTATTCATTGTACTTATTAATTCATATGAAATACGTGCAACATAGACAGGATTCTATTTTCCTGACCCAATCCTAACAAATTCAGACAACATCCAAATATGAATGAATATTTTATATTCAAATATATCTATATATGTATATATATATTATACATTATATATATGTATATATATATACATATATAGATATATATATATATATATATATAGATATATATATATATGGACCTTCTATTAAGCTGCTAAAAGTGTTTATCTAAGGGAGAAATATGGAATAAAGGATTGCTGGTTTTGTTAAATAACTATTGAGGTATTATTTTACTTGCTATGCTCTGTGCATATATTATATTTACCAATATTCACCATCAAAGAAGGGATGAGTTTGTACTTGGATAAAACCTTGGAGTTGGGGGTGAAATGGTTACAGTTGAGGAGATCATAATATTATGGAACTAAGCTCATTGTTTTAGGATTGTATGGTATTCTCCTTCAGAAATAAAATGTATGTAATTTTGCTTTTTTCACTGAAATAGTTTCATGTTCTTTGAAAACAGTAGACAATTACCTAAAGACTGCCTATGAAGGGCAATCCAAATATTTGTCTGGAAAAATTATCCTTGTTGTAATTGCCCTTATTTTGATGGCATAATATTCACTCTATTTGACCATTTAGGATAAAATAATTATTTTTACAAAGGCACTTTTATAATAGTTTCCCACATGATAGGCATTAAGACACTTCAGATTTTCACTGAAATTAATGGATAAGTTCAAACCCAGTTTCTAGGAATTAAAAGAAAAGAAAAAGAAAAAAAAATAACAACAACATATGACTAAAGCCTCAGCTGTACAAATAGAGAAAGACAAGCCCTTAAAACTTGTTAGGTTATTTGCATGCAGTTTATGTTGTAATTCTTTGACTTCTTGCACTCTCTCATGGTAGTAAATTTTATTCTGGCTGACAGCAAAAGTAATTGCTTTGAACATTATAACAAGGATTGTTGGAAAAGTTTAACAAGGTTTTCTTACCCCTCTTCTGAAGTCTCTGCATTTCTTTTTACATAAATAAATGGGAAAAGGCAGAAACAACCCTAGTAGTTTAAATACGAGATATCGATAAATTTATTATTGCTCTTCCATATGGTATTAAATTCTTTCATTATTTCCTATTATCTTGCACATGGAAATTTTTAGCAAGTTTTAAAAGAGCATTTAGATCACTCTCCACTCACTGGTGCCTGCCAGTTCAAAAGTTTGCTTTGGAGCATTAATGTAAAAGCACACAATAGAAATAAAACAAACCCCAAACATCACTAATTTTAGTACTGACAACTTCAGCCTCTACTCGGTATCTGCTCTAAAATAACAGCTGTTACTTGCCTTCCATTTGTAGCCTGGGCCACGTTTTGATCTCTAATTTCAACCTTCATTTACTTGAGAAAAATTTTCTGGGCCCAAAGCAATTACCATGTGCGGTCATCTCATCTGTACATTGACTTTGCAGTTTGTTTTGTTTTAACAGAAAATTCCTAGACCAATTCTTTTTGGATAACTCCCACATTTCATTAACCACATCAAGTAAGAGGCTGCAAGAAATGGCCCTCAACTGTTCTTCAGACAGAATGAGGTGCCCTTCTTAAACACTCTATCCTAGTGAACATTCTTGTGCTGTGGAATTCAAATCTTAATTGCTTATGTGCCTGAATACTAATCTGTGAAGTATTTAGAGGGAAAATCATTTTCATCTTTTTTTTTTTAATTCAACACCTTAGAAAGCATCAGTATATCTTAACAACTCTAGAAGATTTGCTGAAACAGTAAAAGTATACCTTATGAAATTCTCAGAAAATTCACTGATGGGATATGGAGGGCAGAGAATGCCCCCAGATTTTGAAGGGCTTCCTGAGTGTTGGGTTTCTTGGAATAACCAAGAGAGGTTGAACTCACCCTGTTGTATTTCTTTTCCTCTAGAGCTCTAGATTTGTACATGAAGTCACTTGGGCAATTTTCTACACACTGTACTTCAGTTCAAAGTAAGGTTTTCTTGTTTGCTATTTCTATATAGTGGGAAGCTGGTAATAAACAAAAATGTTTACTAATGTAAATTGTTTTGCCCCCAAGAATCAAAGATTGTAGCTCTTATACTTTTTATTTTTTTTCTTTTTCTTTTTCTTTTTTTTTTTAGTTATACGTGGACACAATATCTTTATTTTGTTTATTTATTTTTATGTGGTGCTAAGGATCAAACCCAGTGCCTCACATGTGTGAGGCAAGTTTTCTGCCACGGAGCCACAGCCCCAGCCCTCTCTGACACTTTTTATAAAACTTTTAGTTGTGTAACTCTATAAATCTTAATGAAATAATATATTTACCTTCATATTGACTTTGATTTATGGCCTAAATAAACAAGTTTAGTACTTACGGGGGAGGGGGGAAACTACCAAAAATATTTTATTTCTATTCATGAGGAAAAAAATCCAAAATAATTCACCACAAGTAGCCAACATAACAAAAGCTCCATTTCAAATAATCATTTTTGTAATAGAAATGATAAATGGGATATATTATAAATATCTTGGTGGTTTTGGCATGCTCAACCCTCTATCAATATTGGCAAAATAAGTTAGATTTTCAGAAGAATCATCTAATGTCCCTTCACAAGAATAAATCTGAGTGTTCTGTTTAGGGCATTGGATTTTGGGTTTGGGGAAATGTGCCAATATTTTTGGAAAAGTCAAATTATCTTTATGTGCTTGTATTTTTTTATGTACAGTAAGGTGCCTTGAAATCTGCTCTATTCTCTCTGTCTCTGGAATTTTGGGGAGATCCAAAGATAAATGTGAAAACTAAACAAATACAGTGATTGGTATTTGTAGAGTGTTTTTACCTATTCTAAAAAAAACCCTCTTTTAAATAATTAAAATAATAAAATGATTGAATTAGGCCCTATGTTTACCAAACATCACTATGGCTTGGTAAAGTGTTTCTGGACGATATTGACTTTTGAACTGTAGACTTAAGATTGCTCCCCTTAGCAATTGAAGACCTGAATAGGACAAAGGACTGAACAACAGAGAATACCTGTGATTCAGTGCCCTGATTCGGGTTTTCTCCTGTCTTCAGACTCAAACTGAACATCAGTTCTTCATGAGTCCTGGGAGTATTGGCTTTTAGACTAGAACTCCTGTCATCAACTCTCCTGCTACCAGGACTTTAGAATTGTAGATAATTACACCAGTGGCACTTATGGGTTTACAACTTGTCTCATAAAATTCTTGAGACTTCTCAGTTTCCATGATCCTGTGAACCAATTTCTTATGAATCTTTCACGTTTCTCTTGCCCAAGAAGCAAAACATCAATCTCTGTACAGTATCTCTCTATGGTAAAGTTTTGAAAGACGGCTCCCCAATAAAGTCTGAGTGTGTTATACACTGCTGGGCTCAAGAAGAAGATAGCATGAACAGCCTGTGCATGGAGGAGGAAGAGCCTAGTATACAAGAGAGCAAGTGAGAATTTCTTCATGATTAAGTAGAAATGATCAAATCTTATGACATTAACTCATTAGTTTCATTAGTTCTGACCCAGTTATAAAATTAGAAATGGTTGTATTCTTTCTTGGAAGGTTTTGTTCCAACATGTATCAGCTGTGTGGCTTTAGGGACATTTCTTTCTTCTAAGTTTAGGGTATAAACTGTTCTCCAGAATAACCTGACTTTTTCCCTCCTCTTGTTGCCCTTAGAGTCTATCTAGTATTTTATCCATCATTGAGAAGAACATAATATTATCTTCCTTATGAAAAGTAATACAAAATTTTTCTTATATCTTCTATCCTTACTTTACAGCTGAAGTAGAACAAAATGCCTTCCCTTGCTATTTTTAGGGTATCCCTTTGAATGTTTGATGAGCATTACAATTGACACTGTGGTATTGAAATCTTAATTCTAGTATTTCACAGGTAGTTGTCCTCCACTGAACTCTTCTTTTACCAGTCCCATCAAGCTAAATTTCACTGAATATGGATAGTTATAATCTATAAACTCCTTCTCTTAAAGATTAATATATTTTTTTATCTTGAACCAACAGTATAGTGACTTATTTTTTGACTTTATGAAACATTTATTAACACAAATGATATTTCAATTTTATAAAAGCATGGAGCCCAAATATAACCCACATTCCAAATATAACCTGAGAAGGTACATAAAAGAGATTTTGGTTCCTTTCTTCCTTATTTTTATTAACAATGTCTAAAAAATTTTTTATATTAGATTAATCTAGCAGGGGTCACATAATTGATTTTCATTGAATATACTATTTAATGATTCTTTA
Source organism: Marmota marmota marmota (assembly GCF_001458135.2). Taxonomy (NCBI): domain Eukaryota; kingdom Metazoa; phylum Chordata; class Mammalia; order Rodentia; family Sciuridae; genus Marmota; species Marmota marmota. The sequence goes on along the minus strand of NW_025999968.1, from coordinate 45,070,552 downwards.
ACTTCTATTTTTGTTCCTCTTATTTGTCCTTGTATGATCCAAATTTATCTTGTAATATTTATACTTGTATAGCTGTGCATTTGGGGTCAAAGTCCAGGAACTATTTATGGCTGTAAAATGCTTGAGGCAATTAAAAGTCTTTGTATTCGCTAAGCCTGGTGCTTTCATGAATTGAGTATCATGGCCTTTATATCTTCACTGTGATTATTGATGAAGATGTTGAACTGGGCAGGTCCAAGGATAAAACCTCGTGTCCTTGCATGCAACACCTCCAGCTGGCTGACATCCTCTTCTGTGACAGAATAATAAATTAGACAGTTAAATCAGTGTGACTGATCTTCATGGAGGCACTGTTCAGATACAGAAGGGAAACTAAACAACCTGAAGAGATGGCTCAGGAACTAGCTTATGGTTTTGTAGACAGGCTTAATGCCTATGAAATGACAACACATGAGACATAGGAGTCTACAATTCTGATGACAATCTTCCTGGGTAGTCCATCCTCTGAGTCTTATACTCTCAGCAATGGCTTTTCTCAGAGTCTTTCCTGATCATTTCCTACTCAAAGTATTTGATTAAGTGACCAATCTGTGGCTTCCCATAGAGCATTCTCCTTCCAACATTAGAAATCTTATACTTTATACTAACATTATATTTGTACTTTCTACATTCTCCTCTTCAATCTAAGATACACTGAAATTAGGTTTAATTTATATTGTGTTAGAGTCTATAAACAAGTCAAGATGGCGCCTGGCATTTTGGAGAGGGAGTGGTTTGTGAAGTAATGCCAGCGAGCCATTTAGTGTGGAGATTCCTTATTGGTTGACTGCTGTATCTAGTTTATGTTAATTAGATAAGCTGTGTGGAATGTATATATACCCCTCCTATCCTATATTAAAAGGCTCCCACTCCTGCTGTATCAATCTACACAAGTTCCTCGTCACCCCCTGGTTATTTTGCTGCAACCAGACTGCGGCAGATGGTGGCCTGTACGGGGAGCCCCGGGACACTCATGATGAAAAAAAAAGCTGCCCGTCCCTAGATAGGACGGGAGCAAATCTGCTCATCCCTAGGCAGATAGGGTGAGAGGAAAAATGGCCATTTTGAGAAAATGGAGAAGATTGATACATTATGTTTGTGTCTTGTTTTGTCTTGAAATGTTGTATTGTCTTTGTGATGAAAATATGGAAGGGGTGAGAAGTAAATTACTAAGGGAAGGAGGCACCCCAGTGGAACCAAGAATAGTTAGGGCATGTGTTGACAGAAGCCCAGGAACTCTAGTCAGAAAGAAGAAAGTTCAGAGGAGGAAGGATTATCAGGAAAAAAAGTTGCAGCAAAAGGCTATTACTGAATACTTTTTGTTACCGGAGGGTGCGTGAAATTGTGCAGCGGCTGCCACGTGTGCGAGCCAGTCATGGCGCAGCAAGGACTTTTCAAGTGGTGGCAGCGGGCTCTTCCCCACCCCCCACCCGGGGAGCAGGACACCACTGCGAGAGCCCAAATCCAAACCTGACCCAGAGGCACAGACTCACAGGCTCTTGCTCCCTGTGCCCAGTGGCAGTTTGAGTCTGGGACACTCCCCAGGGCCATCTGGGGCTACCTGGGATGCTACAGCCTGCAGAAGACACTACTGGTGTCCCTGATGTTTGGTCATTTTCAATGCCAATAACTAAGCTACAATGGTTCTCCCACACCTGAAAGCAAATGAGTAATGAGCATTAGTAAGGCTTATTTCAAATGTAAAAACACCTTGAGATAATGTACTAAATTGTTCAGAAGGTTGTTTTCTTAGTGGAATGCTACAGGATTTTCTTTAGCCAGCATTGCTGGAGTTCCTGCCTTCATACCAGTGCCGGTGAGGACGAGGATGGAAGAATTTCCAGTGTTGCTAAAAACCGGACAAAACTTCGGCTGAAAAATGGATGAGACTTCTGATCAAGCTAGCTGCCTGCAGAACTTACCTGGACTATGATTTACCTGGACTGTGAGTTAATCTATTGAGACACTGCTTTACCTGGACTGAGACAACAAACTGTAATCTACAACAAATTGTAACTAGGTATCTTTGCTAATGGTGTCATTGCTGGTATGATTTTTCCAAGGTCTTCTTGCATGGAACCATCAATTGGCTTGGTATTGTGGCATTTTGTATCCTCCCCTTCTGCTTGTAGCAGATTATTTATGGTGTTTGTGTGAAAACCACTATGGCAGTTATTTAAATTAAACAAAAGGGGGAAATGTTAGAGTCTGTAAACAAGTCAAGATGGCACCTGGCATTTTGCAGAGGGAGTGGTTTGTGAAGTAATGCCAGCGAGCCATTTAGTGTGGAGATTCCTTATTGGTTGACTGCTATATCAGTTTATGTTAATTAGATAAGCTGTGTGGAATGTATATATACCCCTCCTGTCCTACAATAAACGGCTCCCACTCCTGCTGTATCAATCCACACAAGTTCCTGGTCACCCCCCGGTTATTTTGCTGCAGCTGGACTGCAGCAATATTGTCCTTTAATACTACCTTAAGTAACTAAAATGGAACCTGCTCTTTTTCAAAAAAAGTGAAGTGATATCAGAGATTCATCCCTAATTTTAGATCAATACAAGAAAGTGTGGCTTCTTTATTATTTATGACTGAAGTTATCTTCCTATTTAGATGTCATTCTTTTGGTTGACAACCAGATTTAGGCCAGCATTTTTGAAATTTCTCAATTGTTTCAAAGTACAATTTCTCAGCCAATTTAATATTTGATGCTTTAATATTTGGGGCACATTTGAATAGCATTTTTGAAGTATGTCCTTGACGTCATGCCAAACACATCATATCCAATCAACTTATCCTTCCAATATGGCTAGATACATTAAAAAAAAAATTGAGTTCTTGTTGACACTTTGGAAAAGGTGTCTCTTGGCTGTAAGCTGAACCCTGCTCCCTTTGTTCTAATGGAGTGGCTGACTTGATGCAGTTTTTTTCAACCTAAAATTTGTCCACATGTCCTCAGCAGCTAATTTGATTTTATTCTAGCTGCAAAAGTGGTCTCAGTTGTTTACTTCTGAGGGCAAACACCCTATCCACGATGGCCTCTTTCTTGTGACCCCAGGTCCTTGAGAACCTTTCCATCTTCTTGGTAACCTGTGTGCCTCCACTGGGGTGTTCAGAGGCTCTAGGTTTTCTGAAAACTCTAAGAAATTTAGGTCACTTCTGATTCATATCCATCTGTCTCCACCAGCTTCTGCTCTAATGTTCTATTTAGCCTTAGGTGTGTTTTAGAGTCTGGTGGCTATTTGGTTTATCTTTTCTTTTCTTTCTTTCTTTTTTTTTAACTGTCAGGAAGGCAAGATTCCAGCTATTTTCTACCTAATGTATTATGCCCAAATATGTACACACATCCTCCTGTATATTTCAACTAACTCCTTATCTGAGCATGATATTAGATTTGACTGTGGGTAAGGAATATGTAAAGACATTGATATTTTTTCTTCAGGTTTTTCCAATAGTCTTTCTTCTACCCTGGGTATGTAGTGACATCATTACTTACTTTCTTAAGTTTCCATATTGACTGAAATACAATTCCCATCTATACACTTGATTTTCAGTAAAGCAATCTTACTAAAATATCTAGGATGTCTTCTTTGATGAATATGCCTCAAAATTTATTTCTCAAAATAAAGAAATGGATGTGTCACTCAAAAAGTGTAGGGGATCAATAAATTAAGGGAAAGTTAATTGCACAATCAAATGCAAAGCATGTATTTTGCTTGGATTGTTACTGAAACAAATATAAAAAATGTGTACTTTTTAAAATTTTTTTCACAGGGAAATTGTACAGAATGTGATGTTTTATTACATTATTTAAAATATTTTTAATTTACAAAAAAACATTAACTTATGGTTTTGTTTGCAAATGAAGAGTAGCTATCTTTAATACAAACATACCAAATAATCAAAGTGTATGAGATTTGCTTAATAATAAATTATCACAGGACAAAGAATCAAGGGAAAGTATACATAAATAAGATTGGCCATATATTGGTAATTGTTGAAGCTGGATAATGGTTATATATTTTTATCTCTACTTTAATAAATGTTGGAAAATTTCCTGAAGTTTATTAGAGCTCTATACTGGAACAGAATTAAATGTGGATAAATAGCAGATATTTTTGAGTCAAATTCTGCCTCTCTTCTCATCTGGGAAAAGGTGAACCAAATGATAGCAAGAAATCAAGCATTACAAAGAAATAGAATTAAAAAGTTACTAAAACTCCATCATATAACTTCCATTAAAATACATGGATGAATTCACAATGAGATTTGATGCTAATGTTACTTTTTCTCTAGAGGAGCCCAACCCCTCAAAGTATAAAATGAACTTTCTCTTATGTGCTTCAACATTTTCCTATTTCACACTTCTCTTATAAAGCACATTTATTTGGTGTATTGGTTTATATTTATTTCTCTTCCACTAAAATGAAAAATACTGGAAATGAGAAACTCAAGTATTTCACTTTTGCATATGTAGTGGATAAGGTTCCTTATCGTGTAGTAATCTAATTCCTGGGTTTATACCCAAAGGAAATTAATCAGTATGTCAAAGATGGTCTTGAACTCCCATGTTTATTACAGCATTATTTACCAGAGCTAAGAAAAGACAACAAACTAAGTATCCATCAACCAATGTATGGATAAAATAAATGTGGTTTATACACAAAGGGATATTATTCAACCATAAAATAATGAAATCCTGTGCTGTCCGCAGATGGATGCAACTAGAGATCACTTAGTGGAGTAAGCCAGGCACAGAAAAGCATTTACTGCTTGATCTCAAGCTTCTATGGAGTCCACAAAAGTTGATCTCTTGGCAGTTGTGTAGAGATTGCCGGTTAACACAGAATAGGGGACAGCAGAGTGTAGGGAGATACAGAGTTATGATAACAATGGGTACTAAACTCAAATTAGATAGGAGGAAGAAGCTATCATGTGCCACTGGATGGAAGGGTGACTTCTGGATCACAATAATGGACTGTATCTTTCAAACGCCAAGAAGAAAGAATATGACATTTTTATCCTTATAGAAATAATATGTATTTGAGGAGTTGAATAGACTAAACCTGATTTAAACATGGCACAGTGTATGCACATATGGAACTACTGCCTTGAGGTTCATAAAGAAGAATTAAGGCAAAAGATTACCCAAATACATACTTTAAATGTGTAAAATTAATTAACATTAAGGCATTTTTATTTACTTCAATATAGTATATAATATCCATTAGTATGCATAAATTTTGTGCTTTTATGTATCATTTACAAATAAATAATGAATGAAAAGCACAGAGACTCTCAAGTAACAATGACTGATAATTATTCTACTATGTGTATTTGAGTTCAAATACAAAGGCGCTCTTTCCTGGTTTGTTGATAGTGATGAAAAAATTTCTTTTTAAAGACATTGAGCTACTTAAGTGAACTTATGCAGAAGATACGTATATGCAGAATTCAAACCAATATAATTAGATTCAAATGCTTACACAGAGTGAAATATTTTTCTCAAGAGATCAATCAGTGTATATATATATATATATATATATATATATATGTGTGTGTGTGTGTGTGTGTGTGTGTGTGTGTGTATGTGTAAGAGGCTTGTGTCTTTGCCCACTAAAGGTCTATGCAATTTAAAAAAAATATGATAAATCTAGTGTTATTCTGCCTACACTTACGTATAATGGTGGAATATTGTCAAAATTCAACTTTAGAGACCCAGTGCATTATCTCTTTCAAAGTTACATACTCAGGCTGCCAATTGGAAGCTTAAGGATACCATTGAACTGTAGCAGAATGGTATATCTCTTAGTAAACTGAAGCCAACCAGCCACTTTAAAGTCTCTTAAAGATAATATATTGGCATCCAATTCAGGAAACACTGCAATGTTACCAAGATCCAATTGCCTGGAACAGAGGTGAATCTCCATGTTGCTCAGCTCCAAATTACACATACATAATCTTGGAATCTGTGTTAAAAGAGAATTAGAATAAACTGGCTGCATGATGAAGAAAACACACAGTACTGTGGAAAAATATTCATGTGAAGTTGGATTAAGCTGTGCTGTTTACAGATCAGAAACATATGTTTTTGTTCTACATCTATGGTATGACATTCCAAGTTAAACATGATATCAAATGATTGCCCCATTCTTAAAATAGAGATATGAAGGAGGGAGAGATTAGAGTCATTCCTCACGGGATCATCTGCATGGGACTAAAGATGACTGATGTTCATACACTGAATCATTGAAGTCAGATGAAGTGAATCTTGAGAAATGAGTGATATATACTGCTGTGTGCCCGAGCACTGGGAAAATGCTGATGATGTGCTCTGATGTTGTGTACAGATATATTTAGAAAGGTTCATATTGATAGATCTCATATACATTGGAAACATGCAGAAAAGAGAAAACCTATGTGAAGTCTAATAAATGCCAAAGTGACATTCCAAATTGGCATTTCATAAACATACTTTTCACTTTAAATAAAATTGGAAAGGAAGAAATACACACTAGAGCTCCATTTCTTTAGAGTATGTCACATATATTGAATATTCTAACTCCTCTTTTGATAAATTAAATGTACTTTCAAATCTTCCATTTGGTTACAGTACTGCACAGTGAGTCTCTCCAAAAAAAAAAAAAAACTGCTTTTAGCAGAAGATGACAGATTCACAGGAGCAGGAGTGTTACCACAAAGCACAACCCAAGATGAGTTTTATGACTTTGATAAAAATGAACAGTACATGAGCTCTGTATCCTGAGGTCCTAGCAAAGCATCTCATGAACCTAACTGCTGCTTATACATATGCCCTGAAATACATTTTAAGCATTAAAGGTGAAATATTTATATATATATATATATTTCATTGAATAATATGAATATATATTTCAATAATATATTCATGAATATATATTTCAATAATAATATTTCAATGAAAACACACACAGTGTTGGAAATTCAGATTGCATTCCAAAGGGAAGCTCCTCTGTGTATTACCCATCTACTTTTGTTTTTACCAGTATTAAATGCACTAATTTTAAAATTAAATTACTACTTTAAAACGAGTTTTCTTAAACTAAAGGGTATTCTTTTGTCCATAAGGGAGTTAACTTTCAGTAACTAGTCCATTATGATGTGACCTCAATTACAGAAATTGTCATATGATATTTTTTCTATGAAAAAGTCATTTGTTTTTGCAATTCTGTTGAATATTATAACACTTGTTAGACTGATACCTTGCTTTTATCATTTACTACCAGGGAAAATAGGCTTCTTTAAATAACCAGTGAAACTCTTTTTTTTTTCGTATCAGATAATGAGAATTATATAATCTGCCATATTCCTATCATTATCCAAGCTGCTAGAGTATAATTAAATAAATATAATGGACAAGCAAGGTAGCTAGTTAAGTGTGTGTTGACATATTTTACTCTTATTCTTTCACATGGTTATGTGATTTTTTTTTTCTGTCCAGTATTCTCACTGTTAATTCGACACACCAGGACATAAAACGGTATGCAGAAGGTAGCAAGCTAAATGTTGATATGACATTTTTTTTAATATTAGGACAGAAAATTAATAGACACATAAGAACAGGAGAAAGTTTTGGGGATTTGGGATAAGGAAAGATCATTTACATAGATCTAAGTTAAATATCTGTGAGAGAAAGTAGTTTAGAGAAACAAATATTCAATCATTTGAATAAGATAATGTGTTATAGTCAGGTACCTTCAATAATTATAGCTATTGAGATGGATATTAAAAAGATTTGCAAAAAAAAATGAAAATCAATAAAAAAGATTATCAAAGTAGCTATTATGACATATTTTGTAAAAATATAAGATATATGTAGAAACTACGAAAAAAACACCTTCTTGCATTTTTTGAGAGACTTCTATTAATATTTGTTAATTATATGTAAAAAACATTTGAGAGGGGCTAAGGAAAGATTTCGAGATTGAAATGTATTTGAATTAGATGTAAAATTTCATGATCATGAGAATTTATATTGAAAGGATGAGGATGAGATTCAAAGACAAGCCAGGCAGAGAAAACGGTTCAGGCAGAGCCAGAACATCTTATAATATGTTCCATGAGCCCCAGCATGGTCCACAAGATTCTTTCAGGAAGTTGGCAAAAACAACTATTTTTAAAATAATATTATGGTAAATTTATGCCCTTTTTGTTGTATTTATATTTGACATTATGGTGCAAAAACACTGAAAGTAAATTAGTTCATGATATCACCCAAATCCAGAAAGAAGCGCCAAGACATAGCCATGGTTACTATGTTCTTCACTGGCACATAATTGAAAACAAAACAAAATGGTGACTTCAGAATGATCTAAATAAAACAGTGGAAAATAAAACCCACCAATATTGGTAACTATCAGATGAGAGTATCTATTTTTTAATATTTTGTGTAAAAATGAGTACTCTTTTTTACATAACAAAATAGGTTATTTTTATCTCAAGAGCAAAACACTTTTATGATTCTTTAAATTCTGAGCCCAAGTTGACTTTTCAGGAAAGTATTTTTTGTTTATAAAAATGAAGGACACACAAACTATTCTAGGTAATTAACATGCATTTTCTCAAAAAAAATGAGGTGGGGTAGAAACATGCATTTAAAGTTATCAGCAGAAAGGGGATATTTTAAACTATGATAATAGTTAATATACTTCAAGAGTCAGAACAGATGAAGAATATAAGAAATAATAAATTATTTCTGAGATTTCCCAAAATTAAATACTTAGTGTAACTTTAAAGAAAACCAACAACATTTGTTTTCAACAATACAAATTGTGCTTTGGGCAAAACTTTGAATTTTATAAAATGTGTACCTATCACCAAAAGATTGACAGATTTCCAGTACTTAAAAATAATTTTGAAAAGATTGGTGATGAAGTTTTTTTGTTTTTTTGTTTTTTTTTTTTTAATTCTTTAGATGAAGTATGCCAACACTTATAGTCTGCAGGGTTTAGTGAACCAATATTTTTCAAATGACTAATACATGATTACACAATATTATGCGTATGTAAATTACTCAAAGTGCAAGAGAGGTCCATAGATTTTAATGTAATAGAGTAAAAATATATTGACTCAAATTTTACATTGCAAATTGTGAAGTTTTTTGCACTATAAAAGAAGAATATTACCAGAATATTACAATTACCAGAAAACACTTTTAAAATGTTTTTGTCTTTTCCAATATTCTCCATGAGCTGCTAAATTTTAATTATATATTTCCACAAAAACATTATATTACAACAAATTAAACGTACAAATATATTAGTATTAACCTGGTTTTTATTAAGCTGTTATTTTATTACAGGAATTTACAAAAGTATAAAACAATATTCTTCTGCTCATTAAACTTCTGGAAAATATATTTTACTAAACGTGTGTTATGTAAACTTTTATAGACTTATTGTTATGTTTAAAACATTTGAAAAGCTAAGAACTTTTGAATTTTAATTTTTAATATGTTCAGATTATATAAACAACAGTTATTTTAGAAAGTATGGAAAACATAAAGTCAGGAAGATTGGAAAGTGCAGAACACCTTCTAAAGAACAGCAACAGTCTCTTAGAGCATCCACTCTGTGAATGGGAGCAGCATAAGTTAACCACAGCTGTGGTTGGTCCACATAATTGTGGGAGTTGAATGCAAGGTTATAGATGTTGTAACTACCATGGAAACTGTATACACACAGAGGCCAATGCTGAATTTTCATAATTAATTTCTGTTGGTAAAAGGGAACTGCACATCATGATTTCCTCAGAAGTAAATAATGTAATAAGGCAAAATATTAGTGTATGCAATGGGAAAATAGTAGGTTAAAATAATTACAATGAAAAGTATAAAGGTGAAGAGAATCATCTACCTAAAGTATGTATCTAGGAAAATTGCCAATAAATTACTAAAACTATATGAAAATTCAATCCTGTTATGGAAACTTTTAATTTGGATTATAGAAAAAAAAAACAACATATATTTTGAGGACCTTCCCCTGCTCTAATGTTGGGATATGTCCCAATATTTCTGGCCGAAGGTATAGATAGCCTCATACTACTCTAAATAAAATATCAGAGTCAGATAACTTATAACGAGAAAAATGATAATTTTGGATTATGGTTCTAGAGGTCCCAGTCCAAGATCAAGTAGTTCTATGAGTTTCTTGCAAGGCTGACACATCATGGTGGTAGTACATTGCACAGTGAATTGCTCCCCTTAGAAACTATGAAACAGAAAGAGCAGACTAGTCAGATTCCCAAAATTCCCTTCCACAGCACAAATCTGATGATCTGAGTACCTCTTAGAAGACTCCACATTCCAGAGTTCCTATCAACTCTCAAAAGTGCTACCTTGAGGAGCAACCCTTCATATGTGGATATTTTGGGGGCACTCATGCAAGTCGTGACACTGTAATACACCTGTCCATATTCTGATAAAAATTTCCTGCCTATGAATTTGGCTTAAGTAATATTAAAATATGTAATATTAAAATATGAAGTAGAAAAAATAAGTCTACTAAATAAATAAAAAATTTTAAAACATATTTGCTGTTGCATCTTAGACTGTGATGCTCCCAATTAAAAATATACATACCTAATTTACTGGCTTTAAGTTCCTTCTGATTATGTTCCTTTCGTCTAAGAACCTCTTGATGTGTAAAATGTCTTTGGTATACACACTATTCGTTTCTGACCCTTAAAATAAAGCTTAAATGCTATTTAAATAGCATGCAGAATATACCTGGTAAAAATCAAAGTAAAGCTTGAAGTAATTCTTGAAATTTAAAAAACAAACAAACAAAAAAATGGTGAATGGGTGAGAGTAAAGAACAGTCAGAAAACAGATATTCAATAACTATAGACATAGTTTAATAGGGAAGTGAATGCTACTATTTAATTTCATATACACTAAATTAAAATTGTCTTCATTTTTTTTTTCTGCTCTGTTATGGTTTTAGTGAGGCATCACCAAAAAGCTCACATGTGAGACAATGCAAGAAGGACTAGGATTGGGTTATTGCCTTACCCTAATCAGTGAATTAATCCCTGATGGAATTAACTGAGTTGTAACTGGCAGCAGGTAGGGTGTGGCTGAAAGAAGTGGCTCATTGGGGAAGTGACTATGAGGGATATATTTTGTATCTGGAGAGTGGACTCTCTCTGTATATATACTTATTAATGTTTATGTGAGCTGCTTCCCTTTGCCACACTCTTCAGCCATGATGTCCTGCCTCACCTCAAGTCTCCAGTAATTGAGCTGACCTTCTACGTACTAAGACTTCTGAAATCATGAGCCCTCAAATAAACTTTTCCTCCTTTAAAATTGTTTTGGTCAGATTTTTTAGTCATCACAGGAAAAAAAACTGACTAAAACATGCCTTTTCCACCATTTCATTCCCTTAAATTTCACTTTTCTTATAAGAATAACCACATCAGCAGAGATTCACACTTCATGAACCATGAAGCCCAGTTGACAGGTATTCTAAGGATATATGGAGATCTTTTACTCAGTTTGGTGAATGGGGCATAAATAATCTTTTATCCTGAGTAAAAATTAATAAAACATTTTGTTCCCATACATACAATCAAAAAGACAAGGAAAAGGTGTCATCTTCATTGTGGTAAAGATATAATGGGGAATATTCTATGAAAAATGGTTTCTCGGATATCAAGTCTCAACAAGTCTTAGTGAAAGTGTCTTGGTGTGTCTATGTGTATGTTTGCTTTGCAGGGCTTGAAAGACACCCCAATTTTTTTTATGATGATAAAATGTAGATTACTTAGGTTTCCCTTCCTAGGTACTGTTCTCTCATTTGTATACCCCACAAATTTATAGCTTATTTTCTGAAGGAGAACTCTGTGAACTTAGTTGTTTCACTATGCATTGCTTTTCTCTCTAGTTCATAAGAAAGGCTCACATGAGCATTTTAAATGGATCATTTTCCTATTACCTCCACAAAACATCCTGTTTTGGGAGGAATATGTATGCACCAATATAAATTTCTAAGAACATATAGTATAGGAAATAAGTATAGTGTATCCTTGCAAAGATAGAAAACACTTCTTGCCCAACTTCTCAGTTAAGTGATTACTTCTCAAGAAATCTTTGCTCCTGGATAAGAAAGTAAATATATTTTTGATAAAATTGTAATATTAAAAGTTTGTTTCATGATTTTTGAACATCAAAGCTTTTTCTTTTAAAATTGTTATTCTGTAGCTACAGCACTGGAGAAATCATTTAACATGGTTGGTAATTTTTAGTAACTAAATAGTTGCTGAATTAGGTGATGAAGGTAGAATTAAACTGAATTTTTCTCTGTTATTTGAGGAAATTTAGTAGTCACTAAAAGAACAAAATTATTTAAAAGGAAAATGTATCTTTAGATATAAAAATAAATAGCTATATTTTTGATTGGCTGAAAGTGCCAATATCTGTGAAAGATATACTCTTTGTCTTTCCATGTTACAAGTTGACTAGTGCAACATGTGGTATTGATATCCTTCATATATATTAGTCTCTGATGTCTTGTGAGGTTCTGCAATTTACTGTTTAATCATAGCTACTGGTAGTTGAAAAGGGACTGGACTCTACAAATGGCAGCATTACTTCCACACATAGCACCCTTGACACAGGTAAAGGTTATATACAATGAACTAAAATTTAACCTCTACTAGGAAAAAATTCTCCATTTATGTGCAGCATGTTTCATGGAAGAAAATACCACATATGGCACTTTAATGTTCAAAAAAGCCTCTCATGAAGATATTCTCTTTCCCCTACTAAGTGTTTAAATATGGTGATGGGGAGAAAAAAGTATGCACTCGTTGTTGGAATCATCAGAGAGAAAAATGGACATATCCAATCATATATTTTGTGCATATGTTCTTTATTTTTGTTATTGCTTTCTACTTAATATAGTCTTACTTTCATCAAAGTAACTCCAAGAGCCTACTTTAATACACAGGTTGTAAAGAATGATCAACATCTCTAGCAATTAGAGAAATGAAAACAAAACTATTCTGCCAAATGGTGCAGCCAATATGGAAAGCAGAATGGAGATTCCTTGGAAAACTGGGAATGGAACCACCATTTGACCCAGCTATCCCACTCCTCAAGTCTATATCCAAAGGACTTAAAAGCAGCATACTACAGGAACACAGCCACATTGATGTTTATTGCAGCACAATTCACAATAGCTAAACTGTGGAATCAACCTACATGCCATTTAGTACATGAATGGATAAAGAAAATGTGGTATATATACACAATGGAATATTAGTCAGCAATAAAAGAGAATAAAATCATGGCAATTGCAAGTAAATGGATGGCATTAGAGAAGATAATGCTAAGTGAAGTTAGCCAATCCCAAAAAAGTAAATGCTGAATGTTTTCTCTGATATAAGGTGAATGACTCATAGTAGGGTAGAGAGGGTTAGCATGGGAGGAAGAGACAAAGTGTCCCTCAAAATCTCATGTGTAAGATGATGCAAAAAGATTTAGAGTGAAATGCTTGGGTTATTAGAGCCACAATTTAATCAGTGGATTAATCCTATGATTGGGATTAACTCAGTGGTACCCATAGGCAGGTAGGGTGTAGCTGGATGTTTTTGATTTTTCTTTTAATGTCAACTTGTTGCTTAAAAATGTTAAAGGAGATAACCAAGGTGAAAATCAGCCCAAAATTTCACCTGTGAAGAAAGATAATACAACAAAAGTAGGAGAAGCCACTAGTAAAAAAAATAGATTTGGTGGAAGGACTTATGACTAAAACTTGGACACATCGAATTTGAGTTATCTGCAAAACTTATAATAGAGAGCAAATAAAAATAAGAATTTTGAAAGAATTTGAAGTGAAAGAGAATGTGAAGAACAATTTATATGTGGAATTTAATAAATGTAAATGGAAAAAAATTTACAGAAAAAACTTCCATGAAACTTTTTTAGGGGGAAGGTCACAGAAAGATGTCATGCCTAAAAATATGAAATTGTGCCAATATAGTGGTGAAATTCTATGAGTACAAATTTTAACAAGTTTCAAATTTGAAATTAAAGCTCCAGTAGTTAAAAAGTATCTAATCCTCTAGAGGTTTTACTATTGACATAGTAGTAGAAATAACATATTTGGAATTAGGTAATCTGTGTTTTTAATGTATTGTCTGGCATTAACATCTTTAGTATTCAGATTTGTCATCTGTAAAAAACAAATAATAACATCTGCTTAATAAATTTATGTTTGAAAACTGAATGCAATAACCTATACATAGTAGAAAGCACAAAGTCAGGCAGTTAGGGCTCAATAAGTGTGTCCCTCCCACCCTTCCCTTCTCTCTTAAACCACTGGACCCTCATCATATATCTTCATTACTTCTCTGTATAGTGATTGATCTATATGCATATTTCCACTACCTGTAGTTGCAATATTTGTGATAAGTGTGTGTGTGTGTGTGTGTGTAGAATATGGGAATATGTGACTGTGGGAATTTGTGTGTGAATTTGTTTTTGGAATATAATGTATATTAAAGAAATGGAACCATAAGGTCTCTCACTTTGACATAATACTATGAATAAATAATACAATCTTCAGAAAAAAAGCCAGTGACAGGTCATTGAGAACCTTATGCAAATTCTGACAATGTAGCTCCCTTGTGCTTTGTGAATGTTGAAATCCTGTCACATATTTACTATCCTATTTTCCTGTTGGTGACATCTGAGGACTCTACTCTCTGACTTTTTGATTATTTGAGTCATGGATTTTAATACCCGGGACAATTTAATTCTGAGGCAAGTAAACAGAATGAAAATTGCCCATAAGTTTGAGAGATGCTTAATCACATTGAGATTAAGAGTGACAAAGAAAAGAATTAACAAATCAACAACTGGGGTCTTGAAATAAATAAAAGCAAGTGGAGAATCAAGTATTTAGCTATCAGAATTTCTGTCTCTACAAAGACAGAGGGATAAATCCCTACATGTTAGTACTTAAAAATAATTAAAATAAATGTGATTTTAAAATTTTACTTATATGTTTATTTAACAGCTTCCTTTTGTCATTTCTCATTAATTCTCAATATTTTCCTAGTTGCTATATGGTTTTATATCCATTATGGATGGGTAAATGATGAGCAATACTATGTGTATAATATAGATAGGGTGAGCTAAGCAATTCCTTCTTCATGCAACCTAACTGCAGAATGTGTGGTCAGCAGACACCTTCTAGGTTCCTGTCACCACCTTCAAAGTATGTGTTGGCTTTAGTCAGTTTGTTGGAGGTTACAGGCTCCCCAGCGGAGTACATATCTGGTGAACTTTATGGGACAAAGATTTCAAATCAAAGTGGGACACTTGAATGTGCAACTTTTGCTATAGAGCAGCCTACCTTTTCAAGATTTTTTGTAATCTTGAAAAAGCTCAATTTCTCCTTCTAGACAATCCTGCTTCCTTCAATTTTCTGTCAGAAGCATTGATTAGTAACAAAAAGTTTTTGTCAACATCTGTTACTACAGAACTTTGTGTTAAAAAATGCCAGAGCTTAATACTATATGAGAGGCAAAATTTCACTTTTTTTGTGGGGGTGGTTGTGTTTGAATATTAAATTGATATAATACAAATGAACAGGAAAAAATTAATATGTTTTATCTGACATGGGAGTCTTCATAAGGAAATGAAGCACCAAAAAGGCAGAATTGAAAGTATATATTGAATCAGATGAGAACAGTAAGTTGTATGATGTAACTAGAATACATGCAGAGCCTAAAACAAATTAATTATTTTAACAAGCTCTGTAAAGAATTCATTCTACCTCAATAGAAGTTTCTTGGTCATAAGAATCTTGCTGTCTTTCTAATGTTGGGAAGATATTTTTCACATGGGAATTCATTCTCTACTTTTAAGAAATGAACGGAGGTTGGAGGGATGCATCTGCAGTTTTTAAAATGGTTTTAAGTGAAAATAGTCTATTTGCCCAAATGGTGTAGTTATCTATTGCATTAGGTATTTGTTTGTTTGGTATTAGGGATTGAATCCAAGGGCACTTAACCCTTGATTATTTTTTATAATTTTTAAAAATATTTTTCAGCCCTCTTATTACTTATTTATGTATTTATGTTGAAACAGGATCTTGCTAAGTTGCTTAGGGCCTTGCTAAGTTGTTCAGTATGGCTCAGATTCCAGAGCTGCTGGAATTACAGCCATGCACTAACACCCTCAATAGGTATTTAATAATTGTTGGTTGAATAGAAAAAGAAACCATAATTATTGAAAATAGTGTTTATTGAGAATCTAATCTGTTTTACACACGTGTATATAAAAATGCATTAGACAACATCCTCATCCAAGACAACCTTGGAGTATGTGGTGTATAGTGTAAGATAATATTAATATGTTTCACTTCAAGAATACTAACTTAAACACTTTCCCCCAGTTATTCTACTCTATTTTGTGGTCAATGACTGTTTGGTGGTTGAAGAATATGAACATGAAACATTATTATGGCATTAAATACAAATAATTCTTTCAGACTTAAGTTTTTAAAAATTCTGTATAAAATTGTCATTGTTATACCCCAGATTCACCTTAAAAACACCTGTAGTTCAATAAAATCAGGTTGATTAACTCTCCATTGGTGGACATACATCTTGAAGAGTTTTATGGGATTAAATTTCTAAGAAATGTAGGTTTGTTCTGTATTTGGGATTTTCAAAAACTGAAAACAATTCCAAGATTTTTGGTTTTAATAATTTTTAAGCTCAAATTCTCTAATTTTTTTTATTAGTTCATTTAAATTATATATTTCATCATGCTATAACCATCCACATAACATGATTTGATTAATCTTGTTCCCCAGTATATCCTCTTCCCCTTACCTCCTCCTGCCCTGATACCCCTGCTCTAGTCTATTGGACCCCTTCTATTATCATGATTTTTATTATTTTTAACGAGAACATAAAAATTGTACACAGGATTTGCTGTTGTGTATTTGTATGCATACATAGCATAATCTGGTAGATTAAATTCTTCAGTACTTCCCCATTCTCTTCCTTCTTCCTTCTGTCTCAGTCATCTTCTTCTAATCTATTGGTCTCCGCTCTATTTATGTGACATACCTTTTTTATTTTTTGTGTTAATCAGTGATTAGTTAAGAGAGAGGAATTGAAAGATGTAATTGGAAAACAACCAAAATAAGAAGCAAAGGACGAATGATTTGCTGATATGTGGAAGCTAACCCACAATAAGGTCATAGAGGGAAAGAATAGATAATCAGTAGGTTAGACAAAGGAGAATGAAGGGAGGGGAGGGGAGATAAGGAAAAGAAAGGCAGGGGAATGAATCTGAAACAATTTTCCTGTGTTTTTATATGAATACACCATCGTGAATCTCAACATCATTTACATCCATAAGAATGGGGTCCTAACTAGAATAAGATAAATTTCATGTTTATATGATTATATGAATATGAATTCTATAACTTAAAAGAACCAATAAAAATTTTAATAACTAACTATATAAAAGCACTTCCTCATGTTAATCAGTGTAGAGTCATATTGAGATATTTGTTATTTTTGAAGTTTAGGTGATGTTTTCTCTGTGTGTGTGTGTGTGTGTGTGTGTGTGTTTATGATCAATTGCAATTATGAAATGCTCTTTTTTTTTCTTTATTGTTGCTCACACATACTATTCTTGTCTGACTGATGCTCTTGAGTATTGTTTGATTTTAATAGAACACCACGCACTGGCATGAGCAGTGCTCTGTCAGGCCATTGTCCCAGATTATTCTTTCTCTTTTCTCAAGATTGGCATGATTAAGAACACATCTTTGCTCAAAAAAGATTTATTCAAGCAAATGACTAGAAAACACAGAGGTATCAGGCATTTGAAAGTAAACGAAAAGACTCTTTGACTTCACTGTTTTGCTTGGAGCTGATCCAGGGCATGGATGCCTCAATCTGAAATACTTTAGACATATGAACAGATGAAGTCAACTTATATTTGACCATGTGTCTGAAGAGTGTGAGGAAGACCTTACTGAGCAACACCCTGTATAAGATAGACCTGTGTGCATGAATTTTATATTAAGTATTTTTGAAATCAAACATGACTATCAATGTTAACATGTTACTTCAGTGGAATTATTCCAGAAAAACAGAATTATATTGGCTCCATGCATCCTGCTTTTGCGGCATACCTTTATCTGTAATAATGTGCATGATCTCTAGTTCTGGAAGAAAAGTATTGATTTGAGAAACTAAAATCTCTTATGACTCTATGATTCTGTGTGAAATAATTAGCACTTTAACCAGGAATCCCTCCACTTAGATGTATAATCAGAACCAAGAACTTATGGAACCCTCAATAATCTAATTTTCTTCATAGCAAATTCTGTCTCAGTTAGAACATGGTGTAGTGTTGAAGAAAATCCCTATGTAGCCCCGAGGCCAAAACTTGAGAACTTGCGCAGGTGACAGGAGATCACAATAGACTTGCTGGCAGATGATGATCAGTGTCTAGCTGGGAGGCCACAGGAGCAACAGGCCAAAATGGGTTGAGCCAAAATTAAATGAACACAGTTGCTGTTCTCTTCAAGCCAGGAAGGCTATCCCTCCACATCAAGGTGGATCCAAAACAATGAACACAATTTTCTCATTTTAGGGCTTGGTAAAATCCTAGAAAAAGCAGTTTAAAGTAGGATGGAAGGAAGAAACCAAGTTGGGATCAGTTTTAAAAAATAAAAGAAATGGAAAGCATCCTGAGTATTTCTTATTCCCATTAACAGAACATTTGTGATTTTTATGAATAAATTTAGAAGATTCACATGTGCTATGTGACAAACTTGACCTTCTTAGTCACATTAAGGAAGAATTAAATGGAGAAGAGTAATCTAATAAGGCTTTGAAAGTATCCTAGGAGTGAATAAATGTTTCCTAATTTTAAGTTCATTTCTGCTTAGAGAAATTAAATGCATAGAAAAATTACCTCAAAATCTATAAAAACATTTTAGATGTGTAAATAACAGAAACTTTGAATTTCCTGAAGAGGGATTACCACACTCCTTACCTAATATATCTTTGTCATATTTCTTTTAAAGTAAGCCCAATTCCAGAAAAAATTCAAGAAGGAGGAATACTGACATGTAATCATCACCACTAAGAATACATCCAACAAGTCAAGGCTTTGTTAGCTCACAGGTAAGTTAATGTGAAATATCCCCATTAACTGAAGTTACAATAATTATGTCTCAGAAAAACAAAGACATATATTGGACATCCAAATATTCTGTATTTGTGTAATACTCAAAGTTACAGGAGAGAAATAATAACAGTGTAATGTGTAAACTGGATGTGGAAACTGCGAATCCTGCAAGAACACCATCTATCTCTATGGAACGGGGCCATCAGAGGGATGAGAAATCACCATACCTAATTGTACACACCAACCTCAGGTCTCCTCTGAACCCTTCCTTCCAGGTTTTTTTTATCAACACAGTTGGCTCTGAGGTCTTCCAGGTGCTCAGATGCACACTTTGGTTTAAGCACTCTGAGACTCAAGCTGTCCTCTTGCAATTACTGAGCAGTCAGCCTCTGGCTTGGGAGACCTACAGCTTATTTCCTGCCATTCTGGCAGTTTTCCTCCTCCCCTCTACCCTCAGGAGCCAGGAGCTAACTCATCATCCTGCTCAAAATACCAGGTTCACATCTCTTCTTTGCTGAAGGGACATCTTAGATATACCAGGGTTCACTTTCCAAAATATATATTCCTATCCTGTAATTTTTAGGGGAAAACACACTGCTGAGAACCAATTCTTTTGGCTATTACCTTAATGTGGAAGATAGTCACTCTCCTAGAGGAGCTTTACATTGAATTGACTTTATGGTTGACAGTCAAATATTTTGAGTATATAAGTGAATAATCATATACATAAAACGTGAACATAAAAACAAAAAATGTTGTTTACCCACATTGATTTCCCATTTTAAATTATATCAGAGTGTGCTCTGCTGAAGTGAAGAGGAACATATCAAGCCAAGTCACATTCTCCCACTCAGCACAATCTCTTACAAGGTTTTAGCTTCTTTTTGCTTTCTCACCTTTGGCCTTATTGAGCCCTGCATCAAAATTTTGACAATAGGCCTTGTCTTTGTTATTTTTTTGAGATAAAGTTGTACAGAATGCCTTCAGAGTTCCACAGATGGAGGAATAATAACATTTAAGAAGCTCTTAAATTTACTGTTTTCAGCAAAGCTGGCTAAAATCCTCATTTTATGTCTGCATGGAATTTTCACAGAATCTTTACTGTTGTATTTTCACATACAAAACCCTAGAATGGTGCATTTTTAATGATTTAATCAGGGAAAGGATGCAACTTTTAAGCAAAACTACTAACTCACACGGAGTTGTTTCCACCTGATAAATTAGGATAATCCACATATAGAAGAAATGTAGAAGAAATCTAAAGAATTTTAAAATACTCTTCAGCAAGACTTTTGTGAAAGATGAATAACCAAGTTTAACTCAAAAACTCAACCTCTAAATGAGAAATGTTCAATAGGACCATTTTATATTATTACTTGTATAAATTCATAAGCTAGTTTAGTTGTATCTTAGGGGTTGCTATTTTATTTCATAATTTTTAAATTTGTTTAAAGTAGTTACACATGACAGTATAATGCATTTATGTACTTTGATATATTATGCATAGACTGGATATAATTTCTTATTTTTCTGAGTGTACATGTTGCAGAATCATATTGATCCTGCAGTCACATATATACATACAGTAACAATGTCTGTTTCATTCTACTATCTTTCCTATTGCCACATATTCTCCTCTTCCCTCCCATCACTTCCCTCTACCTAATATAAGATATTGCTATTCTTCCCTAGTGCCCCTCACCTTACTATGAATTAGTATCGGCATATTAGTGAAAACATTGGGCCTTTGGTTTTGTGGGATTGGCTTATTTTGCTTAGCACAATATTCTCCAACTCTAACCATTTACTGGCAAATGCCATAATTTTACTCTTCTTTAAATCTGAGTAATATTCCATTGAGTATATATACTACATTTTCTTTATCCATTCATCTATTGAGGGACACCTAGATTGGTTCCATAGTCTAGCTATTGTGAATTGAGCTGATATAAACATTGATGTGCCTGAGTCACTATAGTATGCTGATTTTCAGTCCTTTAGTTATAAAACAAGGAGTGGGGTAGCTGAGTCAAATGGTGGCTCCATTCCCAATTTTCTGAGGAAACTCCATACTGCTTTCCATAGTGGTTGTACAAGTTGCAGTCCCACCAACAATGTATGAGTGTACCTTTTTCCCCATATCCTCACCAACGTTTATTGGTGCCTGTACTCTTAATCATTGCCATTCTGACAGGAGTGAGATAAAATCTTAGAGTAGTTTTGATTTGCATTTCTCCAATTGCTAGAGATGTTGAACACTTTTTTTTATATATTTGTTGGTAAATTGTATTTCTTCTTCTGTGAAGTTTCTGTTCAGTTCTTTAGACCATTTATTGATTGGATTATTTGTTTTATTTTGGTGTTAATTTTGTGTGTTCTTAATATATCCAGTTGCTACTTTTTTGTGGTCAGATTTTATTTAGAAATTTCATTTAGAAAAAGTTGTATTACAAGCATATATCACTTAATATTTATAATTACAACTTTCCAATCTTATAGATAATGCACATTCTTTGTAGAAAATCAGAAAAGAAAATTGTAAAGAGAGTGATTGTTGTATCATCATTGGTTTTCTAAATCCTGAGTTTGAATTTTAACTACAGTTTGAAATCTCCTTTTATTGTCCAAATTCAATTGTGAAATCGAATCACCAATGTGATGATATACAGAAGTGAGGCTCTGGTAGGTGATTATGTCCTGAGCATGGAGCCCTCAGCAATACAATTAGCACCCATATAAAGAGGACTCAAAGAAGGTCTTCACCTCTCTACCACATAACAGAGTGAAGAGTCTTTCTCTCTCTCTCTCTCTCTCTCTCTCTGAATTGGAAATACAAAATTGAAGTGAAAGAACAGTTATCAAAGAGAAAGCAATGAATGTGGAATGAATAACTTCATTTTGATATTTCACAATGAATGACTAGAAATTGTCATGCATGAGACTATTTTGATAGCCTAATCCCTATCAAAGCTTAAATGAAATACCCTATTGGGTATGGGTCCAAGCAAGGAAGCCATATGGAAGAGCTAGTTCCCAAAAAATGTATAGAAAAAATATATAGAAAAAAAAAGTTTCTTTTAAGAGAAGACTTGAATTGTTAAAAATATTTATTTGAAAATATTTATTCATACACATTATCTCTCACTAGTGAAAAATGTCATTACTCTTTCTTTTCTTCTTTTGTTTCATTCTTTCTTTCTTTTTTTATATATATAATTTTCCATGAACGTTATTCTTGTCAATGCTACTCTGGCTCATATGCATGGCTCCAACAACTGTTTTCTCAAATCCACAACTAATGTTCGATTCATTGCCAATGTCCCTAAATTTAGATCAGAAAGCTGCTTTAGAGTTTGGCAAGTACCTCTCACTATTGACATTGTCCTGGAGTCACAACTCTTTACATTTTAAATCTCCATTAATGTTCAAGCACCTATGCTTAATTTCACATGTGTTTCTTTATTATTCAAAACATTGAAACAAAAAGGGTTAGAGAAGACTAATATTTAAAAAGAAAAGCAGTATGAAGATTCCTTGGAAATCTGGGAATGAAACCATCTTTTGGCCCAGCTATTCCTCTCCTTGGACTATACCCAAAGGACTTAAAAACATCAAACTACAGGGACATGGCCACATTAATGTTTATAGGCAGCACAATTCACAATAGCTAAACTGTGGAGCCAACCTAGATGTCCTTCAGTGGATGAATGGATAAAAAAAAATGTGGCATATATACACAATAGAATTTTGCTCAGCATTAAAACAGAACAAAATCATGGCATTTGTAGGTAAATGGATGGCTTTGGTGAAGATTATGCTAAGTGAATTTAGCCAATTCCAAAAAAATAAATGCCAGAATGTTTTCTCTGATATAAGGAGGTTGACTCTTAGTGGGGTAGGGAGGGAGAGCATGGGAGGATTAGATGAAGTCTAGATAGGGAAGAGGGCTGGAAGGGAAAAGGAGGGGGCAGGGGATTAGCAAGGATGGTGGAATGTGGTGGTCATCATTATACAAAGTACATGTATGAAGACTTGAATTGGGTATCAACATACGTTATATACAAACAGAGATTTGAAAAATTGTGGTATATATGTGTATTAATAATTGTAATGCAACAAAAGTACATGAATTGGCATGAACATACTTTATATACCAAGATATGAAAAACTGTGCCCTATATGTGTAATAAGAATTGTAACGCATTATACTGCTGTCATGTATTTAAAAAAATAAAATCAATAAAAAAGAAAACAATTAAATGGTCTTAAATATATGACTGAGTCCTCCAATTCCACTAGTAGTTTCCTTCAATTTTTCTCTTGTATAATGATAAGACTCCCTTTTAAAACTAGTTGCATTGGTTTTCATATTTTGATGGAGAGAAAAGGCATAATAATATAAAAATTGCATATGCATGTGCAAATACACATGGGTTTGTATATATTACTTCTCAAGCATTTTGTGATGACTATTTGAAAACCCAAATTTTACAATACATTAGTTCTATACAATGTCAGGTGATAATAAAGTTTTCCAACAAATTTGAATGAAAATGATCTGTATGTGTTCTCTGTTGTTATATAGTTAATTACTCTAGAACATAGTAGCTTAACATAGTTGTTATTTCAATTTCTATGGGTCGGGATCCCAGGTGTGGATGCATGCTTATGCCTCCTTCTGAGATTCCCAATTGATATTTCTTTGGGTGCCTCTAACCTAAGATGTCTGTCAGGGCTGCTATTAAGATGTAAGCAGATGCATCTAGCCGCACAATGGACTATGATGATCCACTCTGAACTGTAGCTATTGGATGGCCTTTGATCCTTACTTTCTGTTGTCTGAACATCAATTTCTTGCCCTTTTGCCAAGTGGCTGATCATGGGACCTCTTACAACACAGTAGTCATATTCTTCCATAGGCAGAGATGACTGAGAAAGAGGTGGAGGGTGGGAGATGAAACTCAAAATTATTTTTGTAACCTAATCTTGGAGAAAATATATCATCATGTTTTTATGTGTTTTACTAATAGTAAATCACTAACTACAACCAACCCATATCAAAGAAAGAGGTTTTATAACACCATGTGAATATCTGGGAAGGGTTTAATGGATATTTTAGGGGCTAAATCAGGTCAAATGTTTTTGTTGGTTTCCTCTCACTTTCTGGTACTCACATCCTTCACAATTCAACTTTGACACACATAAAATATGTCTCAAAATCAAAATGTAAATTTCTGTCATTTTTTCTGATGACCCCCACAACCCCCACCAAATGTTTGTTGTGAAAGTGTACTTTATATACGACATGCTTATGCATCCCTCTAAGATTCCCAGTTGATATTGTACTGTCATAATAACCACATTCATTTACTCACACTGTGCATGTTTAATCTCTGTCTTTATGAGACAGGAAGTAAAATTAGTATTTACATTATTCATAGCCAGCATGCATGGCACTCTTTATATCAATTAGTTATGTCAATGGTATTAAGCAGGTTTTAGAAATTAAATCTAGAGTAATCCCTCCCAAGTAGTTTGTAAACAACTAGTATATGTTTTTTAACTATTTTTAATTCTTTAGGTTACACTTAGTCCTCATATTAATTGTAAGATATGAGGTGCTTTTTGGTTAAAAATGAGAATTGAATACAGAACTTATGTTCTTGAAGCTTTTCCAATCTTCCAAAAGATACAAATTCCGGAAATTAATGCATCAAGGAAAATTCAGTTTGAAAACACTGTGGTTAATTTTTCTTTTTCTGAACTTAGATTGATGCTTTTATATTCACTATTTGTGCATTCTGTTTGGTAAAACAATTTATTCATGATCAAAATGTGATTTCTGGGAAAATATTAATTTTAATGTTTGGAAGTTACTTTTACATTTTGTACTCATTCTAAACATAATACAAATTTAACTTAATTTTTTATAATTTTGATAAAATATATTCTCAGGATAGTTTTGGTTTTTGACAATCATCACAAGTTTATTGCCAGAATTAGGTTTACTCTATTTATAGAAGAAGAAACTTGATCAGAGATGATAAGGGATTTAATCATGTTGATAAAACCAGCATAGACCATGGGCAAGAATTCCACTGTGATAATTTTTGTTTGTTTTTTGCACAGCTGGGGATGAGATCTCTTGGCGCCACACATGCCAGGCCAAGTATCTCCCATTGAGCTGCACCACCAGGCCTTACACTGACTTGTAAACCTAAGTCTTAAATAATTGCACAGTCTTTGTGAAGGGCATTGTATATAGGTACTTTTAAGATCTATTATATTTACTGAATTAAGAACAACTTTGTTCATTTCAATTAATCTTCAATTGTTTCTCTCAATAATTTTCTTTTTCTTTCTCACTTAAATCTCAGTGTTCACAGAAATGTCTACAAATGTAACATGGTACATAGATAATAATAACCTACTCTAATATTCTGGCAAGGAAAGTCACAAAAATTCCACAAACAATAATACTGTTTTTGGAATTATTCTCCTAACTTTCTATTTAAAAATTAAAAGCAACATATGAGTTTGATTAGTTTACTCATTTACTGCTCATTTTATGCCCCTCTCTATCCTTCCCTCTTGTGCCCACAATTGACAACAGGACCAAGAAGAAGGACTGGCATCTCTTTGGGCACTTTGTTAAAAATATTTTGAATGAATGAAACAATAACATATGAAACTCATCACCACTACCTCTGTGGTAGTAATACTTTTCATGTGAGGTGTTCCCAAAAAGTTCTTCTGTAGAACAAGGAGAGAGGGTTTAGAGGTGGAATGATTGGGTTATGAAAGCTTTAACATAATCAGTGTGTTAATATGATGATAAAGATTAACTGGTTAGTAACTATAGGCAGGTAGGGTGTGCCTGGAGCAGATATGTCATTGCAGACATGCTTTTGAGGCAAATACTTTGTACCTGGTAAGAGGAATCTCTCTCTGCTTCCAGGTATCATGTCTTCACCTGCTTTCCTCTGCCACACCCTTCTTTCATAATGTTCTGCCTCATTTTGGGCTAAAAGAAATTTAAGCAGCCATATATGGACTAATAACTCTGAAACCATGCCCCTAAGTTAAATTTTCCTCCTCTAATTATTCTTTTCAATTCTTTTGGTCACAGCCATGAAAAAGCTGACTAAAACAACTACTGAAAAAAAAATATAATTAAAACAGTATATTCTTCCACGTCAATGAAATTAGAGAAAGGAAGCAAAAGAAAGCTTATTTTTGGGGGCGAAATATCAAAATCTGTATGGTGAGTCAAAAGTTGACTGAGGATAGAAACTGGAGTATCAGATACTTTATCCAGTTTTATTTAATAACCGTGAAGCAGTTCCAATTAGCAGCCAAGCATTTCCATATATAACACGCTTTAATTTCTCAGGAGACATGTCTACACAAATTCTTAAAAGATTTAACTATCCTCCCTCATTAACTCTTCTACCCACCCCCTATGATTTTGCTAACCTGGGAAGTACTAATCCAAATGCAAAGGAAACTTAATTATCCAATGAAAAATATTATTTGTCATTACAAAAATTAAGGGAAGGTTAAAAACTTTTCTTCATCTTTCTTTCATTTTATTCCCTAACTCATACTCAGGGTTCTTCAAAGAAACAAAAGTAATTATATGAATGCAAGATATTTATTTAGGATATTGGTTCATGTGATTATAGAAGAGAGTGAGTCCCAATGTCTACAGGGGCAATCAACTTTTAGTGGGTCAGGCGAGATGAAGGTTCAGTTTTAGTCTATGTCTGAAGACCTAAAGAGCAGGAGAACTAACAATGTAGTTCCTGACTCCAGATTCAGTCTCAAATCCAGGAAGTTGAACATTTGAATTCCCAGCTGTAAGGGAATCAGGAATCAGGAATGCTTTCTTTTTCAGCCATTTTGGTTCTGTTTCAGCTTTCAACTGATGAGATGAGGCCAAGCCACATTGGGGAATAACTACTCTATTCAGTTTATTCATTTAAATTTTAAACTTCTCCCAAAACACAACCAGATAGATGTTTAACCAATTATCTTGGCACATCATGATCCATTCAAGTTGACACATAAAACGATGTCAACTTATACCCCTTGGATAGATTTTAGTCAGAATATCAAATAAAATGTAAATTGGTTCATGACTGTAGTAAAGTAGCATAATTTGAGAGCTTCATCATGTATTATTCAATTCAGTAAAATAATATTAAATTTTACAAGAATAGTCTATTGAATTTCATTTTTACAGAGACTATTAATAATTAAAAAATAAAAATAAAAATTCATGCCATCTTCACTTTCAAAAAGCATTAACATTAAAACCCTTGTATTTGTTTTAAAATGTAATTTTATATATGAATTAAAAACAGAAAGTTAACTGTGACAAGATATGGTAATTATAACCAATTTTAGGAAGTAGTTTTTTAAATGAATTAATTCATATTACAACAAAGCTGCACAATTGTTCTTTCAAGGTCTAGTTAATAATTCCATTCCTAAATAGAGTTAATTTCTGGTATACTAAAATAATATGAATAGCATCAATAATTTGTGTGGAGTCTTAGACCTGGTGTAATTGGGTTGTAAATCCTCTAACAAGGTTTTACCTTTACGCATCTTGAGCCAGGTTTTCCCTGATTTGGCCTCTTTTCCATTTCATATATTTTAGTAACAGGATCTGAGTGATGAAGTCCTTAGAGAATGGGTTCTTTTTAGGGCAAATTTAAATCACTGTAATATCTCAAAAGTCTCAGGCAATATTTCATTTCTAAATTTTCCAACATGTTGGATTTGAGTGAAGAAGATTTGCATTAGGTAAGGAATAAAAAACATTTATGATGTGGCAAGAAAAACAGTCTGAAAAAAATAAAGTAAAACTTATGTGCCAAGAATCTGCTATAAGTTTCAGCTAAGTAGACAGAATGAGGAATTCAGAAACTACATTTCACAAAAAAACTGAGAAAAATTGTATGGTGAGGAGATAGGGAATTAGAGAATTTCTGTGAAGACTGTCTATGTAAGGAAAATAGCAGTGTTAATGAAGTCATCAACAAAAGAATACCTAAGAGGAGTTGTGGAATGTAAGGTTGTAATGAGAAATCTAGAACACAGAGACCAAATCCCAGGTCTTACCATTTTCTAAAGTGTCTTGTGAAGAGCTACTTAATCTCTCTGATTCATCTTTCTTATGTTTAAAAAGGGATTCATTAGGCATGAGTCAAACAGTCACAAATAATATTAAAAGAAATGCAGCTGTATATGTATTTAGTAAAGGAATATTAACTGTGATCTCCTAGTGTTGTTTCTGATAATTATAATGATGGTGGTGATGAGGACCTATCAAGTAATATCAGATGCTGTTAACTCATTTAAGCTTGTCATATTACATCATCAATAGCATGTTGACATAAATTCTTTTTCATCTTAGTCATATTTGTAGCCTATTTTTTTATTCATAGGACACAAACACTGTCTTTAATACTTGCCGGAGTACGGCTGCAGCAGAATAATCGGGGGGGGGGACGAACAACTTGTGTAGATTGATACAGCAGGAGTAGGAGCCGTTTATTGCAGGACAGGAGCAGTATTTATACATTCCACACAGCTTATCTAATTAGCATAAACTAGATACATCAGTCAACCAATCAGGAATCTCTACACTAATGGCTCGGTTTTGTTACTTCTCAAACCACTCCCTCTGACATTTTGCCAGGCACCATCCAGACTTGTTTACGAACTCTAACATTCCCCTGGCAAAATGCCAGGTGTTATTTTGACTTGTTTACAGACTCTAACAAATACTAAACCCATTCACATTTACATAATCCCAAACAATTCCCTATTATAACATTTTTATTGAAACTTGTTGAAATCATCTCTATATACCTTAATTTATATGTAGTAAGATAGACTAAATACTAAGTCACAGTTAAAGAGTATGTTCTGCTTACTAAATCACATCAAATTTTGAAAAAAATAAAATGTCCAAATCCTTAAAAATCAAGTCAAAATAAATCATTTCTGTGTGACCAATTAGCTCAGGAAGACAGTAGTCAAATGCGTCTTCTGGAGAATTACCAGAAGGTTAGATAGTTAGAATTGTAGATTTAACAACAGTATGGATTATACCCATCTAACATACACAAAGCACAGACACTGAAATTTATATGCTTACTCTGTAAAGACACTAGACATAATGCTGATTCAATAACTTGCTTTGACCATCAGTGACTCAGTTTAAAATCAAAACCAAAGTTTAAAATCAAACCAAAGGATTATGCATCTCCTTAGGTAAAGTTTGCAAGAGCTTAAAAACTGCCAATCCTCATATAAAGTCCATCATTGTCTATCCTGCATGATCTTGAGGTGGGGCAGCCGAGCTGCATGGAGTTCATCAGATAAGAATGGTTACAACTGGACCAAGGTAGAGGGGGGTTCTGAATGGAAAGGACCACCATAGCTGCCGTCTGCTCAGGGGTCAAAATATCTTGTGGGAGCAGCTCAGAAAACCCTGGCTCTCAAGACAGATGCTTCCTTCAATGTGTTAATCATACACCCTTTCATTCTTTTTTCTTTCTTTCTTTCTTTTTAATGTTTTAGTTGTTGATAGACCTTTATTTTATTTATTTATATATGGTGGTGAGAATCAAACCCAGTGCCTCACACATGCCAGGCAAGTGCACTACCACTGAGCCCCAGCCCCAGCCCCCATCCATTCATTCTTCAAAGCACATCTCACTAAAATTATTTAGATGATTTGTCAATGTTTGAGGCTATTTTTGAGAGTACATTCAAATAACAACTGTGGTGCCACCCAGCCCTAACGTTAAACATTGTTTCTTTTTCTAGGAAAAACCCCAGAATTTCAAGAAAAAACAACTTGACTGCTAAAAATAAATTTTCTTTTATTAACAAATGCAACTTTTATGGGTAAGCTAACATAACTCAGAATATTCAGTAACTAGACAACAAATAAAGGGAAATAGGTGAACTATTTCTTTTGAACTTCAATAATTACTTTCATTTAAAATATATAGCTCTCTCCTTATAATGGCATCAATAAGCATTTCATTTCCTCCAAAGTTATCAGAAAACTTAAGAAAAGAAATGGGAATAAAATTATTATAATTTAGTTTACTTAAAAGAACAAATTTGGAGAATACAGGAAAATAAGTAGTTAGTGCATTGAGCAGATGAATGAACATGGTATAACAACCAACATGTATTTAAGATTTACTGCAGTTTCTTGCTTAGTTTACTCCTACTCCTTTGATTAAAGTTGAACTGCCTTGAGGTATATAATAATTTCATCACTGTAGAAGTGAACACAAAACTGTGCTTGAAAAAGACTGAGCAAAACATGTTTGTCTAAAAGACTAGTTCTATCTACTACCACACCTAATAAAGCAAGAAGAATGACTTTTAAAGCAATTATTTCTTATTTTTATTGGATTACATGTTTCAAGGAAGCTGGACACTGGAAAAGTACATCTTGTTTTAATTATATCATATGAAGGTATAAAAAATATTTTGGAAAAATATAAAGAATGTAACTTGACATTGGCATGTCTGTATTTCTTGACCTGTCTTTGTTCCATTTTACATCCTACATGGGAAAGGAATTTGGTGAGAAACACAGCACATGACTTGGACAGTGGAATTGCCTGAATTGGAGGCACTAGATTAGATTTTATAGCATCTCTTATTAACAAAGATTAATAGTGAATCAATAGATATCCATTAGGACTGAGAAATCAATATAGATGACATTTGTGTCTTCCTGTACCTGAACTCCTTCCCTGTCTCCTTTCCTTTACCCTTTTCTCTAGATTCTTAGTACTTTATAATAAGTTTCAAACTGTTAGCATTTTTTCCCTCTAAAATCAAATTTCCAATAACTTCCTTTTGATTCAACACAGTAACACAATATGGTATTCATTTCCTTGTTTTCAGCAATTTAAACCTCAGCTGTAGATAGCTCAGTCTTCCTTTACTGGTTCTTTGGAGTATCTCTCACCTATGGTTTTGCTGGGATGGTCATTCTTCATAGTTTGTTCTACTTGACAACAACATTGATCAAGAATTAAGACAGGACAGGCCATGATCATATTGCATCCCCTGAGAGGAGATTGGTTTACAAATGGGCACAAAGGGTTTAAATTCATTTTGATGCATATGGATTTACAGTTTTCCCAACACCATTTGTTGAAGAGTCTATGTTTTTTTCCATTGTATGTTTCTGGTGCCTTTGTCTAATATAACTGTAATTATGTGGGTTAGACCTCTATTCTATACCATTGATCTACCAGTCTGTTTTCATGCCACTACCATGCTGTTTTTGTTACTGTTGCTCTGTAGTATAATTCAAGGTCTGGTATAGTGATGCCACCTGCTTTATTCTTCTTGCTAAGGATTGTTGTAGATATTCTGGGTCTCTTATTTTTCCATATGAATTTCATGACTGATTTTTCTATTTCTGTGAGAAATGTCATTGGGATTTTGATTGAATTGCATTAAATCTGTATAATGCTTTTGGTATTACGGTCATTTTGACAATATTAATTTTGCCTATCGAAGAACAAGGGAGATCTTTCCATCTTCTTTGATTTCTTTCTTTAGCGTTCTGTAGTTTTCACTGTAGAAGTCTTTCACCTCTTTTGTTAGGTTGATTTCCAAGTATTTTATTAAAAAAAATGGACACAAGGATCAGGAACTTCAAATGATCTTGTGAACCTTCCTGATTGGAATGCTAGCTAACACTGTCTTTGTTGGGACTATTAGCTGTTGAGCAGACACAGTTATGATTTCCAGAAGTCATCCTCCTTGGTCAGGCTCAAAGCTTATCTGTAACAAGAACTCATAGGCTCATATAAGAGACACTCACAGATAAGCCAAATGGACAAATGATGGTAGACCCAGGGCAATATTATCTTACCCCTAATTTCATCTGAAGTAAACACCTGTGCTACAAAGAATCAGCAATTGTCTTTTGTTTTTAGTTACACTTCTTTAATACATGAGTGAATGTATAACCCAAAACTAAAGCCTTTGTATTGTTAACCACATAATTAATGGCAGAATCAATGGAAATGTGAATTTGTAGAAAATTAAAATACTATAAGTATTTATTGTACAATAATTGATTATACATTTGTTAATTTACATAGAACTTTAAGTTTTCAAATGTTTTATAATTATCTGTTTATTGTATTTCATAATTATTCTCTGAAATATTAAACACAAGTGTGAGTTCTTTCAGGTATTTAACACAAACACAGTTACTCAAATTTCAAGGTAGATTATTACTTAGAATGTCTTAAAGTCTATTTTGGGACTTTTCCTTTGAACTTAGTAACTCTTTTCCTTCTCTTACTCATTTTCTACTCTTTTTCCCACCTCTGCATCACTGATCGGTTGGACTTCTGGCAGTGTGAGAATGAATGATTGACAGGCATCTGAAAATGCCTCCACAAACTCCATCCACCCAAATACATATGTGGTTCTATGAGAAATCATCTCTACTGTAGATAGAAAAATGAATGGAGTCTATGGTCAAAGTATAACCCTGGGAATGATAAGCACATGATAACCAAAGACTTTATTTGCATGTAACTTTCACATGCTCTGCACATATCTCACAAATATAAAAATAACCAATTACATGGAGAATCAAATCCTCGTGGGAAATCTCCCTCTTCACACACACAAAGAGACTAGTTCTATGCAAATTAACAAATGTATCATCAATTATTGTATAATAAATACTTACAGTATTTTAATTTTCTACAAATTCACATTTGTAGAACCCACTCTATACCAATGTTATTTTTTTAAACTGCAAAATGTGATAAAGTCATGTCTCCAGGTCACAAAATAACACAATGAAAATGATGTCTCAGCTGTTATTAAACACGACATACAAAAATATTTCATAATTTTTCACACTGCCTAGAAAACCTCAAATCATTGAGAATCTTTTGAAAACCTAAATGCTTATTTTCATAAACTTATCCATCATAACTTGAAACACTGTGTTCCTCTTATGAATTATTCTTTTCTGTGATTATTCTTACTGCTCTTTATTGAAATATTATTATTCTTATCCCAAATATTTTAAAATTCCAGTTAATATAGCTATCATTTTTAAGTCACTGTAGAGAAAATATTTCTATATTTTACTTGAATCATGTTCCTTCAAATACATTCTTTGAATTCAAAGAAGGAATGCCAAAAAGTAACCACACTAAATCTATAGCCTACCCCCACTTTATTTTTCCCCAAGTAGAAAAATACTCAGAATGCATTAGTCAGTACCATACTACCAAATATTTCCTGCCAAACATGACTGTTGAATTGGCGAGCTGTAATATTTTTAGAAATCTAGAACTAGTCTTTTCATTTATCTTTCAATGTTATGTTAATAAAACTATAACACATTCATTCTAGTCTTATGATATTTTCCTGGAGATATGTAATTTTTTACTTATTGCCCCACCAGTGTAGATGGATTGAAACCATCACAGAACTGAAAGAGCCATGGTCATACCTCAGCTTCTAGGCATTAAATCCACAAACACTCTTCAGCAGCTGATGATCTCTGAGTATTCAGGATAAAGTCCCCATCCTATACCAACATCTGAGCTCCCCTCAAGTATTCCTTTACAAAAGATTACTCTGGTTACCTATAAATTATCATTATGTTTCATTATATTAATTTAGGCTCCATTTTTTAAAATATACTCATATAGGCCAAAGTATTTTAAGTAAAGAATCACTTTCCTTTCATTACTTTACTTGATTCAATTGAAATTGTCAATGTTTGACAATACTTTGCTAATAAAATTTCATAGTGATAAGTTTGAGCACAAATTTTACTTTAATAGCTTGGTGCACATATGATTACAGATACCTAATTGCCAATCTCCTAGTCTTACTATGCACAATCTTTTATGTACCACTTTAAAACCAAATTTCTCATCATTTACTATGTTATTCATGTACTTAAAACTCTTTAGCAACAGGAGGAAAGCACAAGTCATGTTCTCTTTGTCTACTCAAGCTTTTGAAAGAGCAAATCATGTTTCCTTTCTATCTTGAAAGGTTTGTGATTATTAAAATTTATATGACAGTCTCTCCCTTTTATACAAATAGAATAATGTTTTAATTCTCTGCTCCTATACAGGAAAAATATATTTACTGATGTACCATGAACATAAAAATCCATAACCTAAATTATCTATAGCTAACTGATTAGATTGAAATATAGAAGAAAGCCAGAAATAAGAATGGGGATGTGCTGAATTTGGATATTACTGAGTCTCTATGAACCAACATGTTTCTCTACTAAATTTAATATCAAAACTCTATAGAGTAATTTAATTATGAAAAATCAATTAAGAGAGTGTAAGAGAATTAGTGTTCCATTTTTTTTTTTCCTAAATAGAGTGCATTGGCTATTAAGTACACTGGAATTAAAGGAAAGTATAAGCTATTGATTTCTGCAGAAGGTTGGCGAGTGCCCTTAGATGAGGTGTGGTGGTTCAGGGAAATAGAGGTCATGAAATGGAGACATCAGAAAAGTTAACTGATACATGTTGGTGCTTCAAAGATTAAAGACCTAACAGTTGTCAGCAGAAAGAGCTCACCTTGGCTTTTAGGTTCCTGACTCTCTGCCTTTAAAGAATTATAGCAGTAGTGAATTTCATGAGGAATCAAAAAAAAAAAAAACCCACTTAAACTGTTCACAGTAATTTATATCTGCACTAATACATACTTAGA
Organism: Marmota marmota marmota; assembly: GCF_001458135.2. Lineage (NCBI taxonomy): Eukaryota > Metazoa > Chordata > Mammalia > Rodentia > Sciuridae > Marmota > Marmota marmota. Next base: position 45,035,529 of record NW_025999968.1, on the reverse strand, counting down.
AAATATACTTAGAAAATGTTTTCACTTAAAATTGAGGAAGTATGTAAATTTTAATCATATACAATAAAAAACAGTCTATGTTCATTTATATTTAAAGGTGTGTATTTATACATGATTATGTACAGATACATTTTCAGAACAATGGAATTGCTTTACATGTTAGTATTGCATGCACTACTATCAGATAACATGAAAAATGCTAATACTAAGGAATCAGGCAAGTAATTTCAACTCAACCAAATTTTAACGAATTCACAGTTAAAAGCTTTTTGAGTTTACACTAAATAAATATAAAATTTAGAATTTTTTATAGTGTTTTTTGCATTTTCCACTCAATATATAATACCCTGAGATAATATAAACATACATGAATATTGTAAGATTAACTCACATTATGAGAAGTCAGAGGACCCTCACATGGAGTCCTCAGAACTGGATGGAAGATTCTTGCCTAAAACCCCTGTAACGATTCAGACCTCAGACATCCCACATTCCAGGAGTCATGGTTCGCAGTTGCCTCATTCATTTCCTGAAACTCTAACTTTCTCTGTGCAGCATGGATTGTGTTAACTTCATAAAACTAAAGTATTTAAATGGATTAAAATATATTTAAGTATTTGGGGAACGTTTGGGAGATACTTCACAAGAATAGAAATTAACCTACGAGGGACTGAGTAACAAAATTATTTTAAACTGTTAAATTGAGTCATTAAGAAATAGATTTATAGGGCTGGGGTTGTTGCTCAGTGGCACGGCACTTGCCTCACACATGTGAGGCACTGGGTTCCATCCTCAGCACCACATAAAAATAAATAAACAAAATAAAGATATTAAAAAAGAAATAGATTTATACAAAAGAACTAAATGTTAAGCAAAAAAACAAGGGGCTGTGTTAGGGTTTGTAAACAAGTCAGGATGGCGCCTGGCATTTTGCCAGAGGGAGTGGTTTGTGACATAACACCAGGGAGTCATTAAGTGTGGAGATTCCTTATTGGTTGACTGCTGTATCTAGTTTATGTTAATTAAGATAAGCTGTGTGGAATGTATATATACCCCTCCTGTGCTACAATAAAAGGGCTCCCACTCCTGCTGTATCAATGTACACAAATTGTTCCTTACCCCCAGGTTATTTTGCTGCAGCCGGACTGCGGCAGGGCTGATTTTAAAATCAGCATATTACAGTGATATAGCCACATCAATATTTATAGCAAAACAATTCCCATGAGCCATGGAACCAACCTAGATGCCCATAAACAGATGAATGGATGAAGAAAATGTGGTATATATACATAATGGGATACTACTCATCCATAAAAAAAGTATGATTTTATGACATTTGCTTGTGAATAGATGGATCTGGAGACTCTCATGCTAAGTGAAATAAGCCAATCCCAAAATATCAAAGGTCAAGTGTTTTTGCTGATATATATATATATATATATATATATATATATATATATATTAAAATGGGGGCAGGGAGAAGAGAAGTATGGTAGAGTGGACAAATGAGGAATAAAAGGGAGAAATGGGGATTAGGAATACGAAAAATAATAGAATGAATTTAACATAATTTTCCTATGTACCCATATAAATATACTTAAGTGAAACCCACCATTGTTCCCACCCACATGAATGGGGTCCAAATTGGAATAAGACATATCCTAATGCTTGCATAATTTTATCAAAATGGATTCTACTTTCATAATTAAGAAGAACCAATAAAATACATTTTTAAAAAAGCTAGGGGCTACTTTCCCTCAGAGGTAGTAAAGATGCTGATGACTTTCTGGCTCTCTGATTCCACCACACATATTTTCTTTGTCAATTAATTGATCTTTCTCTGAATATTAAAAACATGAGAGCATATAGCATGGAATCTCACCAAAGTGTAGCATTTTGAGGCATGAAATGAAAACGCCTTTAATTTGACCTCTCAGTTTATATATTATTTTCAATGGACTAATTTTCATTGATATATCTTTGATAGTTTCTGCTTCTTTATCAGTAAAATTTCTGGTCAAGTTCTTGAGCATGATTTCCTCCATAGTGTAATCTAGTCCTAAAACAACTCTTCTAGGTAAATGGAACAAGAAAAATTCAAACAACTCCAATGTCCTCCTGCTATGCAAACTCTTTTTCATAGATTATTTTGTTGTCATTATTATTTTTGTTTTTCTCTTTTAAGAAGGACAACACTGTATGTATTTTGTGTTGAACCTGATAATGTATTTTTTCTGATTATCATGAATTTTAAGCAGTAATAATCATTGCTTAAAATGATAATCATTTTCTTAGCTAAATGGTAAACATAAAATATTTTTCATTCTAGTTACTACTCCTGAGTTTGAAGTCTATGAGTCTCACAAAGCTGAAAGTGTCTGCTAATGTTGCAATTTAAAAGTTCACTAAAAGGTCTGTCCCCATTTTTCCATCTTTCCTCTGACAAATAGGTAAATAGAAAATTTCCATTCATGAAGTATATCTATCTTGTAAAGATAGAAATGAATAGGTGGTTAACTAACGGCATTAAACGCAACCTGTGTCTATGCATGTATGTCAGCACTGTTAATACCAAATTGTTACAAACACTAGCCACCTGTTTCTATCACTGTTACTTGCCTCCTTCCTCTTCTCTCTATTATTTGGATATTCAAAGATTTTTGATAATTAATCATACGAAACTATTTAAACATGTTTTTGCCCCGAGAGGCCTTTCAAATAATTAGCCTCTTTGCAAGTGTTCAAAGTTGTAGCACATTATGCCAAGATCATAAAATCTCCAAAGTGTTTTCTTCTTTCAGCTGATTTACATTAACCCAATCTTTCTTTATTCCCAATTGTTGAATAAAACATAGACAGAAGATGGCACTGTTTCTTCATTGTTTAAAATTACCTACAAAGAAATCTCTCCACTATGAACAAAAAAGAAATTTTTTAAGAGGCTACCTGCAAGGAAGAAATACAGTCTTATTATAAAATGGAGGTAAGTCTACATGGCTTAAAGCATAATTTATTTAAACATAAGAATTGAAAATAGTTTAAATTAAACATGGAAACCTAAACAGTGAAATGTAATTACTTTCTACTGAATCGCAGTAACAGCTCATTTTATAACACAGTATTAATTACATACGAAAAGATGAAAAGTATCCCAGTCGATTTAATATGGAGATTGGAGGGGAGCCGATACTCACTTGGGAGGTTATAGCTCATCTTCACTTTTAAAAATCATGAGATCTCAGACAAGTTACTTCTTTTTTTTTTTAATTTTTAATTGTGGGTTGTTCAAAACATTACAAATTTCTTAACATATCATATTCCACACTTTAATTCAAGTGGGTTATGAACTCCCACCTTCACCCCATACACAGATTGCAGAATCACATCAGTTACACATCCATTGATTTACATATTGCCATACTAGTGTCTGTTGTGCTCCGCTGCCTTTCCCATCCTCTACCCTCCCCCCTCCCCACCTCTCNAGACAGATTAAAATACGAAGCTGACTTTAAACATTGCTATCATTTTATGTCCATAAAACATAAAAGAACCATTTGGTATTTCTTCAATGTTGGTTCCAAATATGTTAAAATACACAAGCATAATCAACACTTTAATGTCATAGCACATTTTCTCAAAGCTTTTTACTCTTAACATAACTTTAGACACAAATAATCACTTTCTTTTTGTACATTCATGTCTCAAATGTCTCCTCAACACTGGGAGTCTACCTTTCCTATCCTAGTGACACGTGCCTATGTGGATTTTTCAGCAAAGACAGGAGACGTGCAAGTAGCTATAATGGTAAATCTCGAATGAGATCAAATACTTCACAGAAGACAATGAAACTTTCTTGGAATTTTGAAAAATATTGTGGGCAACATTAGAAGATAATATTTCATAAAGAAAAAATTAAGACAAATCTCAAATGGCAGGGAATCCCTATCAAAAATTTGAGTAGCACAAGCCTGAAACATTAAGCAAAATGTTTACGTTCTACACATGAACTTGTGTCATTACACTCCTTGAATTCTTATTTATTTGCATAAGTAGATCTTGTGAAATATTTGTATTTCTTTGTTGTACATTTGCTGTACATATTTAGTTTTTGTGCAAGACTAAATTCTTGCAGAACAGAGATTTTGCATTAAATATAAAGACCAAAGTCATCACTGCAACAAATAGGTTGATTTTTTAAAAAATTCTCATTTTCATTAGGGTTTTAGGGATAAACAAGACCAATAGGACATGTTAGATATATTAGAGGTTATTTGTTATGGAGGTCAAAAAGTTCTACAATATTCTGTATACAAGTTCTAGACCCAAGAAATCTGGGGGTGTAATTCAGTCTACATCAGAAGACTTGAGCACCTGAAAAACCAATGGTGTAACTCCGGGTAGTAGACCGAGATCTCAAGAAGGGGCTGCATGAAGAGGATAGCCTGGGTCTAAAGGTTCAAGAACCAGGAACTCCAATGTCTGCAGGCAAGAGAAGACGGATTGTCTTAGTTGGAGAAGTGGGAGACAATTTGTCCTTTCTCCATCTTTTCTCTTCATTCTGCCTTTAACAAGTTACATTATGTCTGCCACATATGTGAAGGTACATATTTTTCACTCACTCTGATGATTTCAATGCTGATCTCTTTTGGAAACACCCTCACAGACACACTCAGAAATAATATTTTGCCCTCTATATGGGCATCATCAAACCTAGTTGGGTTGACACAAAAAATTAAACCATCCAACTTAGTGTCCTACACTATAAGCTACATTACCACTTCTTCACTTCTTCCATACCCAAACATGGCAAAGTAATGTGAACATCTCTAAATAGTAGAACCTTCCATATAGCAAGAAAAATGAGAACATTATGTACTCTTATACTCAGAAGTTCTGTTTCCCTGCCTTCAAATCCCTTGTTGTCTGTTCTTTATTTTCAGTAACTAGAATTTTTCGAGAATCCTATTAACCAGTTTCATTTTTTTGTTTGTTTGAAGGGCTGGTATACTTAGAGATTTGATAAGAAAACTGCTTGAAGTTATAGTTTAATATTTTATTTCCCTGTTTCTTTGAAATATAGTCACATGTTATATATATAGTTGACTTCTGGATTTTCTTGTCTCTGTGAAACAGTTATTTGTTTTGTTTTGTTCTTAAAGAGAGAATGTTCTCAGAATGGAGAGTAAAGGAAGGAGGCTGAGGAATGTAAGGGAGAAATAAATGATTTAAGATATCTCTTTCTTCTCTTACTCTACACAAGTTACTCTGTCCCTGTAGGGTAGCTTCTTACCTAGGTATAATATCATTCTACTACTCTTAGTGAAGATTTTTTTTTCAATCTTAAAAAATTATTTTCTATCTGTCCATATTAGCACTTGTTTACAATTATATATAACATTTGTGTAGTCTGTAAATATAAGTAGATTGGACATTATTTTCCAGGAAGTTGGCATGAATGATCTTCTTTAAAAAATAAATCTTTGAGTATAGTTTGATGGTCTCATATGAATTAGTTTATACAGTACAATTTTGGTTTTGTATATTTATCCATTTTCATTGTATATTATTTTTTAAAACTCTTATTTTGTTGATCCTATTCACTTATTGAATGTATCATTTTACTTCAGGTAATAATATATGTTATGGAATATAAAACCTTGATATTATTTAGAATAGTAAAAAAATAAAATATTTTAAATATACATAGTTGGTGAAAGTTAATTTTTTTAGTATTTTTTACTTATTTACTTTTGTTGTTTTATATATACATGACAACAGAGTATATTTTGACATATATAGATGGTGTGTATTTTATTGTAATTAATATTCCATTCTTGTGGTTGTATATGATATGAGATTCACTGGGGTATACTCATATATGAACATAGGAAATTATGTTGAATTCTTTCCACTATCTTTCCTATTCTTACCCCCTTCCCCTTCCCTTCATTTCCCTTTGTTTAATTCAGTGAACTTCAATTCTTCCTCCTCCTTTGTTGTGTGTTAGTATCTACATATCAGAGAGAACATTTGACTTTTGGTTTTTGGAAATTGGCCTATTTCACTTAGCCAGATAGTCTCCAGATCCATCCAGTTACCAGAAAAATTTATAGTCATTTCTTTTTATGGCTGAGTAAAAGTCTACGATGTATATATACAAGAATTTTTTCATCCATTCATCTGTTGAAAATCATCTAGTAGTTGGGTTCCAGAGCTTAGCCATTGTGAGTTGAGCTGCTATAAATCAATGTTACTGCATCACTATATTACGCTGATTTTAACTCCTTTAGATATATACAAGAAAAAGTGGTATATCCAGTTCAAATGGTGGTTTTATTCCTCATTTTTTTTTTGAGGAATCACTACGCTGCTTTCCAGAGTGATTGCACCAATTTGTAGTCCCACCAGTAATGCAGAAATGTAATGAAAGTTAATTTCTTGATGCTATCCAATAATGAACTTTATGAAGCAACAGAAATACACAGTAAAATTTGTCTTAACTACACTCTTGGTGCAACAAAACCTCATAAATTATGAATTTATCAATAGCTTAGTTATAAACTTATTACTTAAACTTTTCAACTCAACAGAAACCACCAACAGCCACCAACTATATCTTTCCTCCTGTTTGTTATGAATAGGTTAACAAATTAATTCAATGTATATTACTAATACCCTCGTACATGCCACATCTTATGCCAGGTTTTTGCTATAAACTAACCACTTAAGAGACCTCTTTCTTTAAATGGAAATTAATCAAGTGTTTAAGTTTAAAATATCAAATGTGACAATTTGTTACAATGAAGAGTTTCTACAAAGAAGCTTTAAAAATATATTTGACTTAGTAAGCTAAGTTCTTATCTGAATGAAGCATAAACATTAAACTGATGGAGTAGGAGCAAAAGAGAAATAGTTTGTAGAAAGGCCCATGATAGGAAAGACTGAAATTTGGTGTAATTTGGGGATGGACAAACAGTAGAGTTAGTGCATTCAGAAGAAGCAGACATCTCAGAGTGCGGAAGCTTAGGGACTGTGATTAATAATAATATTCTTATTATTTGAACAGAAAGCTGCCATTAAAAGGTTTAAACAGAGAATTGACTTATTTATCAGAGAAATTTCAGCAGTCAGAAAGGGTACTGGTTTCCAGGAGACTTATATATTCAAATAAGGAATTTCAATGCATGAAATGAACTTAAGATAGTGTATATGAGAGATATTTGTGGAATAAAATCAACTAGAGTTTTAGTAGGTCAGATATACATTTACTGAGGTAAACATTCAGGAAGAGACACAATTCCCTTACCCTTATTTTACCATCATGGCCAAATACATTGACTGAACTATTTAAAAACAAAACAAAACAACCCACAAGCACTCCCCTTTGGAAGTACAAAGCATAGAGTGAAATCTCCACTGTTTAGTGACCAAGTAAATGCAATAATACAATACAATCATGAAAAAACAAGGGCTCTGCTTAGAGACAGTGGGATAGGCACCTGTCACTGTAAAGACAGGAAAGGTGACATGGAATGGTTAGTGCCAAAAGCAAAGCAAAGCCAGGCACCATGTAGGTATTTTAAGGAAATTCATTTTGTATATGGATATCTCTTTTCTCTTTGTATATGTGATTTTTGTGTGTTTACCTTTTTTCGTTAAATTATTTTTTGATAACTTATATGGAATTTTCCCCCTATGTACATATCCCAAACACTGCCCAAAATTCTGAAGTGTTCTCCATTTTTCACAGGTACAAAACCATTGTATCTTTAATTCATGGTGAAGGAAAGCAGATAGTGGTTACCATTCAGGAGTGGTATCAAATAGAAGGTTTTATGAAGGAACTTTCTTGAATGAAGCAAATAATTCTGAGTCTTTGTTTATATGATGCCTGCAAGTCAAATTATCAAGCTGTACACTTAAACATATAAGAACTTTTATATGAAAAATTTCTTCAATTAAAAATAAGTTAAGATTAATTTTAAAATGGGTGAGGTAAATAATTCTATCAGATCTTTCTGTGTCTGAGGTAAGGGATATAAAATATTAAACTACCCGAGTGAAAAAAATGAACGAGTGGACATTATAATTTGAATAGAAATAACTGAAAAGAGACCTGATAATTTTTAAGGCATTTAAATTATTATTGATTTCCAAATAGTGTTTAAATAGACTTTGTAGCTTCAGAAGTGAAACGAAAACAAGAGATAAAATTAATAGTTGGAGATTAGTGTTAGATTTCAAGGAAACTTCTAGAACATTTGATACTTCTTATAATAGCAACATATTGAGGTAGGAAGCTTAGACAGAGTATGTTCTAAGCAGACACAAGATGAATGGTTGACAGAGATATTAAGACACATTTCTACTGGTAATGGAATTAGCTAGGAATCCTTTCAGGCTTTTACTGACTTTGAAATAATAGGATTCAAAAATTTCTATTTCAACATACCAGAACTTATTACCCTAGCACAGCTGTTCTTGTAAGTATCTGAAGGCTGAGTTTCACATACCATTGATAATACCTCACTGTCTGACACATTTAACATGTTTGTTATCACCTTTGTAGTAGTATCTTTATAGACTTGGGTAGAGTGTCTAGTAGTGTTTTATATTAAATTTATTTCAATTTTTATGAGTTTATTTGAGTCTTATTCCTTGTCTTATTTCCTATTTCAAATTCCATATATTCTAGACTTAACAAAATAAAATTAAGCAAAGACTTTTTTCCTCAATTATTGTCTAAAGAAACATGCAATAAAAATACATTCACTAGTAGCATTTATTAACATTTAGTTTTCTGGTATATTCAGCTTTTAAAACATCCCCAATTATAAAATAAAATGGTAAAGGAAAACCTCAGCTTGACCTCGTTTTTAGGAGAATATTTCCATGAAGTATCAAAATAGTATAACAAAGATTTTAACATATTTTTGGAATTCCTGGATTATACAATTATAATAAATAAATGATAAGTGAATAAGTACTTGGAAATAGAACTGATCTAATATCAAAAATTTACTTTCACATGTAATGTCTATATTTAAAAACATATAAAACAACTAAAATCTAACGTATTATTATTTTATAGAAATATAAGGAACTTTAAAGGCCCTTGAAAGTAAATCAAAGTAAGGAATGCTATTCATGATATTTATTGGTATGGTATGATCAAATGACCCATCAGAACATACATGGGCTAATATGACTTACTGGTTTATATTGACTATCATCACCCTTGGGTAATCATAATGTTGAAATTAAAACAAAATAAAAATGTGCATTAACTACATTTTTGTGTGTTTTTTTTTTTTTTCATAAAAAGCCATTGCATTGTCCTTTTGTTTACATGTTGTCTGGGATTATAAAATACTTGCTTCGCATGAATTGTTATTCTCCAAAAAATACTTGGGCAATGCTGATCTCAAATATCTTCCCAAAAGGTTCATGAACACTTAGGGGGATATCAGGAATGGGGGAAGGCAGATTTCACATGGTACTTATTGAACCATATGCTTTGAAATCTAATATAGGAGATGGCTTTCTCAGACCAACGGAGTAATCTCTAAGCTCTGTCTTCAAGAAGGCATACAGGCTATTTCAGCTACAAAATAAATATGAAATGCAGTATTAGATTCTATTCCTTACAAAATTTTAAATCCAGTTATAGAGACAAGATGAATGTATTGAAATGATCAAAATATTTAATGTGATGAATAGAAAGAGATGAGAGTACAATAGTGCCAAGATACACAGCCAAGGGGATAATTTACAGCAAAATACTTATTTTTTGAAAGTTAACTTAATCTAGAAACAGATTTTTTAATGCAATGAATTATATTTATGCTTTGAGATACATAAGACTTTTAAGCATGCTCACAGCATATCCAGCAAGGCATATGGCTCCCTATATTTAGATATCAGAATCTGAGTTTAAAGTGTGAGAATGGACTAATCTGGGTGGGAAATGGCCATATGTGCATCTCTGCTTCGTGCTCCACAGGAAGTCTATGGTTTCCTACATATGGTTAGATGGGCACTTAATTTGACGGTGCTAACTCTGTTCCTAAAATAATTCGTTAAAGATATTGTAGGTTGAAGAATTTTAGCATTCTTTGAAGCCACCCCCCCAAAAAAAATTATAGTAGATTGAACAAATATTTGGGTTCTAATCAATGAAATAGTGCATATTGTTTTATAGGCAAAAAGATTTATCAAATATTTGATCAAGTTAAGGATCTTGGGAAAGGAAGATGTATTAGTCCATCTTCCATCTCTATGCCCAAAATACCTGATAAGAACAACATAGAGGAGGAAAGGCTTTTTTTTTTTGATTCATAGTTTATGACATTTCAGACCAGTCAGCTCCATTGGTTAAGCAGAACATCATGGTGGATAATCATGAAGAAAGAAAGCTACTCATCTTATGGCAGCCTGAAAACAGAACAAGAGGGACATGAAGAGGCCATGGTGAAGGTGAATTCTTCCAAGGTAGCTCTCAGTGACCTTCTTCCTCCATATCTGCTCCACTTCTCAGATGTTTTTATTCTGTCATCAGCAAGGTGAGTGTTCATAATCCAATTATTTCCTAAAATCCCCACCTCTGAACAAATGAGGCTTTGGGGTCTTTCTAGTTATAACAGAAGGGTTTCCTGGATTATCTGGGTAGGACAAAATGTAATCACAAGTGTCCTTATAGAGGGCCATAGAGGGATATTTGAAGACAGAAGAGGAAGGAGGGAAAGTAAAGAATATAGTGAAGGCACTAAGCTAAGAAATGTCAATTATTTTCATCTATTTTGTGGTATTTTAATAGAACACATGAGATTCAGTAATTTCTAATAAATAGACACTTATTTCCCACAATTTTCACCTTGAGAAGTCAGAGATCAAGGGTCTAGCATCTGGCAAGTTTCTTTGAGCTTCATTTTCATGTGGCAGAAGGCAGAAGAACAGAAGAAGAAGAAGAAGAAGAAGAAGAAGAAGAAGAAGAAGGAGGAGGAGGAGGAGGAGGA
>NW_025999968.1:44950961-45022268 GCF_001458135.2 Marmota marmota marmota | reverse complement strand
AGGAGGAGGAGGAGGAGGAGGAGACAACAAGGAAGAGGAAGAAGGATAAAAGAAGAAAAAGAAGGGGAGTAAGAGGAGAGGAAAGATGAGTCTATATGCAAATTGTTGATGAATGGATAAAATATGTGGCATTTACACACAGTGCAATATCACTCAGCACTAAAAAATAACAAGATCATGGCATTTGCAGGGAAATGGATGGCATTGGAGCAGATTATGCTAAGAGAAGTTACCAATCCCTAAAAAACAAATGCCGAATGTCTTCTCTGATATAAGGGGGTGGGTGACTCAAAACAGAGTAGGGAGGAAGAACATGAGAAGAAGATTACCACTAAACAGGGAAGAGAGATGGGAGGGAATGGGAGGGAGAAGGGGAATTGCATGGAAGACTGAAGGAGACCCTCATCGTTATACAAAATACATATATGGTGTGAGGGGGAAGGGAAAAAAGAGAGAGAGAAATCTGTCACAGTAGGTTGGGTAGAGAGAGATGATGGGAGGGGAGGGGAGGGGGGATAGAGAGGGCGGCAGAATACAACAGACACTAGCAATATACGTGGCTGTAAAACCAATGTGATCCTGAAATCTGTACACGTGGAAAAATGAGAATTCATACCCCATTTGAATCAAATGTATGATATGTAAAGATCATTGTATTGTCTTGAGCAACTAACAAAAAAAAATAAGAAAAGAAAAGATATTACAAATTGGACAAAGGATTTGAACACACATTTCTCAAAATGAGACATACAAATGACTGACGGATGTTTGAAGAAAATTTAGTCTCACTAATCATCAGGAAATGCTACCCAAATCCAAAGAAATACCACCTTACACCTGATGGAATGGCTGTTATCAGAAAAATGAAAGATAGCAACAGTTTGAGAGAACGCCAGAGAAAAAGGAGCCCTTGTAGACTGTTAGTGGGAATATAAGCTGGGACAATATTGCTAAGTCAAATGAGATGCAGGAAGGCACATATTGCATGATCTCACTTACACGTGGATTCTAAAAATGTCGAATTCAGGGTTGGGATGTAGCTTAGTGGTACAACATTTGCCTAGCATCTGCGAGATCCTAGATTCAATCCCCAGCATTGAAAAAACAAAAGTCAGATTTGTAGAATTAGAGAGTAGAATTGGTGAGTGACAGGGATTGGGAGGAGTAGAATATGTGGAGAGGGTGGTTAAGGAGTACAGCATTTTAGCGGGTAAGATAAGCTAAAGAGAGCTAATATAAAACAATGTGACTATATTCAACAATATTACATACTTGTAGTTTACTTAGAAGATAGATCTTAAGTGTTCTTAACACATAGGTAAATATATGAAGTTAAGATGTTACTTAGCTTGATTGTGGTTAATATTTTATAATGTCTACATATATCAAATTATCAAGTTGTACACCTTACAAATATATACAATTTTTAGTTGAAAACTGACTATCAATAAAGTTGGGGGCAAAAAAAATCACAAGAAGATTTAAGGTGGTGTGTGTGGTAGTGGACAAAAGGGATTATCAGGCTTTTGAATGAATAAAGTTTTATGAATAGTTATAAAAGAAAGAACCCAGTCCTATAATAACCAGCCCACACCTGATCTAAGAATAGCAATGCATTCATTATGGTAGAGACTTCCTAGATTAATCCCCCCTCCAATTTTCTATGATTTTTGGTCTCTTTAGTCTCATTTTGAACTTTTTACCTCCATAACTATAATACATTTGTTTTAACCCATTAGGTTTCTGGCAATTTGTTATAGTCACAACAAGAAAATAATACATCAGTGTAGAAACAGTTTTGCTTTTCTTAAATATGCTCTGATTTCATACTTAAATGATGTTGATTTCAGTGACTTCTAAAATTGGCAAATAGCCTCACTTCCTGCAATTATCAACTGTGTACTATTATTATATACTTACCTAATTTTTTAATTAGATGGCATTTTCTGCACTGCCAGATTCAAGGTGAAGTCATATTTAGTATTATTTTTGAAAGAGCTTACTGAAAATCAAATAAAATTAATTTATACCATCTCTTATTGGAATCTACATAGCTCATGAAGTTGTGAACAAAGTAGGGCCTGTTTGACTGCATGTTTTTTTCAAGGAAATAAAATAATTGACAATAAGGAGGCAATTTACATCCTCTTCAATTAATGCTTAAATGTTAAAACAGCATTTCAAATCTGTATACATGTATAAATGTGTGTGTGTGTGTGTGTGTGTGTATATGACACAAATATAGATTAAAGTGACCACTATCACATAAGTTACAAAACTGTTTTCTAGAGGATACTTACATGGTCATTTTAGGACTAGACCGAATTTCCTACCATTCTCAGCATTCCTGGCAACTACTGTTTGTCTATTTCTATAAATTTGAGATTTTAAAAGTGAATGGGAGAGCTGGGGTTGTAGCTCAGTGGTAGAGCACTTGCCTAGCATGTGTGAGGCACTGAATTTGATACTCAGCACCACATAAAAATAAATAAATAAATAAAATTAAGATCCATCCAAAAGTAGAAAAATATTAAAACAATAAGTGAATGGGACGAGCACAATTTTTGGAAGGCCAGAACTCTAACTGGTCCTGCACCATAAGCTGTGGCATATGGGTGCCCAAGAGCCTGGGTGATTGGCAAACAATTAGTTCAGTGGGGAAACCAAGCAGAATTTGATATTGGGAGTCCTCACAAAAATAAATCATAATCAAGGAAATCATGGAAGAAAATTATCACTTAACTTGAGCAGGACATTTGCATATCCTTAATTTAGATTTATAAAAACTTCAACTCCTAGTTATAATAGAAAAGCATAAGGGTAATTTAGAGGAAGATAAATATTTTGATTTTGGAAGCATGTTTCCTATATAAGTTAAAAAATAATCTGCAAAGTTCTTTTTGTGAAGAAGGTACTTTTAAAAGAAGTACAAATATGTTCTATACTAAATTCATCCTTTTTACAAAAGTGAGTAGATAGTAACCACATGTTCTATTTCTTAAGTTCGTGTATAACATTATGATCATGAGACAGGTCTATTATTTTTAATTAAAAATTGTTGATTTCTTTCCACAGTCATAAAATACTTTAAAACCATTTTTATTAGTGACCTGTATTAGTTCAAACTTGTGTAAAATAGATTTAGACTTTTAGCTTCTTGAAAAGAAGAAATGCCCTCCTTACATCCTAGCAAAGGGCAAATCCCATTTCTTTCCTCAAATGCAACCACAGGTGCGAGTCCTGAGTAGGGAAGAGGAGAGGAATACGGTTTGTGCAGGAATAAGTCAGAAGCAGTTCACGGACTGTTTTTAATGAAATTTCTGCAGAATTGTACTTTTCATAGGTTCTATTGCAGGAAAAATACCACAGTGGGATTTAATAACATCAGAGGTTAGTAATAGAAAGAACATTATGGGAAAATAAAAAAAATAAAATAAAATCTTCCACTCCATAAAGTGTACCCTTCCCACAGAAATTACTAGCATATTATGTATGAAATTGCAGTAAAAGGAAAAAGAGCATAAATTTATGATATTTTTTACACTTTATAAAATGAATAGAATGGCTTTTTCTCTTTACCTGCTAAGACCTGAGTTCAGGGATCAGTTCTTCCGCAAGTGATTATGGCTTATGAAATGATCAAAAGACTGTTTTCTCCTATGAGCTTCAGGTATTAAACTAAAACTAGAGACAGGGGAGAAGCCAGCAGGAATGGAAAGACTGTTTCAATTATATATGACTATATATTTTTGTGATATAGTGGTCATATTTTATTGACTTGTTATAGTGGGAAGCTTCATGGGTGCTAGTTAAAATAGAAATGTCTATTTGGAATATTGTTTTTCTTATAAACAAATTAAGTAAGTACCCTATAAATAGAACAATAATCATAAGTTTGGAACAAAAATTAAAAATTAGATAAAATAATATTATAATGAGTGTTAAAACCTATAATCACTCATGAAAATATTACATGGGGCTGTTTTAAGGACTTAAAAACTAGTATAGAAATTTAAAAAAACATTAAATAAGAATACAGAAGTAAAATAAATCCAGTCTTTGTTTTGCATTTGTTTGGATGGCAAAAAAGAAAGGGAATTAATGGCATATGAATCAGAAACTCCAGTAGAATAGGATGAAACACAAAATCTCTGTGAAAAATTGAGTGCTTTTTAATCTATCTGTTCATTAAGAATAAAAGGAAGTTTCAACACAAGACAGTTAATTTATACTCAAGTGGAATATCCTCCAAAATATATTGGATTGTCATCTTTTTCTCCTTTAGAACATTTTTGTGGACTAGGAAATGCCTAGATAGAACATGGACATAGTTCTTATTAACTGCCAGCACTCAGGTTTAAGGAGGAATACTCTCTTACCATTAACTACCATTTATTCTTATGGAGCACTTTGATGCATACAAATATTATGTTTCAGAAAAGAAGATCAGTGTGCATTAGAATGTCAAGGAGGCACCCTGGAGACCAAGTTTGATAGACAAGGCAAAAATTATGTCTTCACAAAGACAAGGCAAGAGAGAAGCCACCAAAGCATATATGAAAATTTGGAGAATCTAGATTTATAATTTTATATCATTTGTAAAGGTCTGATTAAAATAGCTGGGTGTGGTTGTGCATGTCTGTAATCCCAGTGATTCAGGGAGCTAAGGCTGGAGGATTGTGAGTTCAAAGCCAGCCTGGGAACTTAGCAAGGTACTAAGCAACCCTGACTCTAAAAAAAGAAAAAAAAAATTACAAAAATGGGTTGGGGATGTGGCTCCAACTTAATCAATATGACATTTACCCATTTAATCAATATAACATTTCCTTTTTTTCTGAAAGAGAAAAGAACAGAAAATATAGTATTTCTTGCATCTAGTTACACATATCATAATGTGTACATCTGATAAGTTGAAAGAAAATGAAACAGAGTGGGTAAATTTAATATAAGGAAATTAATTTAATATGAGGAAAGCAGGGTAGAATTCTTGGGTAAATGACCTAAGTCAGGCAAGAGGTGGTAGAATATGTGTCTGAAAGGAGGAGTTGGATCTATGGAAGAGCCTCCATGGTTTTTCTGTGGTCACATGCAGGTATGTGGTTTGCAGATTCATCTAGGGTCGGGAAGTTTGTGGGGTTCTTCTTCTGATTGCTTGACTCAGAGAAGTAAGAATCAATATATCATCTAAAATTGAAAACAGGAAAAGAAGTTTGAGAGGAGAGGAAAGGTATCAAGGAGTCTGGAGTGTGAATACCTGAAGAGTCTAAGGCAGAATGCAAGGTTCTCTAACAGCACCGAGAGCACTTTGTGGTTACGAAATTTTTTTTTAGTTCAATTAGATGACAAATAAATGCATACATAGTAGTTTCATCAACTGAATAAAATCAAACAAGGAAAAGAAAAGGTAATATTGGACACATTTATTTCAAGCAAGGAATGGAGTAAGATCATCTAGAGGGTGAAGGAGAAGGAATAGCTTGTCAGAAAAAGACGCTGGATTGCAAAACTTTGTGGGGCAGTGCTCTAGAAGAAATGAGCTCAAAATAAAGAACCTGATGGACAGGAAGTGAAGGCCTGAAATTAAGACCATAGAGGAATTGGTAATTTTAAACAAAACATACACCACCAGTAAGCAATAAGGAAAAACTAATAAATGACCATCCATAGGAGTAAACATGGATAAAATTTCAAAATACAAATAAATTTTGACATAAAGATCAAAAAAGTAGCATGTTGAAACATTTTCCAGGTTCATATAGACATCACCAAAATTAGAGCCAAAGTTCGAGTGGGTAGGGTATAAACTGTCATTTGAAATTGCCATAGAAAAAGAAAAAAATTCAGTGTCACTAAAAGACAACAATAATGAAATGCCATGCTGATACAGTCTAATAAAATGAAATTTAAAGCTGAGAGCTGAGGAGGCAGGAGGAAAATGATTTAAAAGAGAAATGGCAAAAATTATGGTTCTAACTTGAAGGCCCAGTGGGAAGAGTACCAGGGAAGGGTGAGGAGAGGGACTGTCTCTAACAGGACTTCAGGAACACCAGTATTCTCAGGGTAAAACCAGATTTCTGTTGTATAAATCAAATTAAAGAAACACTCAGAGAAAAGGTTGGAATATTGTTTGGGAAATTTCACCAAGAATTAAATATGAATTCCAGGAGGTAGATCAGTAGTGTCAACAAATCAAGTGTTGTGTATTAACACAACAGAGTGCACACGATGTGAAGCCTAGGAGTAGAAATAAGGTATACATTTCAGAATCAGTAAGTGTAGTGGATGGAATCCTTGAATATTTCATAGTGAAGACAGGCAGGTAGAACAACTGAATATGTGATAAAATACTATGTTGAGCACTGATTAGTGAACACAGCAGGAGTAATGTAAGAATTATAAAATGTAATTGAAGTTAAACAAGAGGTCAGGTGAGCAGTCTGGTCAACAGGGGAAGTACAGAGTATTTATTACACTTTTTCTTGTATGTGATGTGCCACAATAGGGGATTTGTTGCTGAGTCTGTGTTGGTGACATTAAGAGAAAATATTCCCCATGACAGTGAATGAAGCTATCATAGGTAATCTAGGAGGTATGGAGAAAAGTGTTGGGAGGTAAATTCATTGCAATTTTTACATAATTTCTCCATGAACATCTTTTGAGAAAAAAAGAGATGAGAAAAACAATAAGGGGGCCCTCAATCATAAAACTGGTACTAATGGCCTTGGCAATGAACAGATTTGTCAACAAGCAAAGCACTTAGAATAAGGCAAACAACAACAAACAAACAACCCCCCCAAATTATAGCAACAACAAAAAACCCTGAAATATTTCTGCACTTTCTCACAGTTTAATTTGTTCATGAGGTACTAAAAGATTTAGTGCATTTGTTTTTTTTTTTTGTTTTTTTTTTGTGAAGATTCTGACATGCTTTTCTCACCCATGGATAATTGGCCTTTGTCTTTTTTTATCCTATTGTCCAATGCAAGAATAAATATCATAAATTTAAAAATATCTAGTGCATTTAGCTTTTACCCAACTAAACAGTTTTGAATATTATGTTGCTGGTCAACAATAAAGATGAAAATTATCAACAAGATATCTATATAAAAAATTAGATGTCACAGGGGGCATATGAAATATAGAAGGAACATGAATGGTAAGTGGATGGATATAAATTAGTAGGTTTTGTTATTTAGACTGAACTCTTCTTTTTCTTATTATTATTCAAAGAAGCAAAAAAGAATTCATAGAACTCAGTTCATAAATTTGATGCTTTAGTTCTCTATAATTTTTTTATATCTGCTTCAATTTTTAAAAAAGGCAACTCTTCTTGCAGTTAAAATCAAATTGTAGAAGGAAAATACAGGCGACAATAAGCTTCAGAAGAGAAACACATAATTTCAAGTACTATTTTATATTGGTGAGAGCTGAAAAGCAAGGAGATGAACCATTTCTCAAATAAGTTTCCTGCTGTTATCAAACACCCTGGGGTGAACCCACAAGACTTATGGATATCTTTGGAAATGGTTGAATGCTCCTTACCTATTCTACTCTGAAGATTGTTTATCACCTAAATAATATGGTGGCATTGATTGTGTTGCTATAACTGGATTGGCTTCATAAAAAATAGTTTATGCTCTACAATCTCAGTTTATTGTTGCTTGAGAAATTTCTGCTATACTTTTCTCTTAGTTGCTATGCACAGTGTCTACAATGTCTCTGCCCTGATTATAGGTTGTATTTTATGATGGCTGGCTTTGATTGCATATTAGAAGCTTGTGCATTTTCAGGGTAACCACCATTTATACTAATTAATGACTTGCTTATTTTTCTTGGGAAGAGAAGCATGATGATTCTAGAAAAGAAAAACTTTAAATAGTAAAAACTAATAAAAACACAGAAGCTTCTATTATTTTCTTAAATTGATAAGAGGGACGCTGGTTAATTCAAACGTTATTATCAACTCTTGAGAAATGGATTTGTTGCACGAAATAAATGTAGAAGGAAAATAGAGAGATAAAAGTAAATCTGATTTATTTTTTCTCTGTTTCTTGAATTTTCCTTTCAACTTTCACTTAAAAAAAATTAAGTATGCAAAAACCTAGGACATTAGTAAGATAGGGAAAAGTAACTGCTTTCAACACTTATAAAATCAAAATACTAAGAAGTGACTACTTTCCATACAGATTAGCCTTATAAGGAATTTTTAAAAAAGGCTTTATGGAGAATTCACAAAAAATGGGACTTGAGCTTCAGCTACTACAAAATATTTTTCACTTTCCTAAAAAGATGCAAAATTACATCTCTTCTAAGTTAGTGCTTCTCTTATGCATTTCAAGAAGCATAAGTAGACTATATAAGCCATGACCATAAAAGAAGTAATAAATTAAAATTAAATCACCCTAATATTTAAGTCATATGGGAATATTTTCTTCCACTTAAAGGCTGATTAGGCAACATTATTTGTAAATGAGAAACACTTAATAAGGAAGAGTTTTTTCATGGTTTAATATCAATGAAAGGGATAAACAATTAAAGGATGGTTTCCTAGAGATGTGTCTTCCCTGTTGAATATGCCAGCCACAGTTACATATTATTTCATTATTATTACTGGGTTCTTACTCTAATTTACCATTAATGAAACTAGCTGCTGGGAATACAATAATTAACAAATTGATATTTTCCTCATTAATAAAAACACATTTGTTATACTTCAATTTGAAAAATTAATTTTATGTGGTAATTTTTCTTTATTAAATAAGGCTTAATCAGCTTAACTTATTATTACTTTAACATTTTATAATTGTTTCTGAGTTTCACTTTCTATAGATTATTAAATATCAATTTGAACTTGGAATAATTTATAAATTTTGGGATTTTTTTGTTTATGGGTGATGATATGAAGCAGATAATAAAATCCAAATCATTTCATTTTAAACAGTAAAGGAAACTGCTTTTGTAGCACCCAAGCAGCAAGAAAATGATACTCTATCAATTTTTAAAAGGTTTGGGAAAATCAATTTTGAAAAAAAACTGAATAGTCCACTTATTCCATAATAGCAAATAAATAAATGTCTACAGAAATAAGCAATTATATTTACTTCCAATTTGTATTACTACTTTAGAAATAGAACAATATTAAGTAATGTTATGTTTGATCCTTTAGTAAAAAGTCAATAAACATGGACCCTCCTGAAATTCAAAACACAGCAGAATATCAAGTTAAGCATTGTTAAAATGAAACTTATTAGAATGTAAGAAATGGAAGAAAGAGGACAAAACTGAAATACAGGCTGGATGTGGTGGCACACACTTGTAATCCAAGCAGCTAGGGAGACTTAGGCTGGAGGAAATCAAGTTCAAAGCCAGCATTAGCAACTTAGAGAGGCCCTAACCAACTTAGTAAGACCCTGTCTTAAAATACAAAATTTTAAAAAAGAATTAGGTTGTGGCTCAGTGTTTAAGTGTCCCTGGGTTCAATCTCCAGTACAAAACAAAACAAACAAATAATTGAAATTCAGAAATACATAACAGAAAATTATATAGTATTTAGAATATAGAGATTTTAATTTTAATAAGAAAATGTAGTTGCTACAGTTAATGTGTACTTTCAAAAGTATACCACAGTGATGACATACTATGGCACTGAAACATTGCATGCTTCAAGAGCACTACTTATCTGTTCATGAATAAGAGGGATTTATTTGGTGGTAGTTGTTTAGTAAAAAGTCATTCAATGGTAGTTCAAACCTATAACAGTCAAGTTGCACTAGTTAAAGTTGTGAGGGCAGTTTTTAAATCTCATGTTTCTCCATCTTTTTATTCATTCTCACCATTGCAAAAGAAAAAAAAGATTAAATCAAAATGTTCTTATTCATAATGTATATCTTGTAATTATAACAGTTTATTTTTTTTCTTTACTTTTCAGGTTGAATCAGTGGGGTCTCTACTCATGTGACTTATTCTGAAGCACCCTCTGTCTGTCACACACCATCACTGAAACACAAAGAGAGCTGGGAAAAGCACTTGAGGAATCTCAAATCATATTCTTATAACTGACTGTAAAACAGGTTCTGTGTGCACTGGTTACCCATGTGTCTGAGTTCAGGGAGACAGGACACACTTCTATGCAACAAGTAACATAAAAATCGATTTATTACTTTACATATAGAAAGCAAGGAACAACAGAAGCCTAGTATCCACTGTGATCTGCTCCCTCAAGACTTAAGAAGTCACCATGGTGCAGTCTCTGATTCAGTTGAGTCTCCATCTTCCCTCTAGTTGTGCAAGTCAGAAATATGAGGACCTTGTATATTGTTCCTTTATACCTCCAGATTTGTCTTATCTCTGGGCATGATAATTTTTATTCTGAACTATATCTTGACTCAATGTACATTTCTATAGTTGCCCACTACCTCTGGTCACATTGTCTCTCCCCTACGTGTTTGCAATTAACTTAATGTCTGGTACTCTCACATCTCCCTTCCCTACCTAATCCTTTCATACTCAAACACTTTAATCACTGAAGCCAGTGTAAACATTTAATTTTCATATTTATCATCTGTCCTAATTTCCGATTACTTTTAGCATAACCAATAAAGATATGCTTCACATGTTCATTTTCCATCATGCTCCTTCCATTTCTATCTATTACAACCACTCTGAGCTAATTTATCTCTCTTCATGCCTCATGCATAATAACTGCTAGAGACTTGGCCTGAATCCCTCTCCTTACCCTATTCATTGTTTTCCATCAACCATCAATCTCAATTTCATTAACTCCTCATCAGGCCCCTTCTCAGAGGTTTTTGATTAATTTAAATCCCCTATTGTGAGAGTTCTGTATTTGGGATTGGGGTCTACAAACTTCGTGATTGTGACGTACTTGGTGACTAGGAAGTTTCTGTGCAAAGACACAGAATTCTTGGCCGCTAGGATATATGTGGCTACTGGGAAACTCCTGTGAAAAACCACAGGGTGCCTGGCTGCCATAGCAATTTCCTTCACAAGTTTACCCTGCTTCCTGGGCCTAGGATGCCCAGCCATCTCCCTCTGAGGTAATAAGGTAATTAGGCAGGCACTATCTGGTCTCCATAGTAATGCCCCTGGAGAATAAGGGCCCCATGTTTATTCTCACATGGACCTTATCTCAGCTAGCACTCAAGGTTAAAGAAATACTCATTAGAATATAGTCATAGTAATAGGAGGTATGTGTTCTTTGAGTTAATAAACTACCAGGCAGGGAGGAGCGGACCCTTCACTTCTGCCCCTCTTCTTCACAATTTCACCTCACTCTCTCTGCTCCATCCTGTCTGCCCACTTGTACCCCGTGTCTATGTCTGTTCTTTGTGCATCTCCTCACAGGCTTTCCCTACCATGTTCCTTTTCACCTATTGTTAGCTCTTCTATGGCCATTCATTTCCATTCAGAGCACTTACCACAGTACAAAATTCACTTTACTTGATTATTACTTAATACTTATCTCTGCTACCAGTTCTTAGCTGTGTGAGTTTGGGAGTTTGGCTTTGTCATCATTGATTTTCACCTTTATTTCCTCGGCAACAAAAATAGAGATTGTCACATAATAGGTACTTGATGAATATCTAGTTGATTATTCATCAATGCTTAAATCTGACAGCAGTAGGTGTGAGTTTAATTTGAATTACAAGGAATACACCAAAATAATAATAATAATAGTAATAACAATAAAGAGGTGTATATACATAAGTAGTTCATCATTAGCATAATTCAGAATTGATACTACCTAAAAATTCATCAAAGTACTTATCCAATTTTAAAAGAAAATATAGGATGAATATATTTGAGCTACTCCATTTACCATTTTTTGCTCTATTGATCTGAAGGAGTAACCAACCTATTACTAAAGGTAGAAAAGAAAATTGCTGGATAGATATTCATCTGTTATGTACACAGATGAAAACCAGGCATTTAATGACTTAACATTTTTAGTTTACAGCATTAAAATTTAATCTATAAAGAATAATTTAGTTTAGTCTATAAGAATATTTTGTTCTTTGTCATAAATTAAAACAAAATATTTGCATCATCTTTTGGAGGATCAAGATATTTATCTAGATATTTGTAAGACATTTTCCATGAAGAAAATTCATTTTGCTATATATTTTTGTTATAATTTAATGAGAGAACCTTCTTCATATTTTATTAGCATTCCTTATTATCTAGTTAATAATATATGACTAGTTAATAATATGTTCTTGGCTTTTGATTGTTTTTCAAAGCCTTGGGTCTACTTGGAATACACTAAATATCTAATTTTAAGATTTTCATCCTGAACTATTGTATTTTACCCTCAGAAAATTTCATGATTTATACTACATTTTTGGTTTATTTTTATGGTTATTTATTCTCCAAGACATACTAAAAAATGTACTTGAGTTTGCCAGTCAACATACTTAAATTTACTTCTAACGCAAAAGCAGATACATTCAAATGAAAGTGTCCTGTGAGTGTGTGTGTGTGTGTGTGTGTATGTAGCTTAAAAGAAATAGAGGGCTTTTGGAAATGGCATAGGCTATAAAAACTGTGAAAGGGTGTGCATCCAGGCACCATGACGTTCATGAATTTTTAAGGCATTGGATACAAGTAAATATTAGGGCTCCATTTTGAAGACTGGAGTGAGAAACCACAGGTTTCAAGACAAGCACAATGCTCAGGAATTGGAAGGGATCAGTGTTTCCAGAAGTACAGAGAATTTAACTATTTTGGAAATCATTGAGCATTTGTTCCTAAATATTATTATTCCTGATCTTAATTTTCCTTATTAGGCAAATAGAAAAGATCCTTTTGATTCCAGAATATCTCGTAAAAAGGTGGAAGTCTTATAGACTCTCAAAGCTACTTAGGCAAAGCAGATACTTTTGACAGAAATGATGAAGAAAGGAGAAAAAGTTCACATTTAAGCAATTGGAATCTTCCTACGTGATTCCTGACTAGAAGTGAAACAACATGCTTTGGAAGTTCCTGAAAAACATTCTTTGGCCTTTTTTATATGTATCCAAAGGGTTGATGGGGTGAGTTCACTAATGCAGAGAAAATTGCCCAACTTCTTTAGAAGAAAATCTTTAGTGGTGTTTTGTCAAAGTCACCCCCTAGAACCAAAAAATGCTACAAATAATAAAACTTATATGACCTGGGGACTTCCAAATCTGAATTCCTCCCAAAAATTTATCTTGAAACATGGAGAGGGGAAGGTCAAGAATGATACCATCCCCTTGACAGGCAACACAGGGATTGAGGAGCTCCTTGGGAGGTTTGGTGTCTTTTGCCTGAAAGACCTCATTCATGCTATTCCATTCCAGATAAGTATTTCTAGCAGATCTTCTGGTTCTTGAACCATGTCCACCTCTCTGTGAACTGTCATGCTACCAAGAATAGAGTTGGCTTCAAGGAGAAGAGCTCACCCCAGTTATGGTGGTGAACACAGAAATCAGCACATCCTCCAGCTGAACTAAACCCAGAATATCTGAAAGCAGTGCATTGGAAGCATATGTTTTTATTTTATGCAATTGTTATAAAGTATGTTCAGAGAAGATTATATTCTGCAGTATCTTCAGAAACTGGAAGGAAGGGATTAGGGAAAAAACATGAGGTTATTATCATGGCAGACACCTCTCATCACAGCCCAGTTCCAAATAAAATCCCATCATTGTCCACATTGGCCACCTTGGCCTGTGAAATCAACACATTTCATGTAGCTTCCTCACATCTTCTATCCTAGGGTTTAATGTTGATGAATGAATATCCCAAATATATACGTAAGCCTCCCTAAGATTTTTTGCTATAATGGACCAAGCCCAGTAGCATCCTTGAATCTGGGGGTCACCAGAGCCTTTGTATTGAAATGACTTGAAATACTTAGGGAGAAATCCCCAAAATCAAGTGCTCATTTTTCTCTACTGTGGGTCCATGTTCCACCATCTCAGTGACAGCTTTGTAAGTTCTCAGACTTGCCTTGACTCTTAAGTGTGTCAGGGAACTTTTCTATTGTAGCCTGTCACAGACTTAAGTTATTTTCTCTAGCTCAGAATTTGAGAAAGAAAGGACACTTCACCCTAAACATATGTATATATTCAAAAATTTTCTTGGAATTTTAGAGTGTTCATAGACCCTTCACTTTCAGCACCTATGCATGTTATCTGAGGAAGCCCTGTTCTTATGAGAATTTGGTCACCCAGGCTCTAATCTTGCTATATATAATATTCTTTAGCTCCATGCGGTATAGAAAACAAGAATTTACCAAGAAAATTGGGTGTTTTCTATGAAGAACATAGTGACAGATTGTTTGCTTCCTGTATCATCTGTAACTTTGTCTTTCCAATCACTCCCCCACGCCTGGACTTTAGGATGGAATTTCTAGGTTTCCGTGATGATCTGCCTCCTCCTTAAAAACCAGATCAGGTAGAAGGGAACCATTTTCTTAGTTTGGCATGGATTAAATTACCACAGTTTGACATTTCAAGCTCTCAACAGGCAGCTCAATTGGATCTTTTCTTTGCATATTGTGTTCTCCGGAAGTATTGACCTTTGTCTTCCTAGTAATGATGTAGTAGATAAACAACAAGCCTTCTGGGGATGCTAATTCTGAAAAAAAGTCGCTCTAATACTGTTTGTGTTTTCATCAGTGTCTACCCCAATATGGGGTTTTCCTTTATTCCCTCTCAGTTGCCTCAGCTTACCATCTAAGTAGTTGGTGAGGATGTGTCAGAGCCCAGTTAAACTGGAAACGTGCTTAGCCATTATGTTTCTTGGTCCTTTGAAATCAGATTTGCTGCAGTGTTGACTCTTGGGACCCTTAAACTTATCTGGGAAAATTGAGTAAGAGGTATAGGAATGCCTGAAGATGTGCCAGATTATGAGGCAATTAATTAGGTTGTTTTGTTCTAGAGTTTAACCTGCCAGAAACAGATATTCTAAGTGTTACTCATATAGGAGAGCACTATGAAAACAGATTATTTTAAAATGATGTATGCAAAGTCGTGGAAAAACAGTAATACATATAGAAGTTTGTGTTTTACATTGCAGAACTGTCTTACTAAATAAAGGAACAAGGCTGGACTACAGCTCAGTGGTACAACCCTTGACTAATATGTGTGAGGCCCTGGGTTCCTTCTTCAGTACCACATTAAAAATAAAAAAATAAAAAATAAGTGAACAGTATTTCTACTTTTGTCTGTAAAATTGAGCTGATGTCTTCTAGCTTGTTTGCCTCACATGGTTATTAAAACAACTAAAGTAATAGTTTTAAACTTATAATCTTAAATAAATAAAGATGATCATAAAATACATAATGAGATATATGTGGTTTTATTACTATTTAAATTGTAAAATTACAGAAATATGGAATACATGTTTTAAGAAAGGGTTATCCTGTAAGGGCTATTTGATGTTTGTCATTCAGGATAGATGGCTGAGAAAGCTGAATATCATCAGAAAGAATGTGATATGCATAAAGCCAGTACAACTCACCAAGTCTTAAGTGATAAACTGTCTTTGAATGGAGAGACATAAAAATGCTTCTTCAAACCTGTAGACTTACACTCTAATCTTTGCTAAATGACTTTACTCCAAAACATAGCACTGTTTATCTGCATATCTACAATCTCAAAGATATTCAAACACATATTAAAACCAGCATGTTAAAGTAAGAAAAACAATAGTTAGATGTCAAAGTCCTAGGTTTACATCCTTACTCTAGAACATTTTCCCAATGTGGTTTTGGAGAATTTCACTTTGCAGTAAATATTTAATCTATACAATGATTTTTAAAATCAGAATACAATATGCGGAACTAAGGGGGAAATGTAAGATAAATGAATGATCTAATGAAATTATGAGAATTTTGTAATTATAACAAAGTTATTTTTTAACTATCTTTATTATAATGGAGAAGGCTAAATATGTACATTCATCCTAATGAATGTATATCAACAACCTTATTTTATTATAAACCATAATTTGACATGCCTGGATATGATTTTCATTTTTAAAAGACTGGTGGAATAAATTATAACAAATTATTTATAATCGCCCTTTGGAAGTTTGGGAAGATTAGAAGTTGCATAGCAAGTGGTGCATTCTCTGACCCAAGGGTCAGGCAAGGTCAATTTCTCTCCAGCTTGTTGCTCTCTTGTGTTTTCTACACCAGCAGTTAAATTACAGCTTTCAGAGGTGACAGATTTAATTGGCCTTGGGAGGTAGTGATAAGTCTGAGTCCACAGTTCCCTGTATTTGACAGTTTTGATTGATAATATAATTGTACATTTTGCCAAACAATTAAGTTTGAGAAATTATAGTTCTATACTTAGAAGTAGGCTAGAGAAAAAGATGCAAAAAATTACTACTATAAGTGCAAATGCACAGCCCATTGTTATAATTATCCACGACTAGACTGAACAGCCTGGAAAATGTATTGCTATTAATAATCATAACTTCTTTGAAGACCCAAATGATCCACACATGAATTCTGCTTATGCACATAATCAAATATGGAACAGCAACTGAACTGTCAAGAAAGATCTGTTATGCCAGGCTCAGTGGGGTGCAACTGAAATCCCAGCTCAGGCAGAAGGATCAAGAGTTCAAAGCTAGCTTCAGCAAAATCAAGGCACTAAGCAACTCAGTGGGGCCCTGACTCTAAATAAAATACAAAATAGGGCTGGCTATATGGCTCAGTGATTGAGTGCCCCTGAGTTCAATCCCTGGTACCAAAAAAGAAAAAAAAAAGATCTATCATACCAGGAAGCATATCGCTAATCACAACTATATAGGACATTTTAATTTTTAATGTTATAAATCAAATGGTAATGTAATTAATATCTGCTGTTAGGTTCAAAGTATCCTTCATAAGATTAGGCCATGTATTGGTCATTTTCAACTTGATTCATCTTGGGCTTACAACATGATAAGGAAGTTATATTTCTTTTGGCATTTTATTCCTTAGAAAAGTCAGCAAGTATTATTTTAGCCAAGTTGTCACAAAGAAAAGCAATGTGAGCCCCTTTCAATTAATTTTGTAAACAGGGCTTCAAAAACTACTTACAAAGATTCCTTTTCCTTGGATGGTTATATAAATATATCACTACTAATTAATGACATTTTTTTGGAATTTTGCCAGGTTTTTTCTGTAGTATAATTGCTCCTAAGGTGACAAAGACAGCTTGAAGGTCTATCATGGAAAAGTTTACATTCCTGGATATCTTGACTTATACATTTCCACACAACCCAAATTTTAGAACAGTTCACCTGATATTCCTACAAAATTATGAAGAAAAATGGCTGCTGTTCACTAAATTTTGAATGAAAATTGTTGGCTACTTTTTACAAATCCTTAAGTTATTTAATTCCTACTAATCTTCTTTATTCTATTTCTTGTCAACTGCACTTCTGAAGACTAGTGTTTGTTATTTGAATAAATAAAAAACACTGACATTTATCTTTGAAATAATTACAAAATTCATGAAACAAGATTTATTTTCCTAATTATATGCAGAACAATTAGAATTAGCTTTTTAAGTAGAGTAGTGGAGATTAGATTGTTTAACTATTTAGGAAGTGAATGGGTATTCTAACTGTGGTTAAAAATAGAATACTTTGGTAATATACACACTTTATAATTTAATGGAGAACATAATGCTTTAGCTTCTCTTTGGAGATATCTAAAAGACATATCCTAAAATGCACAATTTTCTGAAGCCCCAATGTCTAAATTTTATTATTTATTTGTCAAATACAAATATTTTAAATTTTAATTAAAATAATTCATGTTATGTATGAAGATGTGAATTTGGTGTCAACATACATTATATACAGAGATATGATAAATTGTGGTATAAAGGTGTATTAAGAATTGTAATACAAAAAAATAAATGAATAAATAAATAATTCATGTTATAAAACTCCCATGACAGATACTTTTACAGGATGGACATCCATTATGTTGTTATTCAAATCAAAAATCACTGAAAGCAAACAAAGGATTAGTTAAATGCATCTATTGTGGTTAGATTTGCAAAGTCATTCAAATGCTTTTGGAGTTTATAACAAATTTAGGATATTTGCTTGGAAAATAATAGCATTTCAACTTTTATATCTCTAAAAGTTCCTTATTATTGGTATTCTTCACATATATTTAGTGTCTTGTGTTGCCTTAAAAACAATTAAATTGCTCTTTAAAGTCATAAATAATGCATATGCAGTTAAAAAATATGGCAGATAAACTGTTAGTGTAGGAGCTGAGGCATAAACTGTTAGTGTAGGAGCTGGGGCTCAACAATAGAGAACTCGCCTAGCATACTTGAGGTCCTGGGTTCAATCCTCAGCAGCAAATAAAAATAAAATAAATAAAATAAAGGTATTGTATCCAAATACAACTAAAAAATTAATATTGTTTTAAAGAAAACTGTTAGTGTCAATGAGGGAGATATGTCTTTCTCACTCAGAATAGTATAGAGAGATGAAAGATTGCCCACATGACAAAGTGCAGAAAAAAATTATATATATATAAACAATGATGTCTTACAAAAGAGGATCCTGTCACAAATGATTACTGTAAATTTTTTCTTGATACATCACTTTAAATCATTTTCCAGATCAAAAATGTGGCTTACTTGTATTGGAATAAAAATTGCATTTGTTACACTTTTATTCTCACTGCACTTTGGGAGAGGGTGACATGAGGGATGCCAGTTGGCAGCACTGACTGGAAGGAAGTACTATGTAAGTGCTTGCTGACTTCAAATGCTTAGAAAAATAAATCTGCAGTACTAATGTATTACAATTGTGATTAAGTCCATGCAAAAACATATTTAAATTTTCCTCTTCTCCATAATTGCTAATGACTTTGCCACTCCATTGGTGCTGTTACCAACTTCTAACTTGCTAGAGTTTAAATGGTCAATTCTGAACCTGTGTTGTGTTCAGTATTTGTATATTTGTTCAGATTCAAAGAGTAAAGGGAGAAATCTTAATTGTCTAAAATAGTTTTCTCGTATTCAGATTTCAGACTTAAACTTCATTAAATAAATTTGCATGACTGTTGTTATTTTAAAATGTATATAGTTTTGTAAAGATCAATATAAAACAAATTCATGTGCAAGATGAACCTGGTAGAGAATGTCACTAAGACATGATATATCAGAAGAATTTCTTGAGAGATAAGGAAGTGAAAGAAGGTTGGTTTCCTGCCTGAAATTCACTTAGTTTTTGTCTCTTCACCGCACCAAAAGTAAAAGAGTAATATTACTCCTTAAAAACATTATTCTTATTGGGCATGGTGGTGCATGCCTTTAATCCGAGACTGAGACAGAAGGTCAAGAGACTGAGATACTAAGGTCAAGGTCAGCCTCAGCTATCTATCAAGGCCCTAAGTAACTTAGGGAGACCCTGACTCAAAATTAAAAATAAAAACAAACAAATATGTCTCTTTTTTTTTGCTTTTTTTTTATTAGGTGTTCAAAACATTATAAAGTTCTTGACATATCATATTTCATACATTTGATTCAAGCAGATTATGAACTCCCATTTTTACCCTATATACATATTGCAGATTCACATCGGTTACACATCCACTTTTTTACCTACTGCCATACTAGTGTCTGTTGTGTTCTGCTGCCTTTCCTATCCTCTACTATCCCCCCTCCCATCCCCTTCCCTCTCCACCCCTCCCCTCCCCTCCCATCTTCTCTCCCTACCCCATCTACTGTAATTCATTTCTCTCTCTTGTTTTTTTTCCCTTTTCCCCTCACTTCCTCTTATATGTAATTTTGTATAACAATGAGGGTCTCCTTCCTTTACCATGCAATTTCCCTTCTCTCTCTCTTTCCGTCCCCCCTCTCATCCCTGTTTAGTGGTGATCTTCTTCTCATGCTCTTCCTCTCTATTCTGTTCTTAGTTGCTCTCCTTATATCAAAGATCACATTTGGCATTTGTTTTTTAGGGATTGGCTAGCTTCACTTAGCATAATCTGCTCTAGTGCCATCCATTTCCCTGCAAATTCCATGATTTTGTCATTTTTTAGTGCAGACTAATACTCCATTGTGTTAGGTTGATTCCCAAGTATTTTATTATTTTTTTGAGGATATTGTGAATGGGATGTTTTTCCTCATTTCCATTTCAGAAGTTTTGTTGCTGATATACAGGAATGCCTTTGATTTATGCATGTTGATTTTATATCCTGCCACTTTGCTGAATTCATTTATTAGTTCTAGTACTTTCTTTGTAGACCCTTTTGGGTCTTCTAGGTATAGAATCATGTCGCTGCAAATAGTGATAATTTAAGTTCTTCTTTTCCTATGTTTATGCCTTTAATTTCTTTCGTCTGTCTAATTGCTCTGGCCAGTGTTTCCAGGACTATTTTGAATAGAAGTGGTGATAGAGGGCATCCCTGTCTTTTTCCAGATTTTAGAGGGAATGCCTTCAATTTTTCTCCATTCAGAATGATGCTAGCCTGAGGCTTAGCTTTTGCAATGTTGAGGTAAGTTCCTGTTATCCCTAGTTTTTCTAGTGTTTTGAACATAAAAGAATGCTGTACTTTGTGGAATGCTTTTTCTGTGTCTATCGAGATGATCATATAGTTCTTATATTTAAGTCTATTGATGTGTTGAATAACATTTATTGATTTCCGTATATTGAACCATCCTTGCATCCCAGGGATGAATCCTACTTGATCATGGTGCACAATTTTTTTGATGTGTTTTTGTATCTGATTCGCCATAATTTTATTGAGGATTTTTGCATCTAGGTTCATTAGAGATATTGGTCTGTAGTTTTCTTTCTTTGAGGTGTCTTTGTCTGGTTTCGGAATCAGGGTGATGTTGGCCTCATAGAATGAATTTGGAAGGGCTCCCTCTTTTTCTATTTCCTGAAATAACTTGAAAAGTATTGGTTTTAATTCTTCTTTAAAGGTTTTGTAAAACTCCGCTGTATACCCGTCCGGTCCTGGGCTTTTCTTGGTTGGTAGTCCTTTGATTGCTTCTTCTATTTCATCCATTGATATTGGTCTGTTCAAATTGTGTGTATCCTCCTGATTCAGTCTGGGCAAATCATATGACTTAAGAAATTTATCCTTGTATTCACTATCTTCTATTTTATTGGAATATAGGGTTTCAAAATAATTTCTAATTGTCTTCTGTATTTCTGTAGCATCTGTTGTGATATTTCCTTTTTCATCCCATATGTTAGTAATTTGAGTCTCTCTCTTCTTCTTTTTGTTAGCATGGCTAAGGGTCTGTCGATCTTATTTATTTTTTCAAAGAACCAACTTTTCGTTTTGTCAATTTTTTTCAATAGTTTCTTTTGTTTCAGTTTGGTTGTTTTCCGCTCTGATTTTAAATATTTCTTGCCTTCTGCTATATCTGCTGTTGTTTTGTTCTTCCTTTTCTAGGGCTTTGAGATGAAGTGTGAGCTCATTTATTTATTTTTTTTCTTTTTTTGAGGAATGACCTCCAGGCAATGAATTTCCCTCTTAAAACTGCTTTCATTCTGTCCCATAGATTCCGATATGTTGTGTCTGTATTTTCATTTGTCTCTAAGAACTTTTTGATTTCCTCCTTTTTGTCTTCTGTAACCCATTGATTATTCAGTAATATATTGTTCATTTTCCATGAGATGTATGATTTTTCCTTCCTTCTTTTATCATTGATTTCCAGTTTTATTCCATTATGATCAGATAAAATGCATGGTATTATCTCCACCCCTTTATATTTACTGAGGGTTGCCCTATGACATAATATATGGTCTATTTTTGAGAAGGATCCATGTGCTACTGAGAAAAAAGTATATCCACTTGATGATGGTTGATATATTCTATATATGTCAGTTATGTCTAGGTTATTGATTGTGATATTGAATTCTATAGTTTCTTTATTCAACTTTTGTTTGGAGGATCTGTCCAATGGTGAGAGAGGAGTGTTGAAGTCACCCATAATTATTGTGTTGTAATCTATTTGATTCTTGAACTTGAGGAGAGTTTGTTTTATGAACGTCACAGGACCATTATTTGGTGTATAAATATTGGTAATTGTTATGTCTTGTTGGTGAATGGTTCCTTTTAACAGTATATAATGTCCTTCCTTATCCCTTTTGATTAACTTAGTCTTGAAGTAGATTTTATTCGATATGAGGATGGCCACCCCTGCTTGCTTACGAGGACCATGTGCGTGGTATGTTTTTTCCCAACCTTTCACCTTCAGCCTGTGTATGTCTTTTCCAATCAAATGTGTCTCCTGGAGGCAGCATATTGTTGGATTTGTTTTTTTAATCTATGTTACCAGCCTATGTCGCTTTATTGGTGAGTTTAAGCCATTTACGTTTAGAGTTACTATTGATATATAGTTTGTACTTCCAGCCATGTTTGATTATTTATCTTTTTTTTTAATTTGGTTGGTTTGTTTCTCCATGATTAGCTTTTCCCCCGCTCTCTGGCTTTACTGAGGTACTTCCCACTGTTGGTTTTGGTTATTGTTTTTCATTTCTTCCTTGTGTAGTGTTTTGCTCAAGATGCTTTGCAATGCTGGTTTTCTGGCTGCAAATTCTTTTAACTTTTGTTTACCATGAAAGATTTTTATTTCATTGTCGTACCTGAAGCTTAATTTTGCTGGATACAAAATTCTTGGTTGGCATCCATTGTCTTTCAGTGTTTGTTCCATTCTCGCTTTCAGTGTCTGTGATGAAAAATCCGTTGTTAACCTTATTGGTTTACCCCTGAATGTAATCTGCCTCCTTTCTCTTGTGGCTTTTAATATTTTCTCTTTGTTCTGTATATTGGATATCTTCATAACAATGTGTCTTGGCGTTGGTCTACTATGATTTTGTACGCTCGGTGTCCTGTATGCATCTACAATTTGTACAACCATTTCCTTTTTTATATCTGGAAAGTTTTCTATAATTATTTCATTCATAAGGTTGTTCTTTCCCTTGGTTTGAACCTCTATACCTTCCTCTATCCGGGTGACTCTTAAGTTTGTTTTTTTTTATGTTATCCCATATCTCTTGGATGTTTTTCTCATGATTTTTTACCAGCCTTCCTGAGTTGGCTAGACTCTTTTCAAGATGATATATTTTGTCTTCATTATCTGACGTTCTGGATTCTACTTGCTCCGCTCTGTTAGTGATACTCTCATTTGAGTTTTTAATTTGGTTTATAGTTTCCTTCATTTCTAGAATTATTGTTTGATTTTTTTATAATCTCTATCTCCTGATAAAGATGCTTATTTGTTTCTTTTATTTGCTTGTGTAAATCATTTTCAATGTGTCCTTTCATTGTTTTAATTTGCTGTCTCATATCCTCTTTAAGATTCCATTCCATCTGTCCAAGGTATTCCTTGAGTTCTTTATGTGACCATTTTTCTGATGCCTCTAGGTCCTCCTGTATATTAAGGCTGCCCTGCATTGTTTTTACCCCTTTTCTTCCTTGCTTTTTCATGCTGCTTATGTTACTTCTTGCTCTGTTTGACTGCTGAGTTACTGTTTACTCCTATAAATTTATTTGGTTTTGTGTGTCTCTGGGGTCTCTCTTTTGTGATGGGAGACTATGACTATAGATGATGAGTTTTGTTGCACTTTAGTGCAGATTCATTCATTTCCTAAGCTGTGTATGGATTCTGATGGCATATATCGATCTGTGGTTTGGTCTTGGGACTTATATTTAGGTCGAATGATATGATGGTATTGAGGTTGGTATCTCTTGGCAACCTTGGAAGGTTGCTCTACTGATGAGGGATATTAACAGGAGAATGGTCTGGAGTATTTGGGGGAAGTTAGGGTCTTGGTAGCACTATATAAAGTCTCGGAACATTGCCCTATACATATTTAGTAAATTACACATAAATAGCATCGTGTTGCTTGGGAGGAAAGGTATTAGAAGGGAAGGGAAGAAGTCACTAAAGATAATGAGAGTAAACAGATAGAATTAAAGGAAAGGGGAATAAGGAAATTGAAAAGAAATGAAAAGACAAAAGAAAAAAATAGAAAATATAAAAAGAAAAAATTTAAAAAAATAATCAAAAAAATAAATAAATAAAAATAAAAAAATACCAAAAATATTTTAAAAAATTAAAAAAGAAAAAAAAATAAAAATTAAAAAAAAAATTAAAAAATGCAGTCTTAGAGTTCGATTAACTTCTCTTCCAGTAGATGGAGCTGTGCCCACCCGGCCAAGCTTCTCCTCTCAATGCACGGGAACCAAACACTGTGCAGCAGCTCCTCCTCCCCGACTGGGCGGGTCTCCACTTCTGAGTGCCTCGGGCCATTTCTTGTGTCTAGTCACCTCGCCACTGGCCCTGTTCACAGATGATGCTCACCACAATACTGGTTAGGCGCCAGGTCTGCTGCTCACGGGAGCCCTATTTTCTTGAACAACTGGGCACACTCTCCCTGCTTGCCAGTGCCTCAGATCATAAGGTTGTGGAGCTTGGGTCTGAGAACCCTCAGCATATTTTGCTTGCCCTTCGGTAGCCATGCCCCCGGGAGCTGGTGCAAGAGACCTTGGTCGTCTGCGCTGCTGGGAGTGGTAGCCGGGGGTCCCATGCTGCGGGTCCCGCACCACTCCTGAATCCCTCGGTCTGATTATAGCGCTCACAGGAGAGCTGGGAGGGGCCCTTGAGGTTTCCCTGCTGTGTGGAGAGGGAAGGCTAGGGGGTTACACACCTGCCGCCGCTGGCTTCAATGAAGTTATCTCCTCCGCCGCATTCTGATGACGTCATTTCTCTGTCATGGTGGTATCCCATGTGAATGGCAGCAGTTCGTTCCCTTTGCCGGGTGACCGAAGCAATGGGTGGGTCCTGACCGGCCCTCCCAAGCCCGTCTCAATCCTGTGGCCACTGCCTATGAAGGCTCGGTTGGTATTTACCTCCACAGGATCCAGCAGGACTGGGACCGACAAGCAGTTTCCGCGGGATCATTTAGCACTGAGCCAGAGCGGTTTGTCTGTGAGACGCAGGTGAATGGGAGCCTGAATTCGGCCGCTCCAGGCTCGGTGTGTGTTCTGAGAGGAGCAGGCTATTCGCCCCAGATCCATGTTAGCTCAGCAATGCCTAGTGATCCTGAGCAAACAGCATTTAGATGGTTTAAGACTCCCTATGCCCGCACAGCTGAAGAGGTCAGAAACTTGATACCTCTGTGCCCACTGCCATGTTGGATCTCCCTAAAACAAATATGTCTTAAAAATTAAAAAGAAAAAATAGGGATGTGGCACAGTAGTCTTAGTGGTTAAGCATCTCTGGATTCAATCCCTGGTACTGAAAAAAATGATACTCTTGATCAATTATGAAATTTTAATAAGAACAAGAGTGTCAAAACCCAAAATTTACTCACCAGTACTTGAAACATTGTGAGGGGTTAGGAAATGAGAATTTTGCCAGAGAAACTTCCTCTCTTTGGTTCTCCATTTCATATGTTGAAAACTTTTATAGACTTTCATAGACTTTCATTAATCAGAACAACAATCCAAACTCAGGATATATCAAAACTAATAACCAAAGTCACAACTTTGACCTTTCAAAATAAATTTGCCATATCCTACTCCCTTTTGGATTTCTGAACTAAACTCTTGTATTTTCTTTCCGTATTTTCATCTTCTACTATGAGAAAATAACGTGAAAAGCAAACCCCTAATCCCAAGGCACACCAGAAGCTCATTCACTTCTGTTTTCCTTTGGCCATGAGATTTCCCCACTCACTTTCAGGAATAAACAGCTTCAAAATGCAATCTTTATAGCTTTAATAGCTCATGGCATTCACAGTCTCTCAAGCCCAAACCTTGCTTTAAAAGTCCCCTTGTTCAAACAATTGAACACTTCTGGATTCAGGCACTCAGTGCTCTGAAGTCCCTGGGGTTTTCTGCTTTCCTTTCCTCTAGCTTCTTTTCTTCTTAACTGTATACATTTGAACCTGCTCTGTGTCAATCTTTTCAGTGAAATAAAACACTGAAATATTTTAGACCTGTTTACACAGCTCTCATATAAGCCTTCCTGCATTTGCCTGTACGTTGACTTTGAGATATCTGTGTCTGCATTTGACATATTATCATTTTTATAAGTTAGGGTAAACTGTTTGTTTGGTAAAGGTAGCTAGGAAGTATATGTTCTTTTAAATTATTAGAAGATGTGGCTCTTGTGGAAGATAATTCTTTTGACAAAATCATCTTGTATGGGAATAGATTAAATGTTTCCTTAAATTATTCTAGGGCTTCAAGATCTAAGATGGAACACATTGGCCACTTATGGCTACTGAACATGAAATATTGTGAATCTTAATTGGGATCTCCTCTAGGAATAAAATGCAACCTGACTTTCAAGATTTAGTATGGAAAAAAAAATGCAAACTATGTCTTTGGTTTTTCAGTAGGTGTACTTTGAGTTCATATTTACGTATACTGGATTAGTGAAGATATATTATTATATGTAATGTGACTATATTATTATACTTAATATTTATATGATAATGTACGAATAATAACATTATGATATATAATATTAATGTAATAATTTATATTAGAATATGGCTAAAATTTTGAATTTATTAATGTGGCTTGCATTTATTACACATGTGATTTTATTATACAACATTGGCAGATTAATAAAAGATGATATATAGACAGGGAAAGTTAAGTTATATACTTAGATTGAATCAGTAAACAGTTAATGATGATTTATAACATGTATATATTTATCTATATTCAAATTTATATGTACAGTGTTATGGACTGAATGTTTATGTCTTCCCTAAATTCTCATCCCCCCAATAAAATGTAATGATGTTTCTATATGAGGATTTGGGAAATTAATCCAGATGAGGACATCAAAATGGTTCCTATTATGATAGAATTAATGTTTTTACAAAAAGGGACACCAGGGAATTCTATTACTGTGCATGGGAGACACAGTGAAAGGGTGAATATTTACAAGACAGGAAGAGAGCCATTACCAGGAACTCTATTGAGAATCACCTTGATCTTAGACTTCCCTGCCTTTAGAACTGTAAGAAATAAAGGTTTTTATTTTGTTACTTCTTGCTTACTTTTGAATTTCTAAGCCACATATTCTACAGTATTTTGTTTTTTAGCCTGAGATAATTAATATATACACCTACATCCTTATGCATGTTTATATGTGTAATACATGAGTATATGTTTATGCACAAATACTTGAACATATGCTTGAATTACAGCTAGTGAAGCAGCTCTCTAGAATTTTGAGGCTTGTATACTTTTCATTGCCATGGCATATTCTGCATCTGCTATTGGAGCTTTTAAGTGGCTTTTAATTTTTCTCTGCTGAAAAACAAGCAATAAAAAAATGTAGCCAAATATAAATAGAAATACAGAGGTTAAATTTTTCATTACTTTTTTATGTGTGTGAAAAGACTTCTCTAAATTCACTTTGTGGCTTGAAAGAAATTAGAATTTTCTCAATTAGATTTGAGATAGACTTTGTTTTGCTATTTTAGAAATATAATCATGTGTTTTTGAAAAAAATAATACCAATGTTTACTTTTTAAATGCAGCAATAAAGCAACACTTCAAAATAACATTATTTCCTACTATTCATTTTTAAGGTCATAATTCAGGAGTGTTGTTTATACCAAAAAATCTACAAAACCAAGAACAAGAATCACTGCATTTCCTTCAAAAGATCTGATACTATTCCTTTTCTCTTTTCTGTTAATATCTTTTTGCAACATGTTGTCCTTTGGGTTGAAAGGACACATTGTTGAAATTTGCTGCAAGTCTTTAATGCTTGGGATGTGAGCACTCACAATTGAGTATTTTAATATGGATTACTCATTTGATAACAAGAAACCTCTTTTGGTCAAATAGAGATCACAATAACAATTGAAAACTCTATGACATTAGAAACAGTTCAAGGAGAACCAGACAGAGATTTAGAAGAAGTCCCTAACTTTAATACATTCAATTTATGTACACAGAAAGGACATGTGATCAAATAAAATAAATGTAATCCACACATTCAGGTATTAGAAATTGAGAAATGCTGTGTTATTTAAATGATAGGCCATTGAGTAAATAATGTAAAATAACTTCATAATTTTGAAAGCATGAAATCAATGTCATTGTTATAATGAAATTAGCATTTCTTCTAAAAAGAATAACTCTTTACAGAAGTAAAGCATATTTCTTTAAGGAGCATCTAATAAACAATAGAATAGCTTTCTATTACAAAATCTTGCTTTAATTCTTCCCATCTGTGTGACTGTGAGGACCCCAATCTCTAATCTCAACTCCCTAATCCATTAAAAAATACAATTATAATCACTATTTGCTAAAATCTCATGAAATTCAGCAAAACCAATGTTGTTTGAAAAGTATTAGAAAAGTACCCATATGTATTATTTGATTTAAACCAAGCTACAATTTTCAAGAGTCAGTAACTGTCCTATAATATAATGTTCAAATAAGGAACTAGTGATTCAAACAAGATTACTAAAGAAACTGTCTAATTATTGTGAAAGCATGGGTGGCAGATATTTCAAGAGACTTCACAGGAAAAAAAAAAAAGAAGTGTTGCATCCTATTCACCAGTGAGTATGAGCAAAAGTTTTTATTTGCCAGAAAACACAACATAAACTCAGATTGTCAACACAATATGTATTGATAAATGTACACTTTTAGTAATTTTAAAGAAGATTAGTAGGATGTCAACACAATACATATTGATAAATATACACTTTTAGTAATTTTAAAGAAGATTTTGTTAACTTGACTGGATTAGAGGATGACCACGTAGCTGATGAAATTTATTTGTGGGTTCGCTTTGAAAAGATCTTTTCATGAATCAACATTTGAATCAATAGACTGAGTAAGAAGATTGACCCTGACCAAGCCCACAATATTGTAAACAGAAATTAATGGGTGCTTGGGATCATGGCTCAGGAGATCAGAATGATGATAGGAATGCAGTCAGTAAGGTCTAGAGTGATGAGGCTTCAAATAGAAATGAGGCCTAGAGGCCACCTTCTTAAACCATAGCAAATAATTCTCTTACATTTTGTTCTTGACCCACAATTTTATGGAGGGCTCAGCTTAAGGGTAATGAACTAATTTGTCTGACAGATAAAATTTCAAGGCAGCACTATAATCAGGCAATAGCAGAGATGCTAGCATCAGCTTTAGTCAAATTGTGAGGAAAAATCAATCAAAGAGGACACAACAGAAAATTTTGAGAAACTCAGAGTTTTGCCAGAAAAGGAGCACATCTAAAGGTGCAGCAAAGGAGAGCTCAAGTGCTAAAGAGATCAGCACCATTAAAAATAAGTGAAGCACTTTGCAGTGGGACAATAGAGAAAATGCCATTTTTCAAATATATTGCTCTCATTTCATCCTTAAATATCCAAAAGATTTCAGTGGTGAATACAAAGGCCCTTCTTCTTCTTCTTCTTCTTCTTCTTCTTCTTCTTCTTCTTATTATTATTATTATTATTATTATTATTAGTAGTAGTAGTAGTAGTCCAGAAGTATGTTACTCATACTAAAGAAGAAATGAAAGGTAGACAGGTATGCAGATATATAAAGATTATAGATATACATGTAGATATAGATAGCTAAAGAGATAAGAATGTGGTAGACAGAATAAGACAAGGTTATCTTAATCCAAGTAGCACCTGACAAATTTTCAGGTTGCATGTCAGTCTTTGTAAGGGATTTCTTTATCATTTGGTTTGCACCACTTTTGGAAAAGCTTTTTAGGAGTCTTATTTGAAACATGAAACATTTAACATGCCAGTTTATTTTAATGGTATAGTTCAATCTCCATTTTTAGGGGAGTTGTGTGTGTGTGTGTTTGTTCTCAGTACCTCAACCCTGACGACAGCTCTTTTAGAATTTTATCCCCTTTTCCATTGCTTTCTTCATAGTTTCTCAGACACATCCTCTCTAGCAGCTTAGTAATGGACACTGTTCCAACAAGATACAAATTTGGGGTTCACATCTATGCAATTCCTTTCCATTCCAATCCTGATCCCTCAGCATCTAACTGGTTTGTACCTCGGAACAACAAGGCCTGTCCTACTTTGGGGAGAATGGCAGGTTCTGAGCCAACACTATACTAAACTATATCTCACAGAGCCTCCGGCTGGCAAATTCTTGGAGTGGAAAATTGGGAGAAATGATCAGGTGTGAGTAAATCAATATGTCACTTTACTACTCACCAGGGTCATAATTCACCCTCCAGCCATATCACTGCTGCCTCGGTTGCTGTTTTTTGATCCTTTAGAAGGTATTTTATGTTTTCCAGACTTGATAATTTTTCCCCCCCAGAGGAAATTTT
Source organism: Marmota marmota marmota (assembly GCF_001458135.2). Taxonomy (NCBI): domain Eukaryota; kingdom Metazoa; phylum Chordata; class Mammalia; order Rodentia; family Sciuridae; genus Marmota; species Marmota marmota. Next base: position 44,991,948 of record NW_025999968.1, on the reverse strand, counting down.
TGTCTGCATCAAGCCACTCCTTTATTTCTATATCCTATATTTCTATATCCAGACCTCAGAACTGTGCTAAACAGCCCTGTCTCCGGGCTTTCAGGAATGATAAAGCTTCTGTACTTTCCAATATGCAAGCACAGTAGTACAAGTTAGAAAGAGCACCTCAAGAGAGAATAAACTGTAGAAAATAAGCATTTGGAGGAATTGCAGAAATGAACCAATTTCATTTATTTCTTTTATTTTCTTTTGTAATCCACTCGGGAAACAAACTTCTTCTACAAAAAAAAAAAAAAAACCCACACAAACCAAGAAAATACCATTCTCATAATAAGTCAGGAAAGGTGTGAGTTCTCTAAGAGACATCTCTCTCATGGCTTCTCGGCCTTTTGGCTAAGATCAAGTGTGGAGACATCTCTCAGATTTTCTCCTTTATTTCTTTTGATAAGGGTTAATATTAACCTAATATTTCATTAATGTCAAGACATGGTATCCCCTGTTCCACCTCTTCACTGGAAATAAACACTTCTTTTTATTATTTTGTACCTTTTAGATATATACTCTTATCCCCTTCCTGTTTACTTATGTTCTAGTGTCTTCTTCTTTTTTTTTTTTTAAGTCACTATCCCTCAGCCTTCCATGTAGTCCCAAGTTACATGTAGTTATAGATACACTTACTTATAGGTTTGCCTATGAAAAATATACACATAGGAGGATATTTTTTTATCTTCATTTTTTTTGGGAAAGTTGAAATGCTTTATAAATCTTTTTAATTCCTTTTTCTTGAATGCAAGTTAAGTACGGTGAAGAATCTTATTAGGTTTGCTTAATATTCTATATTTCTATATCCAGCCCTCAGAACAGTGCTAATCAGTCCTATCTCTGGGTTTTCAGGAATGACGAAGCTTCTGTACTTTCCAATATGGAAGCACAGGCCTCATGTAACTAATGAGCTCTTGAAAGGTGTCTAATACAACTAAAGTGCTGACTTTAAATTTTACTTAATTTTAATCAATAACATTCAAATTCAAAAAGCTATATATAGTTAGAGCTCTAGAACTAGATAGGTAGGTTTAGAGCATGTGTCCTACATGTATGCACTGAATATAAAAATGCATGTCATTATTTTGTTTGATTTCAGAGTTAGATATAATCAAAAATCCCTTCAGTTCAAGTGAACATTTTATGTTCATTTTTAAAAAATAATTTAATGCTTCATGTTCTACCTCTCTCATAATTTTGTTTCCATTCATTTATTTCCTGAACCTTTCCTTTGCTTGCTGGCGATTTTATTTCTGTGTAATAAATCCCTGGGACTAAGGTTATATAGTTAGATATACTTTTATCTTAATAAATAAAGCAGCTGTTGGGCAGACTATTTTTTTAAAGACATAATATTTTTGAAATGTGACCTGCGTACTAGCAGTAAATACTAGTGATAGATTTTCTCATTCTAGACTTTCACCTATCAGCAATATAGGGGTAACAAATTGGAATTTTATTTGCATGCCCATGACTGTTAAAGTGCTTAAATATTTTTACATACATTTTTAGATGGGATATTTCTCATATGTGAATATTGTTTGCACACTGTCTCTATTATTCATCTTGCTAACTTCCTATCAACATGGGAGATTTTTTCTTGCATATGTACATATATTTTTATGTGTATATACATACATGAACAGAAAATATACAAAATTTTATTATATAAAATGTCACCAATTTCTAAATGTCCTTTATGTTTCACTGATCTACTTATTTATGTTCCAATAGAATAATGATTTGGTTGTAGTGACTTTGTAGAAATTCTGAAGATGCAAGTTCTCCCATCTATAATCTCTTAAACATGTTGTAGTATCTCTTCCTAAAAATTTCAGATGATTTCATCCAATCAAAAGATTTTTAAATATTTCATTCAAATTTAATTATCTTTTTTGATAGCTATTAATTTTGAAACTGTTTTAAATATTACATCCCCAAACATGTCATATCTTTGCATTTTGATAACTAACTTTATGCCACTTTATACATTAGAAAACCACTCCTATTTTTATCTAATTTTTCATAATTTATTCTGCCGTTAACCAGCTTAAATTCATGGTTCACTCTTTTAATAACTGTAATGCACTTAATTTCCAGAATTCATGGTTAATTGTTTTAATCAATCTAAGGTATTTAATTTCCATTCTCTTTGATCTCTCATTATCTCATTTCATCATGCCCCTTGGCATAGCCTTGGCATAATCTCAAGCCTAATTCCATTCACATCTCCACGTATGCTCAGCATGTACACGTGCTTGGGGGTGGGGGGGGGCTTCTGACTGATGGTTCTCTATATACATTCTCATCTATGTAAGTTATCATCTCCTTTTAATAATATTTTTGATATTTCAGAAAGTCCTATAACATGTTTTCTTTGTTCTCCTGATTACTGTGCTCTCCATTTTATGGACTAAATGAGCTTCACAGATTCTTATGAGAGCGTCTTCTCTTCGGGATCTGTGCTATTTCAATATTCATTGCTATGAGCCTGCAGTGAGGGAGAATATCAGGGCAGGGAGATCGTGGTGAAGCAGAACAGTTCAACTCATGGGGGCTAGAAAGCAAAGAGAGGGAGAGAAAGACAGAAAGAGGTTGGAGATAAGATGTACTCTTTCAGGGAATGTCCCTAGTGACCTGCTTCCTATATCTGTGCCCCACCTACTTTGTGTCCAATACTTCCCAATATTTTACCCAACTATGAATCCATCCATGAATTATTCCATCCATGAGTTGAGAGTCCTCATGATTCAGTGACTGCTCATGAGCTCACCTTTGAACATTGCTGCAATGAGGACATGGGACTTTGGGAGACATTGCAGATCCAAAACATAATAGGAATCAATGTTTATGTTTAATACATGCACAAGACTAGTCATTATTTTGGTTAATCAAAGTTAATAAATGCAAGGCTTTACTCAAAGCTCAAGTCAGTGTAGCATATTATACAGCTGTCTTCATAGAATCTGAAAGATAAGTTTTGCCTTGAAAAACAATTGGCCTTAATAGAGATCTTTGCTTCACATATCATAGAAATTCACTAGAAGGCTTTTAAGGGGTATAGAAGTTATAAATTTATATAAAAATTAAGGAAAAGCAGATATAAGGGTCACTTTTACATATGTGTCAAAATAATAGATATAGTACCTCCTTATATATTTTAATATAAATGAAAATGGCATGCAGAGAGCAAAATATTGTGGGAAAGTAAATTGTAGTGACTGTAACTTAAACATAATTATGATGGTTGAAATTATTTTTAAAAAATTCTAAAAATTCTACACTTAATAGTAAGATATAACTAGAAGACTTTTGTTTGCTGCACAAATGAAAACATTGTGAAAGAGTAACTAAAATTTATTCTCTTTAATTGAATTTTAAGACAATACTAGGTAAAAATAAATCATTTTTTTCTATTGCCTTGGAAAAGATAGGTCACCCCTATGTGGGTTTACTACTCATTCATGAGGGTATAAAGCCTGGAAATGTATGACAGGAGTCTCAGTTTAAGGACATTGTCTGCACAATGACTTTTTTTTGTTGCCTTACTTTTTGTAGTGGTAAGTATGTGGACATATATGCTTTGGGTTCAAAACTCCTGTCACCAGTTTTGAGCTGTGTGACCTCAGGGAAATAATTTGGCCCATGTTATGATTTGGATGTGAGGAGTCCCCCAAAAGCTCACCTGTGAGACAATGCAGGAAGGTTTGGAGGAGAAATGATTGGGTTATATCCTTAACCTAATCAGTAGATTAATCCCTGGTAGGATTAACTGAATGGTAACTGGAGGCAGGTGGGATGTGGCTTGAGAAAGTAGTTCATTGGAGGTGTGGCTATGGGGTATATATATTATATCTGAAGAATGAAGTTGTTGTGAGGAGATAGCTCAGAAACCACACAGAGTCTGAATATAAACCCAATTAGAGAGCTTTATAACATCCCCAGGGACTGTATCCCATAGAGACACAGAGACTACAGTCTCTAGGGAGAACAGAAACTTCTTGGTACTGACCTTCATCATTTACTGAGGAAAACCACAAGCCTTGGGAAGTCCCTAGCATGCAAGCTAGCCAATCACAGAAGCTAAAGCAGCAGTTAGCAGAACTTAAGAAGCCCTAAGAAAAACTAAAGATCCCCTAAGGTGGGTGTACAGTTTGGGTTTTAGTCCAGTTTCAGGGTACAGAGTACAGAAGATACAACTTTTGGGGGGAAGACAGCTCAGATGCTGATTTCCCAGAAATGGCTCTTGCCTACAGGAATAGCATTGGGGTCACTTTAGCATGCTTACTTATGTTGGCCTACAAAAATTTTTGCCTTGATATGACTATGTCTTAATTATTTGTATCTTGTAACTTCACCTGTATCATCTTAACATTTGTATATGACTATAGTTAACCTATAGACCCCCACACACACATATTTATAACTTATATTATCTATAACTTATCACTAACATCTTTAAGTCTTATGTCTATGTACTATGTAAGGCTATATGTTTATACTACTGTATAGTTATTTCTATCTTAAGCCCTAAAACATATTTAAGTATCAACATTAACTTTTATTTTTATTCATTTTTATTTATTAATTTATGTCTATTAATCTATAGCCTATGACTTATCAATATGACTTATTAATAATCTATGATTTATCTCTAATAAAACTGTTGCTTATTTTAGACCATAACAAAGTCTCTCTATCTCTCTGCTTCTGATGACCATGTGAGCTGCTTCCCTCTTTCACATTTTTCCCCCATGATGTCCTGCCTCACCTCAAGCTCTGAGAAATGAATCCAGCCTTCTATGGACCACGACCTCTGAAACTGTTAGCCCTCAAATAAACTTTTCATCCTCCACAGTTGTTCTGGTAGAGTTCCTTAGTTACAGCAGCAAAAGAGCTGACTAAAACAAACCAATTCTAAATTTCCACATTAGGAAAATGGAATATAAATGATTTTTGTTAAAAGCAAAGTAGATCATTTATCTAATACCCTTCCACAGTCTATCTCATCTTAGAGATTTAAGAAAAAGTTATGTGCTACTGTCTTCCCACATAGTTTGAATTCTGGGTTCATTCTATTTTTTTGTTTTTAGCCATTTAGCAAATATACATTGAGAAACTGTATCTTTGAAATGCAGTAAAAGGATTCCCAGATATTACTTTCCTGAGAGGTGGCATGTACAGGACAGAGCCTAGAATCTGTTTGTGAGTTCATAGATTGTAGTAATCACAGTGTTTTCATGTTTAATTGAAATATTTCCTAATATTAAAATTGTTATTTTGTGAGAAAAGTATACATACTTGGTTAAGTGCATGTAAATATTCTGTACTCTCTCCATCCATACATAGTTTCTCAGAGACCAATCCCTTTTGAAGGAACTGCTGACATCTGTGTACTTGGGAATAACTAGACTTTGAGGAATTATGCAAATGTTACTCTTGTCCTATCAGAAGTCTTTATGTCATTACATCTGTGTTGTCAGCTTTTCATTACTATAATAAGATGTCAATAGTAATAAACTTATAAAGAGAAAAATTTTATTCGAACACAATTTCGGAATTTCTAGCCCATGATCATTTGGTTCATTTGATTTTGGATCTGGGACAAGGCAGGAGGTCCTAGCAGGAGCACACAGAGAGCAAAACTGTTCACCTCATGGTAGGAAGAAATAGAGAGACAGGGAAAGGGTCAGGTTCCCATAATCCCCTTTGAAGGTATGTTCCAATGACAGAAAGACCTCCCAGTAGGTCCAACCTCTTAAAGTTTCCACAATGTCCTCGTGGCAATACTTTTGCAACCAAGACTTTTAACATGTGGACTCTGGGGAAATACATACAAGATCCAAATTATAGCAATATCCTTATATAATAAAATATTTCTCAGTTTTCTTTTTCCCCCCTTTTTTAGAACAGAACATCCAACTTGCAGTCTTACACATGCTAGGCAAGGGCTTTAACTCTGAGATTCATCCCAGTCATCAATAAAATGGCTCCTTTATCAGTGATTGAGTTAAATGAAATATTTTCACATTCATGGATAAAATACTCATTATTTTAAATGTACTTCAATAGGGATATCTTTTGATTAGTTACATGTTATCATATAGCTGCAGTGAGATTGCTGAAATAGAAAGGCAGTTTCCTTTTGGGGGGAATCTGAGATTTGTGAAGCAACCAGGCAAACAACTAGAAGTGGTCACATTGTAGTCTCCTTTGTGAGCAGCTAGGAGGAAAATGATTGATTCTAAAATACATAACGTTAGAAGTTTCAAAATGGAAAAAAAAATAAAATAGGCAGATAGGAGAAATAATTCGTGTCAATATTTTCCTTCAGTTTTCCAGAAAGTCCCCCCAAATCCTTCTTTTTCTCCTTATTTTTTTTTGTTTAACTTCTTGAGTATTCAATGAGTTTAAGCTGGTTAGATGTGGTGAACAGTTTGCATAACCAGTTCAGAAGCACCTGCAATATGACTCAGGACAGCCTGGGTTTGCAGCAGACAAATGAGTGGCTGGGGACTTCAAGAAGGTCTGATTTGTAGCAAACCTGAGAAGTAGAAACTGGAACGGTGTGAAATTTCACCTCCTTTACTGTCTGTCCTTGAGGGAGTCAGGGAAAAAAAAGGAGAACAGCATTGTAAAATGCCATACAACATATTTAAAAAACCCTAATGGACTTTAATTTCATATTTGACTTAATAATTATCCCAGGAAGACAGTGGAGAGTTATGTTGTTGTTGTCATTGTTAGTATAAAGTAATGCTTATTAAGTGAATGGAAAAAAATTATCATCTGCTTCTAAAAACAATTTCTTTTCTGCTTTAATGATGAAACTTAACTGAAAAATTATTTGATTTTCATTAATGAAAAAATGACTAGAATAATTTTTGCATACTAAAGGACATAGTTAGTTTTGAAAAAATAAGATAATATTTTAAAAACTTGATTTCTGAGACCACCAGATAGATGCAAATTATAATCATATCCACAGATCTCAAAGGAAGCAATTTTTTCTAAAATGCTACCTTCACTTTTATCAGTTTTTCCTTTTTTTTCTGTAATTACTATTATAAATTCTATTCTCAATCATTCAGAGCAATTAGACTCAAGTTTTGACGATGAACTTTTTACACATTGTCATTTAATTTTAATCAAAATAAAACCATAACAAAACTGTGAATGAAAACACATTTTCAATCAGCCTTAAGAAGCAGGGAAAATATATTAATTTAAAAATGATAGTTATACAGAAATCTATAATGTGTGATACTTTTTGAAGGGTTTTGTTTTACTTTTGCATGTAAAAAAGTTTAATACAGAAAAGCCAAATCCTTTTTAACTCATTGTTTGCTGAAGTGCAGAAAACTTTTGCTGAGGGATTTTGGTAAAAATGATTATATCAATACTATTTAAAAATCAATATGTAAAAAAAAAATGTACCCTAGTTGTATAAAGATTCCAGACTCTAAATTTTAAAATATCTGGTTTAATTTCAATTTTACTTTTCATTAGCTGTATTTATTCATGTATAAAATTTGTTAGTAGTATTTGTTTCACAGGGTTAATGAGATGACTCAGTATAATATTGTCTTAAATATAGTGCTCCAAAAGCAGTAACTATTCACCAGAATTTATCCTCTATAACTGTCATTTAAATTATCAGATACAAAACATCTACTAGGAAGTAGTATGCTGATAGGAATCTTTGAAAGTTTAAGTATTTAAGTATGAAATATGGAATTGTATATCTGAATAAAAAGTCCTATCAGGTCAAAGAAAAGTAAAGAATTATTTTTATAGTAAGAAACTATTGGATTGGGGTTGTGGCTCAGCAACAGAGTGCTCACCTAGCATGTGCAAAGCCCTGAGTTTGATCCTCAGCCCCACATAGAATAAAATAAATAAGTATAATAAAGGTTTTGTTTCCAACTACAACTAAAAAAATAAATATTAAAAAAAGAAAATATTACTTAGGAATCCCCAAGGAAACAATAAAACAGAAGTTTTTTTTTTCTTTTTCTTTTTTTTTTTTTTTAGGCAATGGTTAAGGTTTAGATCAATTTTCAATGTATGTTTAATCAAATAGAAATATTTTATTTGTAAAAACCAAAACATGTTTATATTATGCAAAATAAAAATCACTTTGTTTTTGATTAAATAATTTTGTCAATGAGGAATCTCATTTTACTTTTTAAAAAGCTACATTTATTTGTATACATCCGGTTAATTTTAAACATGGGGGGAGAACACTTATTACATTATCTTAAAGTCAATTCTTGATAATCACGAAATCTATGGAGAAAGTTAAAACATGAAATAAAATGTGAATTTTGTGATGAAATTTAAAAGGGCAATTATTGCCTGTGTTATCTATTGCCAACAGATAACAAATGTTGTAGAGAAAAATTTGATGTGTCCATAATTTTTGGAGATATTTAACATTAAAGCAGGCAGTCATGGATCCTATTTGGATTTAAAATCTTAAGCACATCTTAGAAGAATTAAAAAGAGCATTAAACCTTTCTGAGCTCCATAAGATTCATATCCATAATTAAATCACTGGACTTAAAGACTTCCAGACTTACACAAAAGAATAACTCAGGGCTTGTATGAGAGGTAGAAAAAAGTCAAACCAAAGCAAATCAGAACAAAACAGAATCATTCATATCATTTCAAGCCATAAGATGAGATTCAGTGAAGATAAAAAACCATTGTGAAGTAAGAAGTAAGATATTATCAGTGGACACATAACTTTCTGGTTGTATGAAATGGGACATTTAAAGTTTTCACAGTCACAGCTTCTTTCCAGTGTAAACAGGAAAAATTTACTTACATCATCATAGGATCTAAGAGTGTTTACACAATGTGGGCAAATGCTGCTTATAAGGTTTAGGTGGAGGTTGCTTCATAGCATGTTTCACACAGAGTAGAGCCCTTTTCCAATAATGAATTTGAAATATATTTTCAGGCAAAAGGAACTATTGAAAATAAAGCAAAGCCCATCATCTAGCACCAAAATTTTTGTGGGCTGAAGATAAGTTATCCATGGTCAATAGGCAGGTCTCTGGGAAAAAGATTCCATCTACTAAGGAGGTAAATAAAGAGTTACTACTGTTCTTTGGTCTGTAATTTCTGGATATCAAGGTGTTTGGAATCACTGATATTGCCAAGCTACTGAAGATGGATGAAGTCCTTAAAGAAAAAGAGACAGGGACAAGAGAGCCTAGGTCTGTTGCTGCATTATCAAGGGTAAGTTGGAAGAACAGAATAGCTGATTCTAGTACTGCAGATCCTGGTATTTAAGGAAAGTTACCTTGAGAATGAGGTGTGGTGGTGAGTGTGGACAGCAGAGAGGGAGAGAATAATGTCAGAAGAGGAGCCTTAGGAACTCTTGACCTATGTTTACTTGCAATCTCATTGTTGGAAGGCTGAGGGAGAAATTTAACAAAAACCTAACTCTAGTTCCTCTTGATTATAATTGGGCCCTTGATGTTTCCTGTGACTAGGTTAGTTTAGTGGAATAAAGACTTACGCATAAAATGATGCTTGTATTTTTTAATTTAGAGACCAACACATTTTTTTTTTCCTTTTTAGTGTTGGGGAGAGAACACAGAGCCTCACATATGCCAAACAGGTGTATGAGCCACATTGCTTTACCACTGAGCCTCATTGCTCCAGCAATGGTGAAGACATTTTAGAGAAAAACAGAGGTTTGGGTTGATTTCAATTGGCAAATAAGGAAACATCTTTTTAAATTAATCTTAAGGTAAGCAATGATAATAGTGAAAGAAGTCAATTTGATAATGAGACATGAACTTAATTGGATGAAGGATTCCATCATACTGTGATCCAGCCGCAAAAAGAGACCAAACTATAACTATGAAGAGCTTTGAAACTAAAGAACAAAGAGATTTCCAGTAGGAAAATAATGTGAAATTGTATGGTAAAATATGTAAGCTATAATTTCTTTGGCCTTTTTTAAAAGTGTAAAGGTATAAGTGAAAGAAGGGGAAAAATTATAATAGTTCAAAAACAATTGTTCAGGTACAAGGCAGTCATGATGAGAATACACTGAGCTGAAAGAAATACAAAGAAAAGCATACCACTTCAAAGCATAATTTCACAGACCCATTAATTTTCTTGGACAGGAATTTCTTGATTTATGTAGTAGAAAGGATAAAATATGATAGCTATTTTGCTTATTGTTATTTTCTTTTGTACTCTTTTGTTTGACCTTTCTTTGTTTTTAGGTAACAAAACCAAACATTTTTTCCCTTCCATTTTCTTTGCTTTCATTGTGGAAATTAAAGTACTGTAATTAAAACAAAAACAATTTTTTTTAATATATTTCAGCAAACCACCAAGGTAATCTAGCTCCTATATACCATAAATAAGGAAATTGAGACAGCAAGAGGTTAAGATTTTACACAGCATCTCCCAGGAATAAAACAGAATATTTGTGACTAAACTCCTGTTTTCCGAAGTTAAAATAAAAGGCCTAAAGAAGTATGTCATTATCATGCTTTATACCATAGCTCATGCCTTAAAAAAGATTTAATATTAGATGCCAATCTTCTGGTTATTGGCTTTCTTCCCAAAATTAGCTAATTCAAATATTCTACTTTTTATTCACTAATGAGTTAATTTTCTTCTAGATCTGGCACTGTTCAAGTTAGTGGGTGTGTGTAATTATGCAGCATATGGAACAGTTGAATGCATTCTTGGGTGTGCTACTTTGTATTCTCTGTAATGCCACTCATTATTCTGTTTGACTTTAATTGTGTTCTTAGGTGGATATGTTAAAGATTAATGATGCATTTAGCCTAAATCAAGACTTACAGAGATGTGAAGATAAAAAAGAGAGTAGAGGCTATAATAGTTAATGATTTTACTTTTTCTTTTTGAAGAGACCATATTCTGAGGATTTTATGTGAAAAAATTGAAGTAGTTATAGTCAATCTCCTGGTACATGTGTTACTATCCCATATCCTTGCCATAAAGCTGATATTTTAAGTCTGCCATCCAACCTGGAAAAACAGGGTAAGCTGGTGTGCAAAGAGAGACATTATCCAGTTCAATACTGTTGTTTTTAAATGAGCAGAGTGTTCACATATTTACATTGTCTTAGTAAAAGAAAAAAATACAACTTTCTGCTTTGTATCAAACAAGATGCTAGTCTTTGCATACAAAAGTAGTTGTCTAAGTCTGGAACAATAATTTCTTGTGTAACTAATTGAAAGGAATACATATTGACAGGTGCCAGTTAAAAATGGAACTATATTTTCCTTTCAAAATAAAATTATAGTAACATGATGAGATTAGATACATTTTTCATTAATTAATTATTATTTGGTTTATAATAAGTATAGTGATTATGATAATAAATATTATGATTATATTAATAGAAGCCATAGTAGATATGTGACAGCAGCAGTAGGAAGAAACATATTTAGCATTATATGTAATGTAACCAAAACTTTGTATGTATCAAATTGTTAAATGTTGATAATAATCCTATAAAATAGGTCACAATTTTGTGCTCATTGTATGAATCATAGAGATTAAATAATTTGATAAATATTGCATTCATAGTAAATTGGACATTTGGAACTGTAAAAGAGTTTTTTATGGCAAGATTCTGTATTCCTGTGTATGTGTGTTTATATGTATGTAATAACTTTAATGAGCTATAGTTATACATACATTCATTTAAATTATACAATTAATATCTTCAGTATATTCACACAGCTTTTAAAATATTACATGTATTTTAGAATATTTTCATTGCCCCCAAATAAAACACTTCTCTGTTAATAATTACCTTTGCTATACCCCAGCCCTTTGGCCCTTAGACAATCACTAATCTACTTTCTACTCATATAGATTTTTTTGTTCCAATCATTTTGCATAAATGGTATCCTAAAATGTAAAGTCATTTTTTGACTGTTTTCTCTCATTGGAATGTTATTAATATCCATCCATGTTGTGGCATGTAGGTACTTCATTCATTTTTTGATGAATAATCTTCCATTATAAGAATATAACATATTTTATTTATTCATTTATTAGGTAGATGAACATTTAGATTGTTTCAACATACCACTGTTTCATAGTGAAACTACTATTGCCAAATTATATTTTTATGAAAAAAATGGAGTCCAAAACTGTGGAAGAGTCTACAGTATCTAAACAAATCACTAACATGTTGTTCTTATCTTCTTTGTAAAAGAAACATTCTGCTTACTAATCTCATAAGAGAATGGTGTTAAACTCTTCAAATCCATTAAGTAAACCATTGCCTATTTCTATTTAGCTTTTAAGGATGGCATCAGAACTCACTGGAGGCAAAGGAATCAAAATGTAGTCTGAATTTTATCCATCTTTATTGAACTTTATGCATTTTTTTCTCCACAAGTTTCTACAGGGTTTAGTACATATTGGTTGCTCAAATTCTTTGCTGAACTCAAATCCTGCCCTCATCAAAAATAATTATTTGTTGTCGATTTTGTCACCTTCTTGGTGACTGGTCTTTTTCCTAGACATTACAAATGACACCAAAAAGGCTTTAGTCCAGTTGTGGAAATCACTTCAGGCATGTACATATAGCATTATCTTTTGAGTTGTCCCTACTTTCTACCAAATTTTTTGAAATGTTTTAACAGAATATATACCAGTTTCTTGAGATTTTGGGGATAATATTTTGTATTGTACTTTTCATTGAGATAGTTTGTGATGTTTACTACTGTCCTCCACATGGAAAAAGACTTTCAACATATCTATTTATTTCTTACACAGCATCACCATGTTAGACTGATTAAGTACCTTAAGCCCTGAATACATACTAGAAGTGACCTGACAATCCATATTCTCATAGTTTTCTACAAAAAAAGTGACTCATATTTATTTCTTCATCTAAATGAAACAGTAACTTGATTCTTGATTTTCAGTTCATCATTTCCTGCAACAAGTTGGGTTCTTTCCCCTGTGATCCAGCCCCTTTGACTGTAACTATGATGAGGTGTTGTAGCTTCATTTCCCTAAAAAAGTGTTTCTGCTACATTTTCTTCTCATACATGCAATGAATGAACCAAGATCCCTCTTGTTATAGCAATATTCCCTCTACGATATCTTTATTGCTTTCATCTGTGGAGAGTTTCTGACCCCAAAACTTGATACAATTAGCAAATTTATCACACACCCTGTGATCGCTGATCTCTGTATTGGATATTGCATACTTACAGTCACTAGCTTCTCTTTCAGTCTGGCTCATTTTATGCCTGTGTGGACCACTTCTCCTCAGGATTGCACAGCTGAGGCTCCCCTGTGTTTCTCAGCTGATTCAGTAAAAACTAAAGTTGATTTTCAAACATTTGACTTCATTTTCAAATGAGATGGATTGAGAGAAAGTTCATGAGGCTGTTCCAAAATGCATTTTATATTTTGTATAAAGAGACACCTCTCAAAATTAATTAGTTAGAATTTTAGACTTTTGATATATAATGAATAAGCAAGCTTATTTGTTTGTGGCTTTGACATTTAGAAAATAATGTGCAACAGGAAAACATTTTGATTAGCAGCCTTAGTTTATATTTAACGTAAAATACTTCATGACCACATGTTACCAGAAATATTTGAGAATTTCATCCTGGACCTTTAACATAAAGAGCATTGTTCTTGATAATGTTTCTATCTTTTGTTCTTTAACTATCTTAATGAAATATTTGTTTTATTTTCAATTCACAATGTAAACTATTAATTATAAGTGAGAATTGTTTTGTTTCTTTATCTCTTTGATGTTTTTTTTTATTTTCTTTAGTTTTTTTTTCCTTGTTTTTTTCTTCCCCAAAGAACTTGGTTTTACAATCAATAACTACTCCTACCAATATTAAACATACCTTAGTTAAGCAGATTTTGTTCATTTTAAGTTATGTGACTTTCATCAGATTGATGGTCATATGGTCATCCTTTTGAGTTTCAGTGTCTCCATCAAAAGCATTATCAAAACCTATAAATTGGGATTAATGTGAGGATTACAATAAATGTCTAAACAGCACAATTATGGAAACAAAAAGTATCTCATTGACACATTTTTATTATATATTTTATTAAAGTACTATCATACCATTTTTTCAAACAGGGATACAGAGTAGAAGGATAGTCAAGAAAAAATTTTACTTGATTCTCTGATTTTATCAATTTTACATCAACTAACCTTTCTCTGTTCAAATAAACAAAATACAAATAATATTTATTTTGTCATATGATAGGATAACAAATGATATTTATTTTGTCAGATAATGTCCCAAGTGGTATTTTTTCTAGGTGTTGCCCCCCCCCCCCAACACACACACTGAGCTTTTGTTAAGTGTAGTTATGCCCTCTTACTATCAATCAGCACACTTTTAATTAAGCAATGACTTACTCACCCTGTTCAAAGTTCTATGGGTCACACATACTGTTAATAAACTTAAAGTCTAGTTGTTAATATTGTAGTAATTAATGCCATTTTGATGGATTAATAGATAAAGAATAACTGAGCCCATCAGGCAGTAGATAGATAGAAAAGGAACTAAAAGCCATAATTTTTAGAACTGACATCTTTCAGCATTTATCTCCCCAGATTTTGTTGTTGTTGTTTTGAAACAGCATGGTGCCAACATATGCTTCCAATTTTTGAAAAGCTTCTATGTGGAAATATATTGAACTAATGGTATGGAAGATTTGTATTTCACTGTAAGTACTTTGTTCTCCTTGACTGTTAAGTAGTGCCGAAACTCCAGGCTGCACATTTTTCAAACAAATTGGCAGAGCTATTGTGGCAAAGGGATTTGACAGAACAACACATTCATTTCTTTGCTGATTCAAGTTACATTGTTGTGCTAAGTCTATTTCATTTTCCTGAACTCTTTCACTGAGTCAGTAAGATTATAAACTCAATATAAATAACTAAAGATGATTTAGTACATTCAAAAGCACTAGAATAATAGTCTCATACAAAAGAGTTTTTTTTTTCTTTTCATTTCAAGACAGAGATGCCTCTGTTCAAAACTGCATCCAAATAGCCAAAAATTTAGATTAGTTTCCACAAGCTGTTCCTTCTTTTACTATCCTTAAACCTTCAGAGCACAGACCTCTTTGACCTTCCCTCTTGGTTCAATTATTACTCTTAGATATTAGAAATAAGAGGTTTTTAGGGTAAAGTAGCAAAGTCAAATTAACAAATTTTCAGTATTGTAAGATTTTTTAATATTAGATTTTTATCAGTGCTTTGATATTTCTCTTTTTTCTTTCTTTAATTTTTTTTAGTTTCTTATTTTAAAGAAAAATAGAATCAATGTCCCATATAGTTCTGAGATTTTCTTAACAATGTGTATGTCAGATAACTATAAGATTACTTCTGAAATCATATTTTTATGATCTGTGAGCATGTTATCTCACAGAAAGGTAAATTTCACTGCTCTAATATGTGATGAACTCAAGTTTGACTCTCCTTAGATCTAAGCTCAAACCTCTGGGAAAAGGATATCAAATTCATTTACCTTTCATGTATTGGGTTTCAGATATTTACATCTATTTATATTTATATCTGTTCCTTATTCCATTTATACTAATACCAGTACTTTGGGCTTCAGATATTGTTATAGGTATTTTGGTTGATCAAATCATAAAAAAAGAAATAAAAAATAAGATAAACCTCATGTAGTTTATAATCCACCACAAAAATAGAAAATAAATGAAAGACAAGCTCAATGTCTATTATTTAGTATTATATGATAACTAGAAAGTAAAATGGAGCTAGAGGATAAGACAAGTGTGGACATTGTGTATGTGTAAAGTTTGCTCTGATTCTATTCCTATAGAAGACCTGACTGAGAGGTGATGTTTAAATACAGACCTAAAAGACGTGAGGGATTTAGTCACACAGATATCTCACGTAAGGCAGGCACAGACAAGACAAATATATAGAGTTCTCTAGACAAAATCTCTTCCTTTGCTCAATGCCAGGCCTTTTAAGTGTTAAATGAGCTTATGTGTTTCTTCTCTAGGTGAAAAGTCTTTATTTTGGCTGTAGCATGATTGCACATTCTTTATCCATTGAAAAACATCCTCCTTCTGAATATTTTCTATTTTGTGTCCAATGTATTTCTTCACATTTGCATTCGATGACAATTTTGACTAACTCAGGAGTAACTGAAATAAATTAGTGAAAAATCCATATGTTATGTATTTGTGGGTTTAAGTATACACTTCATTGCTAAATACTTTTGAATATTCATAATTTTTAAAAAATATCATCTATTTTTTTTCTTTTCTTAACTCTCCCTGTTCTTCTTTAAATAGAGTCAATACAGGACTTATTGTTCCATAAGTCTTCTTATTCTTTCCCTGGGAAATCAAATAATGGCCAAAATGGCTGAGGGATTGTCTGACAAGATCTAACCTTGCTCACATATCATTTGGAAACTAGCAGCGCATTTGCAATTTTTATCAACTTCATGGTTAGAATGTATGTACATATGTGGGGGTGTGTGTGCTTTGCTCATGTTTTCTGTATAAGTTAACTCAATTAAAATCAGTAAAACAGGTTAGTAACTTCCTGTTCCTTGTTCATTTAAGAAAATATTACCATTTTAATCTGATTTGTCAATAACACATGTTTTCAATACAATATATTAAACAACCTGATAATGTTTGTGTATATAAAGTGGAACTATTTGATGCTAGGTAATATATATGAACAAGAACAATTACAGAAAAATTAAGACTTAAGGTCATTCTAGTAAAAAGATTTTTTTAAACAAAGTTGTCTTGCATAATGTCTCAGATCTAGAGTCAGTATGCAGGGAAACATTCTATCATAGTTGTGCACAACCAGGTGTGTGATATTGGGAATTTGGATTGTCCAAACTTCAGTTTCTTCATCTGTCAATTATAATTAATAATGCTAATTATCACATAGGATTATTGTAAGGATCTGTCAAGTAAAACATACATATATATATATATATTGTACCAGAGATTGAACTCAGGGGCACTTAACCATGAGTCACATTTTGGTCCTATTTTGTATTTTATTTAGAGATAGGGTCTCACTAAGTTGCTTAGCACCTCACTTTTGCTGAGGTTGTCTTTGAAATCCAGATCCTCCTGCATTAACCTCCCAAACCACTGGGATTACAGGAGTGCACCACCACACCCAGTGAGTAGAACATAAAATTTGACTTAGCAACAATACATGCTTGAAGATAAAGATATATTTATCCTTATTTCAACATTGCACAATATGTATATGTATTGACATATTAAATGGTACTCCAGTAACATGCAATTGTATTTGTTATTTGAAAAGATAAACATAAATATAATGTAAAAAAGAATAAATTTTATAATCAAAAAGTTCACAATTTAAAGGGTACTTTAACCTATTTATATTTCAAATACTCAATTCAATTATAAACAAACTGACTATGAAATTCTAAAGCAAATGTGTATAATAATTTGAGTAAAAATAGGTATTAGTTGGTTATTAAAATAGATTGCTATTAAAATTGTTTTTGATACTAATGGTTTAAATTGCATGAAACTATCAATAAGAGAAAAACACTTTTATTATGTCTAACTTCTGACAATGTTTAAAACATTTAGATGCAGTAAATTCTTTACTTTTTTTCACAAACCAATGCACAGGTATTGCAAATAAAATGGAGAAGAGAGAGATTAATGGATTAACTCAAAATCTCTCATGTATTAAGTAGCAAATCTGAGATTTAAGCCCAGGTATTCTGGCACCTGAATTATATTCTTAACAGACTATACTGCCTTTAATATAAAGTACATTAAGGTATCTATCCATTGAAATATTTAAACACGCATAATTTGAAATTCAGAAATTTAGACAAATTTTTTAAAATAAAATAACTGGGTAAAAGTTATAGTGATTGCTTATGGAAGATTAAGGAGAAGTCAACCATTTTAATATCATCAAATTGTAAAATAAACATATGGGGAAAAATCAAGTTCACATTTGATGAAACTATTAGAAACTAGAAATTTGTAATGAAAATTTCAAAGTAAAATAGTGTAACAAAAGCTAGAAAATGACAATCCAAAAATCAGCGATTATAAACATTTTGAAAATTAAATATATATATTGATATCATTCCAGAAAAAAATAAGAGGATTGAATTTCATCAATACAACTTGTAAGAGATTTAGCAAACTTTCATTCAATAATATGGTTATGAAATTAAATCTGATCTAAATGTATAGATAACAATTAAGACATTTGAAAATATAGACTTTATAAATGAATTTTCCTGTAAGTTTAGATTTGCTTACTCTTTTAAAAAACATAACAAATATGGAATGTGTGGCACAATACATGTGAAGTTCTGGTACTATATTCAGGTATAGCTGTTCATCAGAACTACCAGTTAGTATCCATGGAAAATACTACAATGATGGTCAGCAATTTCCAACATAAGAGACTACATGTAACAAATTCTAATAGTTTGCTTCCTATTTATGTGTTATGATCAAATATGAATGGCCCCCAAAAGCTCAAGTGTGAGACAATGCAAGAATTTTCAGAGGTAAAATGATAAGATGTTGAAAGTTGTAACCAAAAATGTATTAATCCACTGATACGGATTAACTAAGAGGTAACTAAATGTAGGTAGAGTACAGCTGGAAGAGATAGGTCACTGGGGCCATTCCTTTGGGTTATATGTTTCATCCCTGGTGAATGGAGCTTTTTCTCTGCTTCCTTTTTGCCATATCCTGAGATTCTTTCTTAAACCATTCCCCTCTGTCACAATGTTCTCCATCAGCTCATCCCCAGCACTATGGAGCTGTCTATGGACTGAGACCTCTGCAACCATTAATGTCAAACTTTTCTTCCTCTAATTATTATTGTCAGGTATTTTGTCACAGATACAAAAAGCTTAATAAAATTGTATGCTTCCAAAATGAAGGCAAACTTCTTGAGTACAGAGACCATATTTTTAGTTTAATGGTGTTATTTCTAACTTGTAGTACAATGCCTGGCACATGATATAACTGCAAACATAATCTGGCTAATTGAATTATTTTTAGTATAATCTAAAGAAAAGATAAATGAAAAAAAATTAATTAATTTATTAAGCTGGAATTAGGAATGTTGTTGGGTATGTGGTGTTCATTACATTGTTTTCTATCATTTGTTAGAAAGTTAAGTTTCTTTTAAATGATGAAGATGTCATGAGATTAGAAGTTTCTTATAATAACCATTATTAGGTTTTTCCAATTAGTATAAATGGAAGGGGAAAATTAGGTCCAATGATTAAAGTAATTCTAACAAAACAGATCCGTAGAGACATAGGATACTGAGTTTTTGAAACAGTCCAGGAAGCCCCATAACTTTATTTTCAATTACATCTATTCTTTTATTTAATGCAGTTGATTTTGTAAAGAATAAACTTATTGTTTTAAAAATGAACCATACTTCATGAGTGTCCATGTACATGGTTATTAATAAGGAAACCACATCATTACATACCTGATATTTTACACCTGATTAAAGTTCAATCCTGAGGAAGGTGAGAGGCATTTCATGATTTAGTATAAGATTCTGATTTAAATATAAGCATGTTGTCTTCAGTGCTCTAGATCTGAGAAACTTAAAATTAAATGAGAGAAGCATTTTGTTAAAACTCTGCATGAGCCCTTGGTGAGTGGTGATGAAAAGATGGAGATATGGTAGAGAGAAGGCCTGTGGCATCATTTAGTCTGTATTTCTTCCAGGTAATAGTTATCAATGCTATGCCATTTGCAATTAAATTCAAAGACCACTGGGAGTCATAATCCATTTAGTTAAACTGGAGAAATGGAGCGTAAGAAACCAGATCACCTGGATTACCAGTTGGGCAGGGAAGACAGAAGGTATGAGGAAAGCTCCCCTTGCCTTTATGTCTGCTCTGTCTTCAGTGCTTTCTCCTCCTGCTCACAAAGGCATCAAGAATTGTAGAAATAATTGATGACCAAATATAAAAGTTTGCTGCATATCACACTGGAAATTCAATGTCATTTATATTTTCCAAATGTTCTCATCAGATACTAAAAATTGTTCACGAATCTGTCCCTGGAACTGAAAGCAAATACATTTATTGAGAAATACAGGTAAAGAAATGGAAGTTGTCTTTAGAGATATTATTATGCTATCAATGCTTACAAAAACTTTTTGTCATATATATTTTTATTCAATTATCTATCATTAAATTTCTTTAATTCTGAGTTATTTTAAAATGTTTAAAACATTATATCTTCTACAATATATATTATAGGGTCCTTAAAAAAGGCCCTTTTTTGTGTCATGATTATTTTCCACAATCATCTTCAGATTTGATACAATCCTCACATGAAAATCAACTGGGAAATTTACATTTCTCTGTTTTTAAAACCCAAAGCAAAACAAAACAAAAATAATGACTAAGACTTTTCCAAATCTACTTGATCTAATTTAGGGTAAAAAGGTGCTGCCAATTGACACATTTGCATTTTCCCATATAAAAAACTAAATAATTATTGTTAGATTTTGTTTATTGTTGTTGTCACTGCAACAGCATAGACAAAATTATGATGAAAACCAGATTAAATAAACAAAGCATTTTATTGCCTTATCAAACTACAAGTTCAAGTAATTATACACTTTTAGGTATAGAGTTTCCCCTTTCTCCTTCTCATGATACTTAGTGCTTTTGGTTTCTTTAGTCTTCTTCAGTTTGTTGAAAACACTGTCCCAGTTCACCTGGCCTAGACTATTCTAGGGAGTGGGAATGCCTAGTTCTTCCACAACCCTGCTACCCGTCTTTTGGTTAACCCTGACTACATCTGTCCCCAGTGACCAATCAAGCACTGTGTCCCAGAGAAAGGAGTTAGGGAGAAGTTTTGATAGAGCTGCCTGTTAGATTGCCTGAGTAGTTTTGTGAAATTGCATCAGACTTTTCCTAAAGACACAAGATTTTAGTCAAATATTAAAGTAACAGTAAACCATAAAATTAATGAGAAATTTAGTGAAGTATAAAAAGTGTCTTGGATCAGTAGTACAGAATAATTAGTTCTAGTTTGAAGTTTCATCCTGGCTAACAAATCTTAACAGCAAGGCTGTTAAAAGCATTAACCTAATTGCAAAAAATCACAGTGTTTCCCAGAAAAAAATTCTGAATATTTAGAAAAATTAAAATATACAACCCTCAACAAAATCTATCAGGAAACTATTAACATGTAAGTAGAACTTGATGTTTTACCTCTGATATTTAAAGAAAAATGATGGTTTGTCACTCGTTGTCACTCTTGCCCTTCCCTCCCCAAAAATGTGTGTGTGTTTGTAAACTGAATATGAGAAAATTTTCCTAGACTTGTTAGAAATCTGTCACAGGACAATCCAGCTTCTAAATCTGGAACCAGGAATGTCTCAAACATACAAAGCTTTTCTTAGGTGAGATCTGCAAGCCTAAGGCAGATATTAGTGGACCCTGATATATAAGAACAATTTCATTGATAATTTTGATTAATTTTTAGTATAGATGTCTCTGAAAGTGAGGCTCCTAGGGCCACAATCCTTGTAGTCAATAAAATTTAATTGGATATTTTTTTCAGAAAAAACATGAGGATCTCAGAGTAAATGAAAAAAAAAAATTCTTAAGAAGAATCTGGCAGTGGGAGAGGAAAAATAATAAATAATCATTGTCAAAAACACTAACAGTCTTCTTCATAACTGGAAAATACAGAGAAATGTCATTGATTATTTAAAATCTGCAACTTAATTTCAGCTGTATTACAAATTCAGGCATTAGGGATCTAAGAATTTTGAAATTCTGTGAAGAAGCACATAAAAAAAGCCTCAAAGTCAAGATGGGGGAAAAAACATACAAATAAACCCAAAAACATTAGGTGAATTTGAAGCCTTTGAAGGCCATATATAGAACACACATCATACTTCTTAGGAATGCAAAGGCAAAAATTATTTGATGGAAAAGTAAATCAAAACAGAAATGCAAAAAGGGAACTATAAATTGTGACTATGATTTATTCAAGGTATGTAAGTTTGATTCAATATTGTAAAAATAGTGAAATTAATCCACCACATCAACAAACCAAAGAGGAAAAATCAATAATTATAATATTAATAAACAAGAATCACCTGACAAAATCTAACACTTTTTTTTTTTCATGATAAAAACTTTAAAACTGTTAGCAGTCTGGGAATGTAGGCCAGTGGTAGATAGAGCTAGTGGTAGATAGAGCATGTGCAAAGCCCTGCATTTAATCCTAGTACAAACCAAACCAAACCAAACACACACAAAATTTAGAAAACCAGAGGAGCATTTCCACAACTTAAACAAGAACATATACAAAAACCCTACAACTAATATCATACCTAAATGGCAAAAAAAATTGATGCTTTCTTCCACCCACTTCCCAAGATCCTGCACAGGAAATGTATACTCTTTCATGATTTATATTCATTATAGCAGCAGTCGCATCTATTTCTTTTAAAGTTATAAAGATAATAAAGAACGAAAGAAATAAATCTCTCTTTGTCACAATTGACAAATGACTTCTTATGAAAAAAAATCTTCAAAATGACAAAAATAAAATAAAGTAAAATTTTCATACTAATAAGTGATTATAATTCAGTCAGAGGAAGCATATTTAATATACAAAATTCAATGTCATTCTCTATACACCAGAAACACTGAACATTTAAAATATAAAATTATGTGTATATAGAAAATAATGTTTTATATGCATACAGTAACTTATGATAGCTTCAACAAAATACTGAAGTCTAAATCTAAGAATTTTTTTTAATATTTCTGTGTGAAATTTTCTGATGAAAAAATATATAAATAAATGGAGATATATTGAGTCTTCAAAATTTATATTCAATATTAAGATGTCAATTCTTTCCAATTTTATCAATATATTTTGAACTCAAATCTCATCAAGTCCTTAAGATTGTATAGGTTGAGTAAAAATATATAATATTCAATGAAATACTGAAATAAAAAGTTTGTAAGACTCATACATTCCAAATTAAGACTTAATTTAGAGCTAAAATATTGGAAATATCAAGAATTTTGGTGAAAAATGGACACATTGATTAGTGAAACAAATAGAGAGCACTCAAATATGGATCCATACAAATATAGATGTCTAATCTTTGACGAAGTAGCAAAGGCAATTCAACAGAAAAAAGAAAGTGGATTAAAAATAATTTCTATGAAAAAATGAACCTAGACAGGGGCTGGGACTGCAGCTCAGTGATAGAGTGCTTGCCTGGCATGTATAAGGCACTGGGTTCGACTCTCAGCACTGTGTATAAATAATTAAAATATAGGTCCATTGAAAATTAAAAAAATATTTTTTTAAAAAATAAACCTAGACAGAGTTTTATACTGTGAATAAAAATTAACCAAAACTAGTCATATTCTTTTGTTTAAACGGAAACTAGTCATACTCTTAAATGTAAATGTAAAACTAAAAAAAAATTCTAAAATGAAATACAGGATAAAATCTCTATAATATTGGACTTGGTCATTACTTTCAGATACAGCCTCAAAAAGCATGATCCATGAAGAATAGTGCTGACAAATTGGACCATGCATAATTTAATGATGGAGATCCATTCTGAGAATTATGTCAACAATCAATTTCATCCTTATGTGAACATACTGTGTACTTAGGTAGACCTAGAACATAATTGAAGATGTGCTAACACAAGTGATTTTACTCTATAATAACTTCATCTGAAGTTTCAAAAATTCTTCTGTTGTTTCACATCAAAATTTGCAGATTTCATAACTTATTTTCACCTTATGGAATGAGTATTTATTCTTGAATCATGCAAATCACCCAGAGCTAGCAGTAAATTCAAGAATGTGGACAGCACCATACTACCTTCCAACATGGTAAATGAACTTTGGTTTTTGCCATGATTGCCATGGTGATGAGAAGGATATGCCTCTGGTTTAGGTCTTCAATCCAGTTTAATAGAAGTTTCTCTATATCTTACATAGGCCCTTCTAAAATTCCTGTTAGTCTCATTGCCTTTAATAAAGAAGACCATGTAAAAACTTCCATTACTTTGTTCTTGCTCTTCATGATTGTACTTGTGTTGGAATGGGACTTGCTTATTTATGAGTAATAACCATCATGGGTTTTCCACCTTCCTAGTCTTTAATCATTTTAAAGTTAATTTCAGGGTCAATCATTCAATGGAGTCTGCTACAGTCAATGTTAAAAGGGGATTTTTGAACACTTTGTGACCATGGTGAACAAAATAAGGAATTAAATAAGACACAAGATAAAATGGTTCAATCAAAACCTGTAGTGAACACAGGATGAGCGAGGATGCCACTAGTCACCATTCACTGAACTACAAGAACTTTTATGATTGTGATGAAAATGCATCATGGCATAGTTACTTTGGAAGTCAGTTGGAAGTTTCTTAGAACACTGAAAATAGGTGTTAAATATAGTAACAATGACACTTTTAGGTATTTTACAAAATGATTGGAAAACAACTAATATCTACACAAAATCTTATATGTGAATGTTTATACAAGTATTATGCATGATCATCCCAAACAAGATGAATCAATATGTTCTTAATTAGATGAAGGTATAAACTAAACAAATATGGTATATCCATACAATGAAGCATTGTGATACAAATAAAAACTATTTCCTCATTAAATACATGAATAAACATTAAATGTATATTGGAATTAGTATATCCCACAATCAGACTTTGTCTTCTAGTACCATTATCCATTAAAAGAAATCAGATTATCTTGCAAAAAAATGTCTGATTTCAGGACTTAGGCAGAAAACATATACAATAGGTCCTTGAATTTTATAGTGCCAAACAGTAAAAAGGTGCTTAAAAGAAATCAATAAAATAGGGCTGTGTGTGACAGAAGGAGAGAGGTGCTACCCCAAAGAACTTTTAGGGACAAAATCTGGAATAATTTGTACAACAGAATAAACATAGCAATATTATATTATAATTTAAAGTAGAAAGTAAGTTTTCACCAGACATAGCAGTATAAAAAATGGGTTAAACAAACTGGAGGAAAGTGGCAAATATCTAATGCAGAAAAATTTTAAATAATTTATTGAGCTTTTTCTCCCTTAAGAAGAACCACATAATACCATGGTAGTTATTGCAGTCTTTATATGTTGACTTTGTTTAGAAAGAACAGTATGGCAGGTGCAGAAAAATTATACCTCTATAGAAGACAATACTCTAGAAAAGACTGCCTCAGCCAGATGATCAAGGTTGACATAAAAAAACAATGTCCTATTTATTTTACATACTCATAGATAATTGTGATGAGAATAATATGTTCTCTTTCCCCTATTATACAAAATCCTTGTTTAATTATGACTCAAGCAATTTATCAATTAGTAGAATTTCAACTGATAGAAAATCCATGAATACCTCACTAGTATTAAGTAAAACTGTCAAAATCATCAAAATCACTGAAAGTCTAAAATTGTGCCAGCTACAAAGAACTTAAGAAGACATGACAGCTAAATGTAATTGTGATACTCAAGATCAGGATTTAAAATAGAAAAAGAATATTAAGATAAAACTAAATAAATATAAATAAAATATGGACTTAAATTTATAGGGAAGTTAATATTGGCTCAATATTGACAAATATAATTTGTTAATAATACAAAACTGAGTGTGACATATTTGGAAATTTTCTATATGATTTCTGTATCATTTTGTAATTTTGTAACTCATTTCAAAAAATATATTGGAAAATTACCAGGCTCATTTCTAGTTTCTTATAATGGTATAAGAACTGATATCATGTTTAATATTGGCCTAAAGATAAAAAATAGTTTAAATATATTAATATATACATATATATGTATATAAAAAACAAGCTTAAAACATCACTCATATATAATACATATATATATATATATATATATATATATATATATATACACATGGAATCTAATTTTTTACAAATGTTATATAGACAATTCAGTGATGAAAGAATTAAAGAATATTATTCACCAGAAATAATGTTGGAACTATATAAAATAAATTGATCTTGATCTATATCATATATATAAGTAAATTCAAAATTTAGTTAGCCTAGAAACTATAACATGTACAGATTGAAGCATGAGCAAATACATTTATGACCTTAGTTTAGGCCAATATTTTTATGTGAGAAAAAAATAAAATAATGTATAAATTAATACTTTATAAATGAGATCTCACAATAATAATTTCCTTCTTTTAAAAAGACAATCTTAGATGAGGGATGAGACAATATAAATTAATTTCGGTTCAAATATCTGTTAAAAATGTGTAACTAGATAAAGAACACTAGTAAACAATAACCGAAATTTTAAGAAAAGCCCCACTGACCAGCAGATCCACACCAGTGCCCAGGCACAGGCCATGGACATGGTCTTCCCCATGCAGTAGCCTAGAAGCAGCTGCATCTCCCAACAGGCAGTATTACAAAGCAGTGTAAGATCCACACTTTCAGCCCCATCACTGAAAGTGGTTGCATCCATCTTTGGACACCCCCACTGTTATCTCAAGTTACATCTTCTATAGCCACCACTACCTTTAGTTTCAGTAGCATTAATTGTGGGATACAGGCGATGTCTTAAAGCCCAACACCAAGGTGAGGTAGAGTTAATCTGCGTGGATACTACAAGTTTATAGGGTAGAAATTGGAATACCTCAGATCTGCACTCCAAGAAAGAAAGACACATAGACAACATGAAAAAGCAAAGGAAGAAAGTACCCTAAAGAAACCGGATATTACAATAATAGAATCCACGGACAAGCACAGTTGATGAAACGTCAGAGAAGGAGTTCAGAGTATATATAATTAAAATTATCTGTGAATTAATGTACGACTTAAATAGGCAAACACAGGCAAAAAATAATTACTACAACAAAGACACAAGGGAGCAAATAAAGGCAACCATTGATCACACCAACAAAGATATAAGGGAACAAATACAGGTAGTGAAATATTACTTCTACACTAAAGGAAAGGCCAATCAAAGGAGACACGAAGTCAAGTTAAAAAACAAAAATAAACCAAAATGTCTGGAAATAGAAATCATATTTCAATAATAATCCTAAATATGAATGGCCTAAACTCATCAATTAAAAGACATAGACTGACAGATTGGATTTTAAAAAAATGCCCAAAAATATGTTCCTTCAAGAGACTGATTTTACAGGACAGGTGACTGAAGAAGACTCATCTCACAGAATGAGGGTGAAAGGTGGGAAATAAAGTACCACTCACATGGACCACATAAACTAGCAGAGGTTTCCATCCTCATATCATATAAAGTAGAAGTAAAACCAAAGCTAGTGAAAAGGAATAAAGATGGAAATTTTATACAGCTTAAGGGATATTCATACATTAACAAGACATAACAATCATAAATATCTACTCCCCAAACAATGGGGCATCTATGAATGTCAAACTAACCCTTCTCAAATACAACAACCAAATAGACCACAACACAATAATACTGGGTAACTTTAGTACACCTCTCTTACCACTGGATAGATCTTCCAAACAAAAACTAAACAAAAAACTATAAAACTCAATAATATAATCAATAATTTGAACTTAACAGGCATATATATATATATGTTATATAGGTGCTTAAAAGAAATCAATAAAATAGGGCTGTGTGTTATATATATATATATATATATATAACATCCCGTCCATCAATGAGTGAATATACTTTCTTCACAGTAGCACATGGATCTTTCTCTAAATAGACCATATTTTATGCCACAAAGCAAGTCTTAGCAAATACAAAAAAAAAAAAATAGAAATACTACCTACATTCTATCTGACCATGATGGAATGAAATTAGAAATCAATGATAAAATTTAAAAGAGAATAGAATCCAGCACCTGGAGACTAAACACTATGCTAATGAATTATGGATAACAGAAGACATCAGGGAGGAGACAAAAAAGTTTTTAGAGGTAAATGAGAACTTTGATACAACTTGTCAAAATCTCTGGGACACTTTAAAGGAAGTGCTAAGAGGAAAGTTTATTGCGTTAAGCTCATTCATTAAAAGAAGAAAAAGTCAAGAAATAAATGATGTGACATTAAAGCTCAAAGCCCTAGAAAAAGAAAAAAAAAAACACCAAAAGTAGTAGAAGACCAGAAATAATTAAAATCAGGGTGGAAATCAATGAAATTGAAACAATTGAAAAAAAAATTGACAAAACAGAAAGCTGGTTCTTTGAAAAAAATAAATAAAATTGACAAACCCTTAGCCACCCAAATGAAAAGAAGATAGAAGAAAAATGAAATTGGGCATGAAAAAGGAAATATTGGGACAGACACTATTGAAATACAGAAGACAATTGGAAATTATTTTGAAAATTTACACTCCAGTAAAATAGAAAACCTAAAAGACAAATTTCTAGAAAACCAACAAATTTCTAGAGGTGTATGATCAGCACAAACTGAGTCTAGGGGACATACACAATTTAAACAGATCAATTTCAAGCAAAGAAATAGAAGATGCCATCAAAAGCCTACCAACCAAGAAAAGCCCGGGACCAGATAGATTCACAGCTGAGTCCCACAAGAATTACAAATAAGAATTAATAACAATACTTCTTAATTTATTTCATGAAATAGAAAAGGAAGGAATCCTTCCAAAATCATTCTATGAAGCTTAACCAGCAGAGACAATATCAAGGAAAGACAATTTCAGACCAATGTTCCTGATGAGCATTGATGCAAAAATTCTCAATAAAATTTGGCAAATTGCATACAAAAAATATTAAAAATATAGTGAACCATGTTCAAGTGGGGTTCATTCCAGGGATGCAAGGTTGGTTCAACCTATGGAAATCAATAAATATAATTCATCACATCAATAGACTTAAAAATTAAGAATCATATGACAGTATCAATTAGTGCAGAGAAAGCATTTGTAAAACTATAGCACCCCTCCCTGTTTAAAACACTAGAAAAACTAGGGACAATAGTAACATACCTCAACATAGTAAAGTTATTTATGCTAAACCCAAGGCAAACGTCTTTCTAACTGGAAAAAAAATGGAAGTATTCCCACTAAAAAATGAAAAAGACAGGAAAGCCCTCTTTCACCACTTCTATTCAACATAGTCCTTGATACTGTAGTCATAGCAATTAGACAGATGAAAGACATTAAAGGGATACAAATAGGAAAAAAAAAGAATTCAAACTCTCATTAATTGCTGACAATATTTTTCTATACTTGAAGGATAAAAAAAACTCCACCAGGAAACTTCTATAATTAATTAATGAATTCAGCAAAGTAGCAGAATATAAAATCAAAACCTATAAATCAAATGCATTTCTAAACATCATTGCTGAATCTTCTGAAAGAGAAATTAGGAAAACTACCCCATTCACAATAGCCTCAATCAATCATTCAATAAACTAAAACTCTTGAGAATCAACCTAACAAAAAAGGTAAAAGTCCTGTATAGTGAAATCTACAGAACACTAAAGAAAGAAATTAAAGAAGACCTTAGGAGATGGAAAGATCTCCCATGCTCTTGGATAGGAAAAAATAAATATTGTCAAAATGACCACACTACCTAAAGTGCTATACAGCTTCAATATGATTGCAATTAAAACCCCAACATCATTCCTTATAGAAATAGAAAGAGCAATCATGAAATTCATTTGGAAAAATAAAAGACACAGAATTGCCAAAGTAATCCTTAGCAAGAAGAGTGAAGCAGGAGGCATTATAATACCAGACCTTAAACTATATTACAAAGCTGTAGTAACAAAAACAGCATGGTATTGGTACCAAAATAGACATATAGATCAATGGTACAAAATAGAAGACACAAAGATGAACCCATTAAATAAGTTATCTCATATAAGACAAAGGCACCAAAAACATATATTGGAGAAAAGATAACCTCTTCAACAAATGGTGCTGGGAGAAGAGAAAAGTCATATGTAGCAAAATGAAACTAAACACCTCTCTCTCACCATGCACAAAATTCAACTCAAAGTGGATTAAGGACCTAGGAATTATACCAGAGATCCTGTGCCTAATAGATGAAAAAATAGGCCCAAATCTTCGTCACATCGGATTAGTCCCTGACTTTCTTAACAAGACTCCTAAAGTACAAGAAACAAAATCAAGAATTAATAAATGGGATGGACTCAAACCAAAAAGCTTCTTCTCAGAAAAATAAACCATCAATGAGAAGAAGAGAGAGCCTACATTTTGGGACCCATTTTTTGCACATGTATGTTAGATAGAGCACTATTCTCCAGGGTATATAAAGAACTCAAAACTTTACCACTGAAAAAACAAACAACTCAATCAATAAATGGTCTAAGGAGCTGAACAGACATTTTTCAGAAGAAAATATACATTCTACCAACAAATATATGAAAAAAATGTTCATTATCACTAGCAATTAGAGAAATGCAAATCAAAACTACCCTAAGATTTTATCTCATGCCAGTCAGAATGGCATTTATAAAGAATAGAGACAACAATAAATGCTGTTGAGGATATGGGGGAAAAAGTACACTCTTACATTGCTGGTGGGAATGCAAATTGGTGCAACCAATATGTAAAGCAATATGGAGAATCCTTGGATAACTTGGAATGGAATCACCATTTGACCCAGCTATCCCACTCTTTGGTCTATACCCAAAGGACTTAAAATAAACATACTACAGTAACACAGCCACATCAATTTTTACAGCAGCTCAATTCACAATAATTAAACTGCGGAAGCAATCTAGATGCTGGTGAATAGATGAATGGATAAAGAATATACAATGGATACACACACACACACACACACACACAATGGAATGTTACTCAGAATTAAAAGAGAACAAAATTATGGAATTTTCAGGTAAATAGAGTTGGAGAATATCATGCTAGGTGAAATAAGCCAATCCCCCAAATCAAAGGCTGAATGTTCTCTCTGATAAGTGCTTGCTGATCCATAACAGGGAAGGTCATGGGAAAAATGGAGTAACTTTAATTGGGCAAAGGGGAGGGAAGGTGGGAATGGGGGATGGGAACAGGAAAAATGGTGGAATGAAATGGATATAGTTACCCTAGGTACATGTATGACAACACATATGGTGTGATAATACATCGTGAAAAATCATAGAAATTAAATTTGTGCTGCAATTGTGTACAATGAATCAAAATGCATTCTTCTGTCATATATACCAAGTTAAAATTAATTAATTAATTAATTAATAAAAACAAAGTAAAAAAAAGAAAAAGAACATTAAGGAAAAAAGGAACATTAAATAGTTAACCAATTTGGGCGTGTATCAACAACAGTGACAGTAAACATGTACATGAAGTAAACTTCAGTGTTGTTGCTTATTAGTCAAATGCAAATTAAAACTACAATGAGACAGTTTTATACACCTAGGACAATCATGAAAATTGAAATATAAACTAAACCAAATAATGAGATATTCAAAAAAATAAACTTTTAAATACTGTTGGTAGAAGTTTAAAATAATATCATATGTGAAAACAATTGGCCTTTTTCAAAACTTAAGCATATAAGTGCCACATGAACAAGATTTCCTAGATGTTTTCTGAGGAATAGGAAAATAAGAATACAAAGATTTGTGCATCAATATACAGCTCCTTCATTTATCACAGTACCATGAGTGAGTAGAAAAAAGTGTTGTGATATATTCATAAGGTTGAGTATTTCTCAACAATAAAATTAATGAGGCATTGGTGTATATGAGAAATACAAGTAACTCTTAAAGTCATTATGCTGAGTGAAGAAATCAGATCATCCTCTTCCAAGAAATAGATGCTTATTATAATATGATTCAATTTATGTTGAATTCCAGAAAACACCAACTACTACATATCAAGTAAGTCAGATCTGTGCTTCTTGGATGAGGTGGGTCCAGGAAGAAGCAGGAGGCAAGAATGCCAAAGGGCAGGCAGAAACTTTGAGACACCCAGTGAACTCATTGTCTGGATTGTGGGTTTCACGCATTATATACTTCTATAGAAAAATTTCAATTTTTTAATTGTTATTTTATAACTATTATATGTGAATGTAACTGTTTTTATTAAAGAAAATCATGAAACTTATTTGTACCGAGAAAGAGAAAAGTGGTCTATAGTATGCGGGTGCTGGCCCAACAAAGCAGTTAGGCTTTGGTTTTCTGTGGATCATAAATGACTTCACAGAATGTCAACATCAAACAAGGTGATAATTTAGTAAGATAAAAACAAATGTACTACCACGTGTAATGGTGCAAACCCGTAATCCCAGTGGCTCAGAAGGCTAAGGCAAGAGGATCACAAATTCAAAGCCAGGCTCAGCAAAAGCAAGGTGCTAAGTAACTCAGTGAGACTGTCTCTAAATAAAATACAAAATAGGGCTGGGGACATGGCTCAGAGATCTAGTACCACTGAGTTCAATCTCCATTACAGAAAATAAATAAATAAATAAATAAGAGTATTCCATAGTTCTGTCTGAAAGCAAATCAAAACTGGAACATTGTGCATCTAGATGATAACATAAGATCCAAAACATCCCTTTTCTTCTGCCCAATATAAATTGTGACTACTTCATTTAAATGACAGCTATATCCTTGTTTTTTATCCTCTCTTCTTCCAGGTAAAAATAAGATAGCCAGTCATATAATTATCCCCACTTGCTGACTCTATGCAGTACAAAGAAACACCATTCTCACTAAAAACTTTCCTCAAACCTCCACCTACAGTCCAAATTCAATAATAAGTCCTATATAACATGTTCTAAGTGAAATAACCCATGATTCCACATAACATGCAGTCTGCATTGCTGAGTTGAACAAGGAACCCAAGTTTGTTCAACTTTAGAATTCCCACTTTATGGTGGACAAATACACAAAACTGACTTCATAAAAATTCATAAATGAAGTAATGGGATTGAACAATTGTCATTCATGAAAATCCAAGTAATGATCAACATAGTTGGAGGTTGAAGGTCCTATGTGGTTACCAATAATGTAGAGTCCTTGAAAAAAATTGATTTTTAATTATATTAAAACTTCATATTCTTATTATAGAAGTGATGCTAGGTTAACCACAAGTTAGATATATTTTGTGAAGCTCACTGTCTTGGAGGGAAGTAGGTATAATATGTAGAATTAGACAGCCCCTCAAACTTTAGCTGTCTAAAGAAACTCTACTAAATCTATGGTACTTGTCATTAGAACTTCTAAATGCATATTTATGGATAGAAAATATACCAGTAGAAATTAAACTCAGGTAAGAATGCAGCAGTAAAAATGAAATTCAGTAGAAATGACTCATTTCCTGTGTGTCATTTAGTTTGAACAATTAAGGGAAGAGATTCTTAATCCTTTGAAAAGAATCACTCACTTGGATTACAATTGGATCCTTTTGAAACTGTGTGCTAGGAGTCCACTGCACACATCTAACAAGGTAATGACACCCAAGGAAAGGAATTTAAGGAGGATCTTGTCACCAACAAGAGTCAGGACACACATTTGCCCTTGAGCTCGTGACAGGACAATTTTCAATGAATTGTCATATGAAAAAAGGAATAGGAGTGGCCTTGGCAGTGTTGTTTTGGGACCAACATAAAGGGATGCACAAAAGCCTGGCAGCAGAGGTAAATGCTGCAACAAGCAATTAAGTACCAGCAATGTCTTGAAGTTCTCCCCAAAGGGACTTAGGGAAAAATCAGTCTTTTTGGAGTCCTAAGTAATGAAATGCTGATTTTTGCCTCTCTTTTTCTTCAGCTCTCACCTCAATGACTTCCACAATCAGCTTGTAAACAGCTCTACTGGACACAGCTCCATTGTCTTTTTCTTTGTTGGAAAAACACACACAGAGATAAAGACATTTCAGCAATTATAGACCTCTTTAATATGCAGCACAGGTGGAGACTGAACCTAATGGCTTTAGATGATGTGCCCTAAAATTGCTTGGCTCCTGCAGGGTTTTCAATTTTTTTTGCCTTTCCATATGGACCTAATTTGCTCAATTCATGTTACACTGATCTTTTAATGACATATGTGTACTCTGTTTCATTCCTTTAAATCAATGAGCTCTGTATTCTTATTGTTTTTGCTAGGTACCATTAACCCCCCAAAAAAGGGAATTTTGTATACATTTCCTGAGCCTTTCTGTCCTCTTTCTGTTTCCATGGGAGATATATTGCTGGGAGATGAATGGTTTCCTGCTCCAGGTAGAGAGAGGACACCCACAAACATCACATTACCCATGCAATTTCTGCAAATGATAGAGGGAACACAACCAAGATCTAACCTGAGAATGTCTACATGCATATTGTATATTGTATAAACCCATATATATCTGACATTGAGATCACTTCACATGTGTGGTACATAATAATGTGGGAAACCAAAATAGAAAAAAAAAATAGATTACATCTGGTGCTACAGTCTTGGATTTTGATACTAATTTGGACACAGACACATCAAAATTTATAGCAGCATAATTCACAATAGCTAAACTGTGGAACCAACCTTGATGCTCTTCAATAGATGAATGGATAAAAAATGTAGCATATATACAAAATGGAATATTACTCAGCAATAAAAGAGAATAAAAATTATGGCATTTGCAGGAAAATTGATGGAGTTAGAGAAGATAATATTAAGTAAAGTTAGCCAATCTCAAAAAAAAAAAAAAAAACAAGTGCAGAATGTTTTCTCTGTATAAAGAGGCTGATTTATAGTGGGGTAGGGAGGGAGAGCATGGGATGAATACACAAATTCTAGATAGGGCAGAGGGTTGGGAGGGCAGGGAGGGAGCATGGGGTTAGAAATGATGGTGGAATGTGATGATCATTATTATCCAAAGTACAGGTATGAAGACATGAATATACTTTGTATACAACCAGATATATGAAAATTTGTGCTCTATATGTGTAATAAGAATTACAATGCATTCCACTGTCATATATAAATTTAAAATTAAAAGAAAAAAGGAAAAAAAAGAAGATTTTTTTCTTTCTACCAAAGGAGAAACACACAGGATTTTTGTCTCAAATGATGTGATTCTGCACAACAGTAGGATGAGGGGGCTTTTAAAGGCTACATTCTACCTGTTCTTTGTTGGAGTTGTAATTCCCTTGTTAATTTGGGAAACAGTCTTTTCTGATATCTTCTGGTGCCATCCCCAAAGTCTGGATTACTTTATTTCTACAGAGTGCATACTCAAGGATAGATAAATCTGCCTAGGATAGGGAAGAAAGGTAATCCTGTTCCCTTGAGATTAGGGAGGGGTAGAGATTAGGAAGGAGCAGGGAGACAGGAAGAGGAAAAAAACACATCCATTTAAAAAATAAGTCACAGTGGCATAAAGTGGACCACTGTTAAATTGCCCACTGTCAATTTCTACATTCCATTCCTATGGAAACATGGTTGATGAGATCTCCAAGCTAGTTCCTGATGAAAGAGGGTGAAGTTGAGGAAAGTAAGCCAATGTCCTTGTTCTCTATCAGATGGGGTGTGGACAGTTAAAGGTATTCAGCATCAGAACCATCAAACCAGACTGATAAATGAACTATGCATTTTTATTTTAACATAAAATACTACCATAACTTACAGACCCAGTGATCCTCCAATTTTCTGAGCTATAGTTTTTTAGAATTACTGCTGTTTGTAAAGACTAGCTATGAGCTCAAATGCACTGTCTGTGTGTTTACTTTTCCTTTTAATTCCATCTATTTCTGAGAATGAACCTAAGGTTAGCATAGACTATTTAGTGATACAAATGATAATTAATTTCAATCAAATTTACTTATTTATACAAACATTTGGAAATATGAATGACAAACTATTCAATGTAATGTTTATTTTCATTCAATAATGAGAAAAAATTAGTTGCTAGATATGTTTTCAAGGATAAAATGCAGACCACATTGTAAACAATAAGAATTTAATATGACATCATGTCTAATTTGGGGAAGATATTTAATAGTTCCTATAATTTACTTTTCGGGGAATTATGGTTTACAGACTGAAGATAGTGATTTGTCTTAAGCAAAACTGTGTTTTGTGTGTATATGAGGACCACCAAGGATTTGTTGCCTGCCCTGAGCAGGTGAGTATGGAAGGCAAGCTGAAGTGAGCTTTCTATAGCTCTGAGCACCATAACTTTTGTCAGTTTTTAGGGAATGAATAAGAGGATGCTTGCAATTTACTACAACTATTGTCTCTAGAGAAAACAGGAGAACCAGTTCAGATGGGAACAAACTTTTCTGAAATCTTACTGTTTAATATTTTTAAATTGTTAATAATAATGATGTTAGTACATGTAGTTTGGGTTATATTGAACAAAATCTATCTAAATGTAAGAAATCTGGTATAGAATCCTTCTGAATGTTTTAACTTATCTAATTTTATTGCTTAAATTTACTATTAATTTGTGTTAAATAGAACTAAATTGTCTATGTTCACTTTAAATGTTTATTACCTAAAATCTCTAATTAAAAATACAATATTTTAATTTTGATCTTATTATATCTCATACCAATACCAACAGAAAACGGATATATTAGTGGCAGTTTTATTATAATTCCTTTTTTAAAAAAATATTTATTTTTTAGTTGTAGTTGGGCACAATACCTTTATTTTATTTATTTATTTTTATGTGGTGCTGAGGATCGAACCCAGGTTCTCATATGTGCTAGGTGAGTATTCTATTACAACCCCAGCCCCTATAAATCCTTTTTCTTTAACCCTTTTGCTTATTTTTTTTTTACTGAATCCATTTGTTTTTATTTTTAGCAGGTACATATACATCATATTTTTTGTGGGGTACCATGTGCAGTTTTGATGTACCGACTGTATAATGTTTAAATCAGCTAATTATTTCTTTCTCCTCAATTATCGTGCATTTTTGGTGACAATATTTAAATTTTTTTTCTTATAGTTTTTTAAAAATATACCACACACTATTGTTATCTACAGTCTTCCTACAAGGCAAAGGAACATGAGAACTTCTTACTCTTAACTATAATTTAGTATTTTAATCAACTTTTTCCAATTTCCTCTACCTCCTACTCTCTCTATCTACTCTTTGAGCTCCATCATTAGGCTTTCAACTTCCATAAGATTAACTTTTTAATATTCTGCATACGAATAAGATTATGTGGCACTTGCATTTCTATTTTTTATTATTAAACTAACAAAAATAAAAATATTTGTATAATTATATATGTATATGTATTTAATTCATACACACACTTGTATTTACTCTTCAGAAATGAGATATATACATGTATTGTATTTTAAGAAGATATATATGATAAATATATATATATATATAAAACAGCAGGTGATATATTGATATATCTCTTTCTACGGCAGATCAGTGGCAGGTTAACCTTATTTATTTATTTATTTATTTATTTATTTATTTGCAGTACTGGGGCTTAAACCCAGGGTCACCTCTACCACTTAATTATATCTCCAACCATTTCATCTTTTATTTTGAGACAAGGTCTCACTAAATTGTCCAGGCTGACCTTGAATGTGCAACCCTCCCTACTCATGGAAATTACAGTTATGTGCCGACATGCCTGGCAGGTTAATCATATTCTTACTCCAAGTTGCATTATAACTGCTTGGATTTTTACTGTATGCCATGTTGATCTCTGTGTTTATAGTAACCCTGTTTTCAAGTACATATGTTGCATGCTTTGACAACTTAGGACGTCGGTGATCCTGGAGAGACTTTCCTTTTCAATATTAGTTAATTTTCTAATATCAGCAAAGATTTTTTTCCCTGCAATCTTATCTTTCATATGAAATTCTACCACTCCAGAGCCCATGTTCCCAACTGCCTTCTTAATGGAGCTCTCATACACAAGAGCATTAGTCCCCTGTCCACATCAACTGGGGACCATCTTAGACATAACTAAGATGCTCCAGAATCTTTAGAAATTATTCAAACAAGCAAATATTAAAACTTTTCACCTGCTCTACCATTCTTTCTTATAAAAATTGAAAAAAAAGTCTTGGTTATGTTTTCTTCTCCCCTCCTACTCCACTGACCTGGTGCTTCTCCATGTGGTCCCTGTGCCATGACATGAGACCTCTTTTGAAAGTCTGGGAGTATAATAGGGTATATTTCAATGACAATCCTTTTATCATCTAGTGGTATTGTCATACATGACTAAAATAAAAAACTGTGCCTTAAAACACCCTTCTATATAATGATTGTTAGATTTATTTTTTGGATAAATGTACCATAATTTATTTGGTCATTCCTCTATCAATGTAAAATTATATTGATTCAGTTCTGTTGTTATTTTTGCAAGCACCTGAATGACAGCTTTCATTTTTCTTAATATTGAACCAATAAATCTTAAAGATTTATTTTCAGAATTATATTGTACTTTAATTCATATGATTTGAAAAATATGTATAATATAAAAATATCTATTGAGAACTTTCTATGAGCATTGTGTTAAAATATATATGGTGGAACAACTTGCTTGATAGTTTCTAAAGTCAACTTATTTTCAGTGAAGTAAGAAATCTTATCTAGGTAAGTAAAAAAATTATCAATAAAATAAATGTAAAAAAGCATGGTTGAAAAATGACAATAGTTTCTATTTATCAAGAAAATACTATCAGGTACTGTGTCACTATTAATAGAAAAAATTAGAAAGTGTTGCCAAATACCAAACACTGTTCTATGTATTTTGCCTACATTAAGCAATTTGGTCCTTGAGAAAAACCTATTAAGTAGGTGCTACAAATATTCACATTTTAAATATTTGTAAACCTTAGCTGTATTTCTTTAAAATTTTTCGTATTTTAAGGGCAGAACTGGAATTAAATATTTAAAAGAACTCAGCAGAGAAAAAGTATTTATTATGCCCATGTTTAAAATGATAATCTGAGAGTAAGAGAGATTAAATAAGCTCTATTAAAACAAAAAATTTTAAGTAGGAGTGTGGCTTTGCAAAATCAGGTCAGTAGAAACACAATACTAGTTTCTGCATACATTGACAGATGCCTCAAGAATTTTAAAATTTCAAAAGTGTGAACATATAAATAACACATAAGTTCAGGGCAATAAAGGGAAGCTTGTTAATTTCTTTTGTTTAAATTGAATAGTGCAGCATGAAATTTATTCTAGTTAACTGGTGTTGGTGGATATGGCTTGGCATCCTAGAATGAGGGAGCAGCAGGAGCACCAGCAAAATGAAATGTATGTCATATCTCAGTAACACTGGCTAGTGTGACCTGAAAAAAATATTATACACACACACATATATAATTATACACACACACACACTATTATATGTGTGTGTGTGTGTGTGTGTGTGTGTGTATGCCACCAACTGCTGGTGGCTTCAACAACACATTGTTAACTGTGTGTGTGTGTGTGTGTGTGTGTATAATGAGATTGGAAGAGTAAAAGTTGTAGAGTGAGTTCACTGATTCAACATTATCAAAAATGTGAGTTTTTTTTTTTTTTTTTCCAATTTAGGCTGTCATTCTCTTCATGACAGAAAATACACTCAGGAAAAAAGTTTGTCTAAAACAGCACCACGTGCTGCATGCAAATACAATTAAACACTGTAAAGAAGAAGACAATGATGTTTTACCCTGTGCTTGTGTGTGTACGTGTGTGTCTATGTGGTGTGTGTGTGTGTGTGTGTGTGTGTATTTAAAATGGAGAAGTTTTCCCAGGAACTTGTAGTAAGCTCTTCCCGGCTTTCACTAAGAGGTATTAGGGTACAAGTCTCTACTTTATTCACAAGGTAAAGGATCAAGTGTCTTAAATTTTCAACTGGAAAAAATATGTTTTTCCATTGAAAATAATTATAGGAGCTGGGGAATAATAGAATAGAAAATCAACAATGATAGCATGAAGAATAGGTAAGAGGTAATTGTAACAATCTGCATAAAAGTAGTTAAGTTTCTTAAGACAGTAGGTATAAGACTGAATATGAGAGAAATAACAAAAGTTTTATAGAAGCAGAGCTATATCTAATTACATGATTGGTCCTGGAGAACAAGAGATTTAAAGCTGTAAATTTATTCCAAAAATTCAATCAAAACTAATTAGAAGAATATGTCAGTGCTATTAATTGAAATAAATTAGCCTTTGGACCAGTTTAGTAGACTCTTGCCTCATAACTTGGGGTAAATGGTCTTCTGTAGCTTCTGAATTCCAGAGCAGAAGAGAAATTCTAAAGTCTCTACTTATTTTTTACCTACTTACTCTAATATGATACCTCTAGCACATTTGTTTTTCTATTGGCATGATTGCATTATAGAATTCTTTTTCATGTATTATCCTGGATGAGGTTTATCATGATTCTGATTGTAATAATCCACCTTACTTTGCATATGATCCCCTGAAATAGGTCAATGATTAAAAACTTGCACAATGGGGAGCAGAGTAGAGGAGATGTTCTTTGACAAAAGGTAAAAATCAGTGTATTGGGGTTAGAGATTTGCCAACATTGTGATAATGAGGGAATTTAAAGTAAGGACAGGTGGCAAGACGGCTAGGACTTAAGGTTATAAATTGGTAGTAAAGTTTGAAAAAAATGTATAAAGATCACTGTATAAACTGATACACTCTTAATGTTGGAAATGAAGATGTAGCAATGGGTTTGTTAAAAGTAGCATTTCAACCAGGGGTGGTGGTACAAGCCTGTAATCCCAGCTGCTTGGGAAGCTGAGACAGTAGGTTTCTTAGTTTAAGCCAGCCTCAGCAAAATGGAGGTGCTAAACAACTCAGTGAGACACTGTTTCTAAATAAAATATAAAATCATCCTGGGGATGTGGATCAGTGGTCAAGTGCCCCTGAGTTCAATCCCGGTACCAAAAAAAAAAAAAAAAAAAAAAAA